>NW_024080725.1:434012-799962 GCF_003009895.1 Hyaena hyaena | reverse complement strand
GCGGGGGTTTTAAAAGACTCCGAGGGGGAGTGTTTTGTGACTCCGGGCTTCCGGCTTTCACGGGATTTCCCATTCCATCACACCCCTCCGGGCTATGAAACCTGGATTATTTTTTAATCTTCCCTTCCCATTTTCGCTGTTCTGGTGTTGAACTGATTATGCAGAACTGTGTGTTGATGGCTCCGTGGCACCTTCCCTCCGGGGATGGGGACGGAGCTCTGCTTTCTGAGCATCACCCTTAATCGTCCTGGGGGGGGGGGGGCGGCGGCTGCGGCGGGTACTCAGCCCGCAGAGACTGACGGTGGCGCACGCGGGACGCGAGGTGCGGACGGGCCAGGGTGCCACGGCTCTTGCTCACCCTCTCAGATGACACTCGTGGTTGGAAGAATAAATACATGACAACTGAGCCAGCTCTGCCCGCAAAAGAGAGTAGGAGGCACGTTGCCTGTGAGCTGTCACCGCAGTCACCTACCGGGAAGTGGGGAGCCACCCGGAGAGGAGGAGTCCGATGAGGGCCGGTACCCCTGGCAGCGCCTTGTACAATAACACTTCGATTCAAAGCGAGAACAGATTCTCTGCATGGGAGCCAGCCTATCCGGATAAGATATTTTGCTCTCAACTCAGGGGGGGTTGTGATAAATGGATCGACGCAGGGGTGCCTGCTGTCTCTTTCCATTTATATGTGCTCCTCGGGATGCCTCTCGCTTTCCCAGTCTTTTCCATCCGATTGGCCTTTCCAGAACTTTCCAGAGTAGGTGCAGCCTCCTCGCAGCGCAGCGGGGGATGATTTCAGGTGGTAGGACAGCGAGAAAGTTATTCTTGTCTTATTACTTCTCCTCCAGGACTTCTGCCTCAGTGTGCTGGCAGGTCTGGAAGGTTTCCTTAGCCTCATGCCCTCCTCTGTGTTTTACATTAGAAACATTTTTTTAATGTTTTATTTATTCTTGAGAGACAGAGACAGAGTGTGAGCAGGCGAGGGGCAGAGAGAGAGGGAGACAGAATCCGAAGCAGGCTCTGGACTCTGAGCTGTCAGTACAGAGCCTGAGACTGGGCTCGAACTCGTGAACTGTGAAATCATGACCCGAGCCAAAGTCTGACACGGAATGGACTGAGCCACCCAGGCGCCCTCTGTTTACATTTTTAAGAAAACCAGGGCTATTCCACTAAGTGTTTTAGCAGGTAAATATCTAGAGTTGGTAACACCATTTTGTTTTTTATCTTTAAAATTTTATGTAAGACTTTAGGGCAAAAGTGATGCTGAGTTTCCCACTGACGTTAGAGGCATTTACTTAGCAAACTTTCATGGCACTTTCTCTGTGCAAGTCTTGTTTTAAATGCTTCTAAAGAGAGATCGCTGTGCTTCTCATCACCGAATTATAAACCTCTGTGATAAGAACGAGGCTTACCCTCATTTTACAGATGGGGAAACCGAGGCACGAACGGGTTAAATCAGGCTTGGAAGTGGCGAAGGCAGTGTTGCAACCCCGACGGCTGGGCCCTAGACTCTGTTCTTCACCTCTGTGCTCTGCTGCTTCTCCACAGGAGCGCTTTAAACATTAATATATTCAAGGGGGAAAGTGAGTCAATTTAGAAAAACATTGATATGAAGACAGTGAGGGGCCCGGCACTGTCTGGAATGGCGGAGACGGCGAAGGGGAGCTGCGTACAATGAGTGCGGGCGCTGGCTCCCTGGCCGACTGAAGGAAGAAGAGCCTAGCCAATTAAGCACCTGACCTTGGACACAGCTCGCCCCACCCACAGGACCCCTGGGGCTTCAGACAAAAGTCCTTGCAGGCTGACGCTGTAACAGAGACATCTTGCGGCACTAGCCGTATTTGTGATAATACGGGCAAGCATGCATGACGCACGTATACACACGCCCATGCGACAGTATGCGCGCAGATGCTATTAGGTGCCAGAAACTGAGCCAAGCAGAGCTCTGTTACAGGCAGTCTCTTCTTTACCGTCCATGGATTCCCTCCTGTAATTGTCACAACGGCCTGGGTGGTGGCTTTCACCCCCCACTGCTGAGCCGAGACATAGCCCAGGAGAAGAAGCTGCTGAACTTGTCCACCCTGATGGCCGTGCTGCCCCTGACCCCAGGCAAGTTCTCTACCACCCCGTGACACTGTCGGTTACTTGTTATCACAGAGTGAGCTCACCTTCCCCACATTCTCTTCCAGAAAAGTAAGCGTTGGGTTCGCCCAACTCGGGGCTGGAACTCTCAACTGTGAGATCATGACCAGAGCCAAGATCTACAGTCATGTGTTTAACCAGCTGAGCCACCCAGGCGCCCCACGTGTATTCTCTTTTTAAGAATACTGAAATTTCCTCTTGGATCCCAGTCGGCAGTGTTGGGGAGCTGCTGACTTGGAGCGTCAGTCTGACCTTTCTGCTATTGCGTATTGGCTGTTATTCTCACACTCATCCTGAGGCTGATTTGCTGACTGTGGATACTCCTGGCTCTTCTGCGGATGTTGAAAAGCCACTTTAGGGGAGCCTGGGTGGCTTAGTCGGTTAAGCGTCCGACTTTCGCTTAGGTCATGATCTCGCGGTTCGTGGGTTCGAGCCCCATGTCGGGCTCTGTGCTGACTGCCAGCTCAGAGCCTGGAGCCTATTTCAGATTCTGTATCTCCCTCTCTCTCTGACCCTCCCCTGCTCACGCTGTCTCTCTCTCTCTCTCTCTCTCCTAGAAATAAATAAAAAAAAAAACATTTAAAAAAAAAAAGAGAAAAGCCACTTTATGCTCAGCACCACCCCTAGTCCTTAGAGGTTGGGCACCCTAAGGGGGTAGCACCAGTGTCTTCTCTGGTCATGGCCCTGCCCTAGAACCTCGCCCAGTGCCTGGCATATGGTAGACACACAGCAACTATTTGTTGAGTGGCCAAGTGAATGAGCAAATGGCTGATAAAGAAGAGAATTATGTTTTCATTGTCTCCCTCTTCATATGGAGATCTGATAAACTTCACAAAAAACCATATTTGTAAATTGTAAACTCTAATGGGAGGTACACTGCTAAGCCACCACACAACCTAAGAAAAAAGTTCGTGAGAGCCTACCTTATCTCATCCTCCTTGCTTCTCTGGAAATAAAAACCATCCTGAATTTTAGGTTTCTCATTCTCTTCCCTTTAGAATGTAGTTTAAAAAATACGATATGTGTGTGTTCCATCCTAGATTTTGTTTATCACCCTTGCTTCCCTAAAAGAGTGTTTATTTTTATTAAAATTTTTTTCATGTTTATTTATTTTTGAGAGAAAAAGAGACAGAGTAGGGGGAGAGAGGGTGGAGGGAGGAGCAGAGAGAGAGGGGGATCACAGAATCCGAAGCAGGCTCCAGGCTCTAATTGGTCAGCACAGAGCCCAACGCTGGGCTTGAACTCAAAAACCGCAAGATCATGACCTGAGCTGATGTCAGTCGGATGCTTAGCCAACTGAGCCCCCCAGGCGCTCCCCAAAAAGAATTTTTAAAGTCTTGTATGTATGTATACTCTAAACAATGTATTGTATAGTTGTGCTCGGTTTCTGAAGTTTTTTTTTTTAAATTTTTAATGTTTTATTTATTTCTGAGAGAGAGACAGTGTGAGCAGGGGAGGGTCAGGGAGAGAGGGAGGTACAGAATCTGAAGCAGGCTCCAGGCTCTGAGCTAGCTGTCAGCACAGAGTCTGATGCGGGGCTCGAACCCATGAACTGTGAGATCATGACCTGAGCCAAAATCAGACTCGTAACCGACTAAGCCATCCAGGCGCCCTGGTTTCTAAAGTTTCTAAAAACGGTATCCTCTAGGGCGCCTGGCTGGCGCCATCGGTGGAACGTGTGACTCTTGGTCTCAGGGCTGTGATTTTGAGCCCCACACTGAGTGTAGAGATGAGTTACAAAAAAAAATAAAATAAAATCTTTTTAAAAAATGGTATCCTGCGGCGTTTTTGTTTGTTTCCTTTTTTTTTTCTTTTTTTACTATTTGTGTTTTTCAGTCTATATTTTGTTTCTAAGTTTCACGGGAGCAATAGGTGTTTTATTTTCATTGCTGAATATTCAGCCATCATCTGAGTCATGCAGTTTATTCATGCATTCCCCTGTCAGTGGTATTTGGGTTGTTTCCATTTGGGAGCAATTATGAATAATGCTTCTGTGAACATTCTTTTTTACAAAAAGTTTTGTTGTTACAATAACACTATATGCACACACACATATCCATGTATATCTAGCATAAAACAAAATGAAGGTTAATGAATTAACCAGGGAATGCGTTTAAACACCCCCATGGACAAGAAACTGACTCCGACCTCACAAGCCGGAGAGGCTCCCTTTTCCAAACATGGTGCTCTCCTTCCTCCTGCCTGATGTTTGTGCTGGACACCTCTCTTCTGGCTGAATTATCAACCATTCCTAAAGGCTACGATTTAGCTTTGCCTGCTTTTTTTTTTTTTTTTTTTTTAATATTTTTATTTATTTCTAGGAGAGAGAGAGAGACAGCGTGAGCAGGGGAGGGTCAGAGAGAGAGGGAGTCACAGACTGAAACAGGCTCCAGGCTCTGAGCTGGCAGTCAGCACAGAGCCCGACGCGGGGCTCGAACCCACGAACCGCGAGATCATGACCTGAGCGAAAGTCGGACGCTTAACCGACTAAACCACCCAGGCGCCCCTGCTTTTTCTTTTTTAAAGTGTCTTTTATTTAAAACTTTTTTTCTATGTTTATTCATTTTTGAGAGAGAAAGAGAGCACTAGCAGGGCAGAGGCAGAGACAGAGAGAGACAGAATCGAAAGCAGGCTCTAGGCTCTGAGCTGTCAGCACAGAGCCCAAAATGGGGCTCGAACTCACAAACTTTGAGATCATGACCTGAGCGAAGTCCAACACTCAATTGCCTGAGCCACCCAGGTCCCCCTAAAGTGCTTTTTGGGGGGGGTGATAATGGCCTGTGGTTTTATTTTTTTAAAAATAGTTTATTGTCAAGTTGGTTTCCATATTCCTAAAGTGCTTTTTAAATCTCTCTTAATCTATAGGCTCCCATTATATCTCCTCTCCTCCTTCTAGCCATGTTGAAATATTAGGCTACGGCTATCATCTGTGCGTGTCTCTGGAATGCTTCCATCATCTGCAGGCGTGTTATTCTGCTTTTGGCTTGAATAACAGCATGGGATTTGATTTCTTAACTGTGACTTACATTTACATAATATTAGATTTCTGGAACTTCTAGAAAGGAGATATAATAGTTATTCTAAGGGCGCCTGGGTGGCTCAGTCAGTTAAGCATCTGACTTTGGCTCAGGTTATGATCACATGGTTCATGAGTTCGAGCCCCACATCAGGCTCTGCGCTGACAGTGTGGAGCCTGCCTGGGATTCTCTCTTCCTCTCTCTTCCACTCCCCCACTTTGCACATGTATGTGCACGCAGGGGTGCGATCTCTCTCAGAATTACAAACTTTAGGGGCGCCTGAGTGGCTCACTCAGTTAAGCATCTGACTTCAGCTCAGGTTGTGATCTCACAGTTTGTGAGTTCGAGTCCCACATCAGGCTCTGTGCTGACAGCTCTGAACCTGGAGCCTGCTTCTGATTCCGTGTCTCTCTCTCTCTCTCTGCTCCTCCCCAGCGTGTACTCTGTCTCTCTTCTCTTTCTCAAAAATAAATAAATAGTTTTAAAAAACTTAAAAAATAGAGTTGTTCTAATTTCACAACTTAAGAGCACCTTCTGTCCTTTGGGTTAAGTAGAAAAGAACTATGGCACCTCACTTTTCAAGTGACTCTGCCTCCCCTACTTTCACCTGGATCCTCTTCACTTTCTTTTCTCTAATTTCCTGACCTGCTCCATTTGGATTCTGTTCCTAGCAGTTGCTCCTCAGCTGGGGGTTTGTCCTGGTGGGGAGCCTGGGCTGGTCGGTACTAAGTGTTTTTTGGGCTCAGTCTTCCTCGGGTACCTCCAGACTCCACCCCGTGGGTTCACCGGCTGTCAGAGTAAGCAGATCCCTGCCCATGTCAGGTGTCTTTCTCTAATTGGCCCACTGGCTTTCCCATGGTTGCCCATTGGTTATGTTGAAGTTCATAGGTCTGTCACATACTCTGTTGCTTCCTCTGACTCAGCTGCTAGGCTGTGTCTCTACTTGTTGAGTTTTAGATTCGCAGGATCTGTGTGATAGCCTGTCATAATTATTGCCCTTGGGATCTTAGTTTTGTAATCCTGGCTGCTCTGTATCTTTATGGAGAATTTGGAGAGATTACACAGCTATAACACCAAGGTTGCTGCCTTCCCAGAATGCCCATGAATTCTTCTGTAGTTTGCTGTTGCATACCTACAGAAATGTTTCTAAGTATAGGCGGGGGTGGGGGTGGAGGGGATTAGAGTCTTTGGGCAAATATTTGACAGTACAAGATAGTGCTAAGTTGTCTTCTAAAGTTGTTACATCAATTTAGGCCATCCCTGGCAGAATATGAAAGCCTTCACAGATCCACATGTGTGCCAATAATTGTCAGACGTCTTAAGTTTCCACCTCTGCTCAGTGTAAATGGTTTGCTCTTTGTCGTCTTCACTGGCATTTTCCTTCGTTTTCATTTCCTCTTCATAGGTTTATTCCCCCCCCCCCCATATTATCCTTTTCTATGAATTGCCTGTTCATGTCTTTTCTCCAGTTTTCTTTTGGGGGGTCATTTTTTAAACATTGATTTTAGTTTTTGCAAAATATATTTTCTCTTTTAAAAAATATGAGACTTTAAGTAATTAAGTTTTTTATTTTAATTACAGTATAGTTATTATTTCATATTATTTAAGGTGCCTTTTGATAAACAAGAGGTTTTGTTATTTTTCCTGAGCTAAAATTCACATAAAGTTCACCATTTTAACATGTACAATTCAGTGGCTTTAAAAATGTTTTTAATGTAGTTGACTATATTGCTTTCTATTATGCTTAGTGCCTTTTGTGTCTTGATAAAGAGCCTTTCTCTACCCCTTTTTCATAAAGATGTCCTGTACTTTCTCCTATGAGTGTTAACCCTTTACCTTTGAAGCTTGAGTCTTTATCTGGAATTGATTTTAGTAAATAGTGTGAAGTGGGATTTTTCTCCACATATGTAACCAATTTTCCAAGAAGCACTCATTGATTATTATCCCCTTTTCCCCAGTAATCTGCAATGCTGGTCATGCCATATTCCATTGAGTCTAAGAAGCTATCTATGGAAGATGTAACATGATTTTGGTGGAGCAATAAAAGACAAATTACTTTAGAGTAAGAAATGACAATGCTTTCTTATCAGTGAACATATTTTTTAATATTTACTTGAAGAGCAGTTTCATTATAAATCACTCTTCTGAATCCATGTAAGGAGAATATATGTTAATTAAATTAGTTAAAGTATTCTTAAAATTTCTTCACATTTACTTCTGAATCACTTTCTTTCCTTTAGTTTGGATATAATTCACATACCATAAAATTTACCTATTGGGGTACCTAGGTGGCTCAGTCAGTAGAGTGTCTGAATTTTGATCTCAGGGCTGTGAGTTGAAGCCCCACGAGGCATGGAGCCTACTTTAAAAATAATATAATCAATAAAAATACAGCAAAACCTTGGCTTGCCGGCATATTCGTTCTGGAAACATGCTTGTGATCCCAAACACTTGTATATCAAAGCAAATTTCCCCATAAGAAACCATGGAAACTCAGATGATTCATTCCACAACCCCAAAATATTCATATAAAATGATTACAGTACTGTAATATAATACAAAATAATTAGAAAAATACAAAATATAAGAAAAATAAACAACCTGAACTTGCCTTTGAAAACCTTCGTGGCTGGTGTGAGGGAGACGAGAGGAGGGTTATTGAGTAGGACGACTTTCACTATCGCTAATGGAATCACTACTCTCTATGAATCTTTTTCTTTTTTGTGCAACGTTAACAGGGAACCTCTCCAATGACACTTGCTTTTCCCTCCTTTTGAGGATTTCGTGGAAATGTGACATTGCATTGTTATTAAACCGATCCATTGCTCGCACTGCTACAGCCTTATACAGGCAGTGCTTTTCTAAAAAATTTTGTGCTGTTTCCCACATTTTACACATCTCTCTAATCTCATTTGAAGTGAGGGATTCCCCCTCCTTTTTCCTCCTCCTTCTCTGCAGACGAGATCTCCTCCATCAATTGTCAGTGGTCAGCTCCTGGCTATCTTCCTCCACTAGCTCTTGAATGTCATCATTCATCCCCAGTCCCATGGTCTTCCCCAAAAACATAATTTCATTGACAACTGGTGCCTCCGTTCATGGCAAGCCCCTCTAAGAACTCAAGAATGCAATCAGGCCACAGTTTTCTCTAAGCAGAACTGAGGGTTCTCTTGGTGACCACATCCCAGGCTTTATTGATGATCTTCGGGCAGTTCACGATGTGGAAATGATTTTTCCAAAACTCTTGGAAGGTAAGGTTTGTTCCTTTGGTCACCTCGAAGCATCACCAAAATAGTGCTTTGGTGTAAAGTTTTTAAAGTTCGAAATGACTTGGGGTGCCTGGGTGGCTTAGTCAGTTAAGCGTCCGACTTTCGCTTAGGTCATGATCTAGCGGTTCGTGGGTTCGAGCCCCGCGTCGGGCTCTGTGCTGACTGCCAGCTCGGAACCTGGAGCCTGTTTCAGTCTGTGACTCCCTCTCTCTCTGACCCTCCCCTGCTCACGCTGTCTCTCTCTCTCTCTCTCTCCTAGAAAAAAAAAAAGTTTGAAATGACCTGCTGTTCCATGGGCTAGGGGATTGGAGTGGTGTTGGGAGGAAGGAACTTGATCTTAATGAACTTGAATTCCTCCAGTAAATTGTCCTAAAAGACTGGAAGATGAGCAGAAGCATTATCTATAGCCAGCAAGGTTTTGAGTGACAGATTCTTTTCTAAAAGGTATTTCTTCACTGTAGGACCAATCAACGAACAAGATACAAGGGACACAAGCCTTGCTGTTGGACCTTCACATAACATTTAACCGGCTCTTCTGCGCTGTGCATTTTTTGAAGGCTCATGGATTCTTGGAATGATACACGAGCAGGGACTTGACTTTGAAATCCCCACTTGAATTAGCACAAAAGAAGAGGGTAAGTTGGTCTTTCATGGGGTTGTGACCAAGCATTGCATTGTCTTCTGTAATGTATGTCCTCTTTGACATCTTTTTCCAAAAAAGCCCTGTCTAATCGCAGTTGAAAACTTGATCCAGCAGGTAACACTCGGAAACCCTGATCTTCTGGAACTCTGTAGGGAATGCCTCAGCTGCCTTAGCATCCAAGCCTGCTTCTCTGTGCCTCACAACACTATGGATGCCACTTCTCCTTTAAAAACATTTTTTTAAATGTTTATGTATTTTTGAGACAGAGACAGAGTACAAGCAGGGGCAGGGTAGAGAGAGGGAGACACAGAATCCGAAGCAGGCTCCAGGCTCTGAGCTGTCAGCACAGGGTCCAATGCGGGGCTGGAACCCACTGACTGTGTGATCATGCATTCGTATTTTGATAGGGATTGCATAGAATCTGAGGATTATTGGGGTAGGATGGACATTTTAACAATATTAATTCTTCTAATCCATGAGCATGAAATATCTTTCTGTTTGTGTTGTCTTCAATTTTTTTTTATCAGTGTTTTATAGTTTTAGACTTTCATTTGGTTGGTTAAGTTGATGCCCAGATATTTTATTATTTTTGGTGCAATTGTAAATGGGATTGTTTTCTTAATTTCTCTTTCTATTACTTTGTTATTAGGATATCAAAAACACTTGATTTCTGGGTATTTTGTATCCTACAACCTTACTGAATTTATTTATTGCTTCTAGTAGGGTTTTTTTTGGTGGAGTCTTTAGGATTTTCTATGTATAGCATCATGAAATCTCCAAATAGTGACAGTATCACTTCTTCCTTACCAATTTGGATGCCTTTAATTCCTTTTTCTTGTCTGGTTTCTTGTCTGATGGCTAGGACTTCCAGTACTAGCTGAATAAAAGTGGTGAGAGTGGGCATTCTTGTCTTCTTCCTGACCTTAGAGGAAAATCTCTTTTTTTTTCTTTCTGTTTTTGCTATCATATTTTATTTGAATATGATGTTAGCTGTAAGTTTTTCATATATGGCCTTTATTATGTTGGGATATGGCCCTTCTAAACTCACTTTGTTGAGAGTTTTTCTCAGGAATGGATGTTGAATTTTGTCAAGTGCTTTTTCTCTATCTGTTGAGATGGTCATATGATTTTTATCCATTTTGTTGATGTGATGTATTACATTGATTAATTTGCAAATATTGAACCATCTTTGCAATCCTGGAATAAAGCCCACTTGCTTGTGGTGGATGTATTGTTGAATGCAGTTTGCTAATATTTTGTTGAGTTTTTGCATCTATGTTCATTAGGGATATTGGCCTGTAGCTTTCTTTCTTTCTGTTTTTGTGGTTCGTTAGTTTTGGTATCAGGGTAATGCTGGTCTCATAGAATGTATTTCAAAGCATTGTATTCATCTTTATGGGAATAGTTTGAGGACAATAGGTATTAATTCTTCTTTAAATGTTTTGTAGAATTCACTTGTGAATCCATATGATCCTGGACCTTATTTTTTGGTAGTTCTTTTTTATTACCATTTTAATTTCATTACTAGTAATCAGTAATGAATCAGATTTTCTATTTCTTCCTAATTCTGTTTGACAGACTGTATGTTTCTAGGAATGTAATCATTTTTTTAGGTTGTTCAGTTTGTTGGCAGATAATTTTTTTGTAGTATTTTCTATAATCCCTTGTATTTCTGTAGTGTCAGTTGTTAATTTCTCATTCATTTCTGATTTTATTTATTTTCATCCTTTCTCTTTTCTTCTTGATGAGTCTGGCTAAGGATTGATCAATTTTATTTATCTTTTCAAATAACCAATTCCTGGTTTCCTGGTTTCACTGATTTTTAAAAAATTTTCTGTTTGTTTGTTTGGCCTCTATGTCATTTCATTTCTGTTCTGATCACTTTGGGCTATCTTTGTTCTTTTTCTAGTTCCTTTAGGTATAATGTTAGATTGCTTAGTTGAGATTTTTCTTGTTTCTTGACTTAAATTTATTCTTAAGTATTTTGTATTTTTTATATTATTAATGGAATTGTTTTCTTAACAATTAGTCGGTTAAGTGTCCGACTTCAGCTCAGGTCATGATCTCATGGTTCGTGGGTTCGAGCCCCATGTCGGGCTCTGTGCTGACTGCCAGCTCAGAGCCTGAAGCCTATTTCAGATTCTGTATCTCCCTCTCTCTCTGACCCTCCCCTGCTCACGCTGTCTCTCTCTCTCTCAGAAATAAATAAAACATTAAAAAAAATTTTTAAAGAGAAGTAAAACTGATTTTTATATATTGATCTTCTATCCGGAAGCCTTGCTGAACTCATTTATTAGCTCTAATCTTTTAGCAGAGTCCTTAGGATTTTCTATATACAGAGCATGTCATCTGTAAACAGAGATAGCTTACTTCTTCCTTCCCAATTTGGATGCCTTTTCTTTCTTTCCTTCCCGAGTCGCTCAAGCTAGAAGAACTCCAGTACAATTTGGTGGTGAGAATGGACATTCTTGTCCTCCTCTTCATCTTAGAAAAAGGGCATCCAGTCTTTCACCATCAATTATGATGTTATATAGGGATATTTCGTACACGCCCTTTATCAGGCTGAGGAAGTTTCCTTCTATCCTTAATTTATCCTCTGTTTTCATCAAGAAAAAGTGTTGGGTTTTTCACATGCTTTTTTTCACATCTAGTGAAATGGTTAGGTGATTTTTTTGTTCTTAATTCCATTAGTATGGCATATTACATTGATTTTTCTACTTGGCCATGACTTGTAACATGTTTTAATATGTTACTGGGGTTCGGGTTTCTAGTATTTTATTAAGGATCTGTTTTGTGTATCTGTATCTATAAAGGATATTGATGTGTAGTTTTCTTGTGATGCCTTTGTCGGGTTTCATTGTCAGGGTGATGATGGCTATGTAGACAGGGCTAGGAAGTGGATTAATGTCCTAGATGGGCTGCTGCTATAACAAAGGACTACCATCTGGGTGCCTTAAACAATACAAATTCATTGTCTTTAGTTCTTGACTCGGATGGTCTCATTGCTCTCCTAGGTCTGGAAATCTAAAATCAAGGTGGCAGCAGGGTTGGATCCTTCTGAGATGGCCAGGGAAGGATCTACACAGGCCTGTCTCCTTGGCTTGTCGATGGCCATCTTCTCCCTGTGAGCCTTCATAATCATCTTCCTTCTCTGTGTACATCTGTCGAAATTTCCCTTTTATAAGGACACAAGTCAGATGGGGGCCCACCCTAATGAGGTCACTTTAACTTCCTTCCTCTATAAAGACCCCATATCCAGTGCCTAGGGGGCTCAGGTGGTTGAACTTCCGACTTCGGCTCAGGTCATGATCTTGTGGATCATGAGTTCGAGCACCGCATTGGGCTCTGTGCCAACAGCTCAGAGCCTGGAGCCTGCTTCAGATTCTGTGCCTCCTTCTCTCTCTACCCCTACCCTGGTTGCACTTGGTGTCTCTCTCTCAAAAATAAGCAAATATTAAAAAAAAAATAAAGACCCCCATCTCCACATAAGGTCACATTCCAAGGTACTGGGGATTAGAACTTCAACATGTGAATTTGGGGGGAACAAACCTAATATGGTTGAATTAACCCATAATAGGAAATGTCTCATATTTTCATGTCTTGAAAGTATTTTTGAAGGATTATTGTTAGTTTTTCTTTAAAATTAGGTAGGATTTACTGGTAGAGCCTCCTTGTCTACGGGTTTTCTTTGTAGGAAGTTTTTTTGATCACTAATTTAATATTTTTTACTTGTTATATAGGTTGTTCAGATTTTCTTTTTGACTTGGTGTCAGTAGTTTGTGACTTTCTAGGAATTTGTCCTAGAAATCTATCTAATTTGTTGGCAGACAATTGCTCATAGTATTTTCTTATAATCTGTTTTATTTCTGGAAGGTTGGTAATAATGTGTCTACTTTTATTTCTGATCTTAGTGATTTAAGGTTTCTTTGTTTTTCTTGCTCAGCCTAGGTTTGTCAATTTTGTTGCTCTTTTCAAAGAATCCACTTTTTCTTTTGTGAATTCTATTTTTCTCTTTTTTGTTTTCCCTATTTCCAATCTCTTTTCTTTTTTAAAAACATTTTTAATGTTTACTAATTTTTGAGAGAGAGAGAGAGGCAGACTGCAAGTGGGGGAGGGGTAGAGAGAGAGACACACACACAGAATCCGAAGGAGGCCCCAGGCTCTGAGCTGTCAGCACAGAGCCCAATGCAGGGCTCAAACCCACAAACTGTGAGATCATGACCGGAGCCGAAGTTAGATGCTTAACTGACTGAGCCACCCAAGGTGCCCTGACCCACTTTCTTTTTTTATTTTCCTTTCTTCTACTTTTTATGGGTTTCATTTGCTTTTGCTTTTTTAGTTTCTTAGGTTACTGATTTGAGATGTGTCTTCTTTTTGTTTATTTATTAAAGTTTATTTAATTTGAGGGACAGTGTATGTGAGAGAGAGAGAGAGAGAGCGTGCGAGAGCACAGGAGAGGGGCAGAGAGAGATTATCCCAAGCAGGCTTCATGCTGTTGACAGCACAGAGCCCAATGTGGGGCTTGATCAAATGGACCATGAGATCATGACCTGAGCCAAAATCAGGAATCGGACACTTAACCAACAGAGCCATCCAGACACCCCTGTTTCTTCTTTTTAAATATAAGTATTTACATCTATAACTTTTCTCTAAGCACTGCTTTAGCTGTATCCGATAAGCTTTGGTATATTGTGGTTTTGTTTTCATTCATCTAAAAATGTTTTCTAATTCCTACTTGTTATTTCTTCTGTGCCCAGCTTGTATGTTGTTTAATTTCCACATACTTGTGAATTCCCAGAACTTGTGAAATACTTGTGTATTTCTCTTGTTTTCCAATTTTATTCCACTGTGGTTGGAGAACATACGTGGTACGACTTCAGTCTTTTAAAATATGTCTCAACTGGTCATAAAACCAACTGCATGGTCTGTCCTGGACAATGTTCTGCATGTATTGGGAGGGTATATTCCGCTGTTGTCGGGTAGAGTGTCTTATGGATGTGTGTTAGTTTTATTAGTTTATAATGTCACTCACATCTTTGATTTCTTTATTGATCTTTTATCAAGCGTTTCTACCTGTCACTGAACATGGGCTATTGAAGTCTCCAACTGTTACTGCTGAGTGGTCTGTTTCTCTCTTCAATTCTGACAGTTTTTACTTCATGCATTTGTGTGGTTAGGTCCACATATGCTTCTAACTGTTATATATTCTTGAGAGGTTGACACTTATTATGAAATGTTGTCTCCAGTAACAAATGTTGTCTTAAAGTCCAGTAGTCTTTTATTATATAGTCTTTTAAGATACACCTCTTTTTACTGTTTTCCCAGCATATCTTTTTCCATCTTTTTCCTTTCACCTGTTTGTGACTTTGAATCTACAGGGTGCCTCTGTAGCTAACAACAGATAGTTGGGTCACATAAAACCAAATTCATGCCACCAATCTCTGCCTTTTAATTGGAGTTTTAAACCTTTTTACATTTAATGTAATTACTGTTAAGCTAGATTAATGATTGCCATCTTGCTATTTGTTTTCTGTCTTCTTTTGTATTCCTCAGTTTCTCCATTATTTCTTTCTTTTGTGTGAAGTAGACATTTTCTAGTGTGCAATTTCAATCCCCTTGTCATTTCTTTTACTATATATTTTAACTTATTTTCTTATTGGTTGTGTTGGGACTTAGAATTGATATATTACCTTAAAACAATTTAATTGGGGTTAGTACCAACTTGATTTCAAGAGTAACTTAATTTCAGTAACTTTGCTCCTATTTATTCCACCCTCTCTCCTCTGTGCTGTTTTACAAATTACATCATTATCCACTGTGTGCCCATCAACACAGATATGTAATATTGGTTTGTGTTGTCTTTTAGATTGTAATCGAACTAATGTGTATTCACTCCTTGGTGAGTCACAGATAGAAACTATACCAAGTGAGCTGTTGAACAAAGGAAACTTTATTTTATTTGCGGCAATCAGTCATTATTGCTTGAGGGATAGTTTTGGTTTCCATCACTGGGATGATAGAAAAAGACCTATAGGGTCTTTTGCCTGGATTAAAAGATAAACTAGAAAGAAGAGCTTGAGGGACACCTGGGTGACTCAGTCAGTTAAGCATCCGACTTGGGCTCAGGTCACAATCTTGCGGGTTTGTGAGTTCAAGCCCCGCATTGGGGTCTGTGCTGGCAGCTCGGAGCCTGGAGCCTGCTTCAGATTTTATGTCTCCCTCTCTCTCTCCCCTTGTCCACTCACACTCTGTATCTTTCCCTCTCAAAAATAAACATTAAAAAAATATTTAAAAAATAAAAAACCTTGAGAAAAAATGTGGGACAAAGGTCAGTGGGTAGAAGCAGGTGAGCAAGCCAGGTCTCGGGGTCTCGTTGATGACAAGATGGGAGAAAGAGTTACAAATAAAAAAGATATATTTATGTATTTATCTCTGCACTTATCTTTACCAATATTCTTTATTTCTTCATGTGGATTTGAGTTATTACCTAGTGTCCTATTAATTTAGCCTGAAGGACTCCCTTTTGTATGTCTTGTAAAAGCAGATATGCTAGTGATGAATTATCTCTATATTACATTACATTACATTATATTATATTATATTATATTATATTACTAACATATATAATATATATGTAAATTATATATAAACCAATAACAATAGGGTTTTTTTTGTTGTTTAGCTGTGAATGTGTTCATTTCTTTCATATTTGAACATACTTATAATGGGTATTTGGAAGTTTTTCTGTGACATCTGATATCTGGTCATTTTCCCAGGCAGTTTTTGTTGCCTTTATTACTATTTTTTCCACAGTGTATGGGTTATATTTTCCTGTTTCTTGCATGCCTCATAATTTTCTGATGGAGACTAGACATTTAAATAATGTATAATCCCCCTGCCCCAGGCACACCTGGTTTTGTTATTTTTATTTGCTCACTTGTTTCTTAGTGACTGGATTATTTTAATGACCTCTATTTCCTCCCTGTCTTACAGTGTTAAGGCTCTGATGTTGCTCCTCAGGGAGACTCATCTTGGAAATACCCACAGTTCCCTTGGGATGACAGTGGTATTGGTAGGGTTCTCTTTCTTTCTCTGCCCACATCCAGCTGTTAAACTCCACGACTGCAAGATGATTGCTCTATTGTTTCCAGTAATGCCCTGGGGCATAAATTGTTCTACAGACTAATCCAGTCAAAGTATGGCTCCTTAGGAGGCATCAATTCTAAACTCTGCTTCCATATTTGTTCTGACCCCAGGAAGGTTCCTTCCTGCCATCTTTCTCCAAGGTTCTCTTGTAAACTTGTGAATCTCTTGTGACATTCTAGGCTGTATGTTCTCAAAATCCATGAATCTCCCCGCTGCCTTTCTTCAAAACCTCCAGTGTTGTTGACAGTGCCCTTAGGTTTGAACTTCCCCATGCTCTGTTGAAAATGAAGTCCAGTTCCTTGGGAAGAGATTAGGAGCTATCGATGTCATAGCCTGCTTCTCCAGCTTAGACAAATCACTGAGCCAGGGCTCTAGAGCTATGGGTGGGAACAATGGCAAGCTTCTGAGTCCAGCTCTAGTAGCTGAGTGATGACTGTGGAGTGGTGGTAGCAGCCTGAGGTCCCTTTGGTTTGCCTCTCCTGGCACAGAGCCAGGAGCCGGAACAAGGGTAATTGGGACCCCAGTATTCTCGGCGTTCCGCACCCAAGGTAGGGCCTCTGTTCTACCAGGGGGGGCTGGGCAGAAGAAGGGAGCCTGCACCTCTCAACAATACTTGCTTGGAATTAGGCTCCGCAGTAGGAAGCTGGGGATACAATGCGAAGCCCTGAAGTTCTGCTTCTCTTGGGAAGAGAGCATTTCACCTCCTTCAACTGGTGGCCTGAGGAGAGGGAGCCCTGGGTTCTTGGCTACAGCATTCTGGAGGCTTTCCCTTACTGAGCTGGAAGAAGGAGGGAGGGAGTGGTCTTGGATCAGATACCGCACACTCTTGCCTTTCTTACCAATTTTGGGGAGTAGATTTTCTTAACATGTTTTGTCACTGCTACTTGCAAAAGACCATTTCCGGAGGCTTTAAATGCTTGTTTTAAAAGCTATTTTTCACCAGTTTCATTAGGGGGAGCTCTTCGCGCTCTCTCATGGAAGCGGATGTCCTCCCTGTCCCTCATCTTGCGAGCATAGTTTTGCTGGATTTAAAATTCTTGGTTGACTCTCTTTAACTTCCGGCACTTTAAATATGTCCTCTTTCTGCCCTCTGGCCTCCCTCGCGCTTCCATAACAAATACCGTAGACTGGGTGGCATAAACAAATTAATTTCCTCATAGTTCTGGACACTGGAAAGTCCAGGATTCAAGGTCCAGCATGGTCATCTGTCTCTTTGTTGATACTCTGCTTGTGATGGATCATTCTATGCTTTCCCGTAGTTATTTAGAAATGATTTCCTCTCGTTATTCAAATGTATTTAGAATGGCTCAACTCTTGGGGCTCCTGGGTGGCTCAGTTGGTTAAGCACCGACTCTTGATTTCAGCTCAGGTTATGATCTCATGGTTTGTGAGATCAAGCCCCTCATTGGGCTCTGCTCTCTCTCTCTCTCTTTCTCTCAAAATAAATAAATAAACATTTAAGAAAACTAAAATCCTCAAAGGTACTGAATTTTATCATATCTTTTTCCATATTTCTTGAGATGATAAAAAATTTTAATACAGTGAATATTTATAGAGTTTCTTATGTTACACTTGGATTCCTGGAATAAGTCAAAGTTAGTCATGCTGTACAACCTTTTTATACATCACAAGATTCAATGTTAACATTTTTACCTGGGATTTTTGCAGTTATGTTCATAAGTGAGATTGGCTTATAATTTTCCCTTCTCATATAGGTCTTGTCTATTTTTATTATCAGTCATTACCTCCTAGAATAAGTTGGAGAATAGTTTATCTTTTTATAATTTTTGGAAGAGTGTACATAAGATGGAATGATTCGTGCCTTAAAGGTAAAATTTTGCTGGGAAGCCAGCTGGACCTTGTTTTTTTTGTGGGATTTTTTTGGAGGGTGGAAAAGTTTTAAACTACTGATAGAATTTTTTTAATGACTTAAGAATATTCAGACTTTCTTTTTCTGAATAATTTTTGCAAATTATATTTCTGTCCATTCTAAGTTGTCCAGTTTAATCACATAAACTCATGTGTACTATTCTCTTACTGTCTCTTACATTTGCTTTATCTGTAGTTTCATTTTTTATACCTAAGATTATTACTTATAGTCTTATCTCTTTTCCCCCCCATGACCAGCCTTATCAAAGATTGATCTATTTGATTAGTCTTACTAAAAAAAAACCCAGTCTTTGACTTTGTCGATTCTTTCTACTGACCTTTCCTTCTATTTCATCAATTTCTGCTCTTATATTTAGTATGCCTTTCTTTTAAACTTTTCTGGGTTGATTCTTAGTGCATTAATTCTTACTGCATAATTGACACTATTTATTTCCTTTTAAGTAATATTTTTGCTGCATCCTCAAATTTTTGATAAGGAGGAATTTTATTACCATTCTGTTTTAGATTTTTGGGAAAAATTACATTAGAATTTTTTGATTAAGGATTTATTTAGAAATGTATATTTTAGGGGCACTTGGGTGGCTCAGTCCATTAAATGTCTGACTTTGGCTCAGGTCATAAGGTTGTATTTCATGAGATCGAGCCCCACATGGGGCTCTCTGCTGTCAGCCAGAGCGCATTTCAGATCCTTTGTCTCTGTCTCTCTCTCAAAAATAAACATTTAAAAAAAAAAGCATATTTTAAATTTCAAAATATATGGGTATGTAAAACATAGCCTTTTATTTTTTATTTTAAGTATTTTTGCACCAAGGTTAGAGAATATATCTGTATGACATTTACTCTTTGAAATTTTTTGAGGTTTACCCAGATCTAATATATTTTCATTATATGTTTTTTTGAGAAGAGTATAATTTCCTTATTTCTTATGATATCCAGCTTGTTATATTGTTATAAACACACACAGACAACTTTTTGTTTTCTGCAATCTCCCAGTATAACGTTCCATTTCTCTACATTTCTTGCTTTTTTTTTTTGCTTTATTATTTTGAAGTTGATTAAATGCATACAATTCTAAAATATTTAAATCCTTATCATTATATAGTGACTATCTCTATCCCTAATATGTTCTTTGACATAATTTGTCCTTTGTATAATCATCTAGCCACCTCAACTTTCATTTGGTTTCTTTTTGCCTAACTCATTTTTTACTATAGCTTTATCTTTAGTTTTTAGGTAGGCTACTTATAAATAGCATATAACTGTATTGAAAAGTCCAATCTGGCAGTCTCTTTTAACTTGAGTTTAATCCATTTGTATTTATTGTGATTATTGATATAGGTGGATTTGTGTTTTTTGTTTTTTTTGTTTTTTAATGTTTTATTTATTTTTGAAAGAGAGAGACAGCATGAGCAGGGGAGGGTCAGAGAGAGAGGGAGACACAGAATCTGAAGACAGGCTCCAGGCTCTGAGCTGGCTGTCAGCACAGAGCCTGACGCGGGGCTTGAACCCACGAACTGTGAGATCATGAGCTGAGCCAAAGTCAGATGCTTAACCCACTGAGCCACCCAGGCACCCCAGTGGATTTGTTTTTAAAGCCTACTTTTTGTTTTTGATATCTATTGCTTTTTCTATGCTATTTTTCTTTTCTTGCTTTTTAAGAATTGAAATTTTTGTTTGCTTTCTTATTTCATTTTTTCCTCCCCTAAGGATTTGAATGTTACATTTTTAGGTTTCCAGTGGTTACCTTTGGCATTTTCCCAGGCTTATTTAACAAAATCTGAATTAGTCCATAATTTCCCCCATTCCCAAATAGAATCAAGAATCCCAAAACATTTTAACTCAAACATTTACCCAATCACCTTACATGTCATTGTTGTCTAGTCTTTTAGTGTGCCCTTTCAAAAAGCACCCACATAGGTGGACATGATTATTGTTTCATATAGATATGGCTTATTTAGATTTACCTGTATGGTCAGCATTTCTTTGCTTATCATTCCTTCTTGTCTTTTGGCTCCCCCTCTGGGATCATTTTCCTTCTATCTGAAGTGTAGTTTTTAGTAGTTCTTTAGATAAGAACTATTGGTAAACTCTCTAATTTTGGTATATCTGAAATGTCCTTATTTTGTCTTCTTTCTTACAGATGAGTTTTGCTCTCTGACAGTTATTTCTTCTCTGCATTTTCAACATATTAGGTCACTATTTTCTGATTTCCATTGGTATATTGTTTGTTATAATTTCACAATTGTAAATAATCTGTCATTTTTCTCCAGCTGCTTTTTGAGCTTCTTCGTGTATCTGGGTGTGGTTTCATTTTCCAGATTTGTTTTCCTGCTGGATGGCATGCATTGTACTTTCTGCTTTTTTAGATCTCAGTTTCATTACTGTTGGAAAAACCTCAGCCTTTCTCTCTTTAAAATTTGCCTCTCTCCCATTGTTTCATTCTGGGACTCCATTTATTTGTATGTTAGACTTTTTCATTTTAACCTCTATCTCTTTTAACCTCTCTTTTGTATTTTTTATCCATTTGTCTTTTTTGCATTCTGGGTAATTTCTTCAGCTTCAATTTAGAATTCACTAATTTTCTTCAGTCTGCTGTTAAATCCATCGAATTAGGTTTGTTTCCAACAACATTTCATTTCTGAATATTCATTTTGCATCATATCAGGTCCTTTCGTGGTGCCTTATTTCTTACTTATTTTTGTGACTCCAGTTTTTAATCCTTTAGTATATCATTATTCTCTATTTGATAATTCTATTCTTTGAAGTCCTTGGGAGTTGTGTTTCTGCTGACTCTCACCTGTGGTTTGTTGATCTTAGATACTGAATTTCATTTGGTTGGTCTGAACTGAGGCTGCATTTCTCCAGAAAGGACTTAAATTTGCTTTTGCCAGAAGCCAAAACAGCATTGTCTTGTTTGTTTATTTGTATGTGCACGCAGGCTCCCATTTATTTGGTGCCATGGTGATTTCTCTTACCTCCTGAGAGTTTAGCAGTACATTAAAAAGTATGTCTTTTGTTCAGGAACTAGTTGCTATGTAGCAGGCAGACTCCTCACGAAGTGAAAGCAGGAATGAATTCTCTAGTTAGGAAATAGTTTTAACTGTTGGGTTGGATTAGACTTTTAAAAGTAAGCTCTGCTAAGTGCATCAAAGGTTCACTTGTGACTGTCCATTTCTCAACAGGGAAAACAAACATGAAGCCGAAGTATTTTGAGTAACTATTAAAGGTCAACCTGCACTAAGATAAAACCCCTACCTGGAGCTACTACAGAATTTGCAGGGAGAAAGCTGAATTTAACTGAGCAAAACCTCCACTTTGCACACTTTCCAGTAAGCAAAATTAGTAAGTTTCACCTTAGACAAAAAAATGTCATAAACAAGTTGTTCATTTCGTTTCATTGTGGCCAACCCCTCTCAATGTTCTCTGGACAGCTCCCTTTTCACTTTCTCCAACAATTATTTGTAACCTTTTCCTCCCTCTTCAACTCTGAGAGCCCAATCTTCTTCCCTCACTATCTCTCTGGGCAGATACCGCTGATTACTTTTCTGCAAAGGATACAGACATCATCAGAAGAGAGCTGCTACACCTTGCATCCCCAGAGTAAGCCCTCCACACCCACTGGCACCTGTCCTTTGCTCCTATTTTAAAAGATAGGCCACTCCTCCTTCTCACTAAGCCACCAGTGGTCTGGACCTCATCTCTTTCCACATCCTCTAGGACTTGGTGGGATTCTCCCGCTGTCTCATCTTTAGCCATTCCTGTTTATCTTCTTCTTTTCCAGGAACACCCAAAACATATTCATGTTAAAACCATGGAAAAAAAATAACAACCCCTTCTTCTAATACCCCTCTGCTTCTCCCCAGTTACTAGTCCTCTCCCCGCTCCCCACTTTATAGCCAAATCTCAGAGAAGCTGTCCAGAACTAGTCTCCATTCCCTTACTAGTCTCCATTCATCCCCAGCCCTCCAGAACTGCATTGACATTCTGACCATAAAGTTTCCCTGTTAACTGCTCTTCACTGTACTTGACTCTCCATAGCATTTTAAGACATTATATTGATTTAAAAAGTATATGCATAAGGTAGGTTCTATTTCTGAATTTCATTTTAGGTTAGCAAAAAGGGGTTTTCAAGTATTTGTTAGGGAAAGTTGGTGCTGGCCTGGTGAGATTAAAAAAAATTTTTTTAATGTTTATTTATTTTTGATAGAACACAAGGTAGGGGAGAAGAGAGTGAGGGAGACACAGAATTGGAAGCAGGCTCCAGGCTCTGAGCTGTCAGCACAGAGCCTGATGTGGGGCTCAAACCCACAGGCTACAAGATCATGACCTGAGCTGAAGTTGGTCGCCCAACGGACTGAACCACCCAGGGGCCCCTGGCCTGGTGAGATTGAAAGTTTCTGCTTTAATGGACACCAGAGCAGTGACCCAGTAGAAGCAAGGCTTCTGTACTTCCAAGGGCCCACGTCATTGCTTTCGGAAGAGATTCAGCTTATCAAATAGCCGAGTGATTGGGGTGCCTGGGTGGCTTAGTTGGTTAAGCGTCCGACTTTCACTTAGGTCATGATCTCACGGTTGGTGGGTTCGAGCCCCGTGTCGGGCTCTGTGCTAACTGCCAGCTCAGAGCCTGGAGCCTGTTTCAGTCTGTGACTCCCTCTCTTCTGACCCTCCCCTGCTCACGCTGTCTCTCTCTGTCTCCTAGAAATAAATAAACATTAAAAAAAAAAAAGAATCAAATAGCCGAGTGATAAGTCTTCTCTTAAGCTTACTCGAGTTATTCCGGTTGCGCCTTAGCTCTCGTGTGCACCACACAAGAACTTAATAATGGACATTCTATCACTTTTAAAGCTTAACTCTCTCACCGTGATGTGTGGAAGGACACAGGACAGAGAAACAAAACCCCCAGCATGAGATCTGTTTTGTTGTTGAAAGTTATTTGCAGTGAAGTTGTTTTCTGACTGTGGTTCTTTCTTTGGAAAACTCTTATCAAGGGCTCAAGGCCGTCTTTTGGTTATTGTTCCCAGGAAATGGTATGGATTTTTTTTCTTCCCTACACAGGAAACCACAAAAGCTTGAGCATGATAGGTGGGTGTTCTCTGTAGAGTTCCTGTTTTCTTGATGGACCCAGGACCGACGTGTGGGACCACCCCAGGGGACAGCCCACCCGGAACACAGAGCACAAGGCTGTGGCTTGGGGGGAAGCGCGTTTGCTCCTTCTGCCTTTCAGAGGACAGGGGTCACAGCCACGTCTGCACGTGCAGGGACACCTCTCCAGGGCAGCCAGAGGACCAACATCCTGGAGAAGCTGGTCATGGGGCAGAGACGCAGCACCACGAACACGAATGAGTGGGCAGGTAATCGGTGGGACAGAAATGAAAGCCTGAAACTCACAGAAGGTCAAGTGTTTATTTGTGTTGCTCTTAGACAAGCCCTACAAGGTTTCAAACACAAAATACACAGACGGTTGCGATGGCGTTGATTTTAAACCTCAAGCCATGGCATTTAGGATTTCTGGAGCACATTGGTTCAGGCACTTTTGTACCCAGAGGCACAGAGAATTTACCAGCAGAAAAGGAGTGACTCGCGCTCATGAGGACACCATCGCCAGTGGCCTGGTGAGGTAGGGAAGAGCAGCAGACACCAGATCAAGGCCCAACACACAGCCCACCTTGCCTTTCATGGGCTGACTGTCTAGTCGGTGGGTGGCCAGTCCCCTGTTGAACCCGCTCCCCCCTGCCACTCCCATCCCTCTCGGAGCCATTTCCTTCCCCTAGGAGCGCCCGTAGCAGGAGGTGGCCGGGGAAGGGGAGGGAGCGTGCTGGAGTTGGCTGTGTGCCAGCATCTTTGGTATAAGGAGATTCCCAGGGCCCAGGGAAGGAGGGCCACCAGCACTGCCTGGGGCCAGCGGTCCCTAGTGGGGCCTGGCCGCCCATGTTCTCTGTGCTTCCAGTCAGCGGGAAATCGACAGGCCCTCCTCATGCGAAGCAAATGCGGGAACATGTGCTTCACCTGCCTCCTTTTCAGCGAGCCTGTCCGAGGACCACAGCACCACGCCGTCAGGGCCCACTCAGAAGACGAGCATCTGCCGCTCAGCCTCGAAGGAGCAGATAGACAACATCTGCAGAAGCCGCCAGCTTCGCCTAAACCACCTTCCCTTCGTCCATCTCTGGCCCTAATGGGATATTCTTGCACTTGGCTTTCTTTCTCCCCCTTTTCGCTAAAGGACTCTACTGCGTCCTGCGGACACAACTCATGAAGCCTCTCGGGGGCAGCCATGGGGGTCTTCTGGAAGCACCATCTCATCAGCCTTTGCTGGCTCGACCGTGTTCCTAAGATTCCCCGCGGCCCAGAAGACTCGAGTGTGGCCAACACTCTGCATTCGGAGCGGAGTTCAGGGTTTGTCTCACTCGTGTCTTCTGGGGGGACCCCATCCCCTTTGTGGTCAAAGGGCCTTTTCTTGTGTGGAGGGGACAGATCATCCTGGCCTGGGGTCGGGGGGCTCAGCCAAGAACAGCTATTTTTCCACAGGGGAAATCACAGCAGTTTCAGCAGGAACCAGCAAGGGTTGGCATGGGGGTTCGAGGACACGTGTCCTGGGGCCCTGGCTGGGGTCCAGCCTCTTGTGCCTTGGGGCGGCAGGACGATGAGTTTGCAGCTTTGGTAGAAAAGACCCTCCCAACTACTCTGAAATGTAACCGGCTGGGGTTGGTAGTCCTTGGGGTCACTTTTGCCCACGTTCTCCCTCTTTCTCGAAGCAGTGTGGAACGTGGAGCGGGGTCTTCTGGCAGGTTCTCTGCCCAAGGTTTTTCCACGGGCCCAGTTCAGCAGGGACAACGAGTCCCCCAGTGCCCTGGGCGGGTCTAGGAAAAGCCTCAGCTGCAATGCTGAGTGCCGTCTGCTTCCTTTCCCGCTTCCCCCTCGAACTGCTTTCCGGAGGGCCTGCTCCGGGCCTTCCTAAGAGATATCCAAACTAATGATCTGAAAGGTGAGAAGGCACAGTGGTTTAAAGAACGGTCACCACCAACTTAAAGGAGGGGAAAAAAAATTACACTTGTTCTCAAGGCATTATGGCTCCTACGCGGAGGGGACTTCACACTCCTGCAAGGGGATCAATGTGCAGCCGCAGTGGGGACTTCTGACTTGCAGGAAAAAATCTTCCCGGCTCAAGGAGAATTGGGGGGGATAGCTTCGGCCCCAACCCCCCGCCCCGGCAAAGGACTGATCTTTAATTGTCTTCCAGGGTACAGACACCAGGCTCACCCCCCGGGGCCTGGACTCCCACACGAGCCTGACCTCCTGCCGCCACTGCAGGTGAATGAGAGAGAAGCCACCCCTGCTCACTGGTGACTCTTCAACCTTGTGATCCCAGGAGGCTCCAGGCAGAGCTCTCACCTGCCCCCCCTTAGAGCTCCATCTCTGCTAAAGCCTTGGGAAAGCAGCAAAAAGGGAGTGGGACACAAATGGATGGAACCCACCACGGTAAGAGTCTTCCTGCCTTTCTCTGTGCCAAGAGTGTGTCTATTTCCGCAAATATCACAACAGTATGGGCTGCTGTTCTCCTAACATTTGGCTCTTGCTTTTAAATCTACAAGTTGAAATCTCAGGGGCTCAACTTTTTAAGTATAAATGCAAATATATATAAGTATATATATACATATGAAATATACATGAACATATATATCACACACATGTGCGTGCCATCTGGAATATTACTGTATTCCTGGGATACATTTGTGTCCTGGGAATTCAGACCTCAAACCACCAATTTGTTCACAATTTCACCCTCCTGCACTATGGAGAAAAGCAGCCCCGACAGGCCCTGGGCACTGTCCTGCCCATGTCTGGGTTCTGGGGCCATAGGCGGGCACCTCACACGTGGCTCGTCTTCTGGGCCAGGGCGTGGCCCATCGGCAGTGTGAACTTGATGGCGGCATCCCTCTCCCAGCCCCTCCGGATGCGGGAGAGTCTGCGGCTGAGGCAGGGCAGCAGGAACAGAGCCTTGGCCAGGATGACGACACAGGGCACGAGCAGCGTGAGTGTGAAGGTGGGAGGCAGGTAGAACTTGTAATGGCGGTCTTCGAAGGCGCGGGTCCAGCCGTAGGTGAGTGTGTGCAGGGTGCTCAGCACCAGGGCCACGAAGCCCAGAGTGGACTGCGGGAGAAAGGAAGGACGGGGTCAAAGCAGAGACAGGCACGGGGACCCGACCAGCGGCTCGTCTGCTTGCCTGGCATAGTGGACAGAAGTGGGGGTTGACTTGGTAGTCAAGACTCTGGGTTCCAACCCCAGCCCCTCACCCCCTCTCTGCATGATCTTATTAACTCCCTAAACACTCAGCCTCAGTTTCCCCAATGGTAAAATGAGAATAATACCTCTACCCTGCAGGTGTGTAAGGACTGGCTAAATCACAAGCATCTGATTAAGGAACGCGGCTTTCCCCCAAACTGTGTTATTCTTACCTCTCGTGGCTGCCAGAGGACTTTCAATGGAGCAAAGTTCAAGGATGTTTAAAACCATTCTACTAGTTTTTGCTCAAATTTTAACGTATATTAGAGTACCAGGTGTCTGCCAGCATGCCAAAGGCATCATTTCACAAATAACAATTCGCCTAAAATGAGGTGAGATAAAAAGGCGAACGGGTTTTAGATTGATTTAAAGATAAACACAAAGTAGCACACGTACTTGGCATCTGGCTTTGGCACCAGTAGCAAGGGCGGCTCACCACCGCGACCCTGCTGGCTGGGTCACCCGACACTAGTTGTGAAGTGAAGCCCTAGGCTTGCCGGTGCCGGATCCTCCCCTCTCGTCCATGACCTGACTCACGGAACACCTCAGCGGGAAATGCCGCCTGCGTGGAAGGGGACATGCGGGGACAGAGGCCATCATGACCCTAATCCATAGCTCCAGCCTCGGAATCTCTGGCAGGTCAAGTCGTGGATGACAAACGAGGCATTCCGGAGTCTACCGTTGGTGGTATAGTCTCGAATGGTGCTGTGACGCCGGGAAAGCCACTAAGTCAGCCTCAGTGAGAAGTCCGCGGTTCCCAAAGCGGAGGCTGGAGATGTGGGGGGAGGGCCGTGTGGATGGGCGTTCTGCAGCCCCCCACCCCAGACGAGGCTGGGGTGACAGGCGGCGTGGGGCACCGAGAGTCAGGGCTTTGCGGCGGGCGTGGAGGAGAGGCACCGGGCAGTACTGAGGAGCCGCAGAGCGATCTGGAGGCGAGAAAGCCCTTATGTTCATTGCCGAAGGGATGAACACAGCAGTGACCCATCAGGCAATGAACACGTAACGCATTTTCTCCAAGGAGACCCTGTAAGGGTGGGACGGTTCCTCGTGATAATCTTTAGGGGTTGGTTGAGCTTTCTGCAGGAAAGCTACGATCGGGCGATTTCCTTCCAGCCCAGCTTGTCAGCATCCATCCAGGGGTTTGACTGGGAGACAGTCTCATCTGTGCTCCCCTCAGGCACGGTTCTAAGTGCGTCCGATTCTGCTACCGTGCCTCACTCTCGCTGCTCCCTAGGATGGTGGGGGGGGGGGGGGGCGCCTCACTGATAACGGCTTCAGTCCAGACACCAGGGCGGGAGACCTCAGTACATGAAAGAACACTGGGAGAATCGCTTACAATACTTTTATGCAAAAACAAACATTTTCTAATGGCTATCCACTTTATGTTCATAGGGAGGTTCCCAGGCACAGCATTTCTGAGCCCTAAAAAATACTAGCTGCCAACAGACCCCCCGTTTCAATCCTTCCTAGCCATCTGTTTTTTCTGAGCTTCTAACCACATCAAGGAGGTCTTTATCCCATCTTTAACAATTTCCTGGCTCAACCCAGCCTGTTGGGAAAAGCCATCGTTGGATCTGTGCTACTCCCCAGTTAGGTCATATTAAAATGGCCAGTTCCCAGGTGGAAGGCTCCCTGCCTGCCAGTCACAGCCAAATCCACATCACTTTGAGATGTATCTCTCCAGAACTCCAAATCTCTTAGCAACTTCTAAACCACACCAACTTTTTCTAAGTTCCGATCTACTGATATTGAAGACTGTGGTTAAAAAGATATCCAGCACCAAGAAAGTATTTGTAATGAATATCCAGAATACGCAGAGAACTCCTAAACTCAAAAACAGAATTCCAAACAACGTAGGGGACCTGGGTGGGTCAGTCAGTTAAGCGTCTGACTCTCGACTGCGGCTCAAGTCATGATCTTACAATTCGTGAGTTTGAGCCCCAGGTCAGGCTCTGTGCTGACGGTGTGCAGCCTGCTTGGGATTCTCTCTCTCTCCCCCTACCCCATTCACGCTCTCCTTCTCTCAAAATAAATAAGCTTGAAAAAGGAAAAAAGAAAACCAAACAACCCAATGCAAAAATAAGCGAAGTAGTTGAATAGAAATTTCTCCAAAGAAGAGCTCTGGATGGCCAATAAGCACATGAAGATACGCTCCACATCACTGATCACTAGGGAAATGCAAATCCCAACCACAGTGAGATTCTGCCTCCTGCCTATTACGATGCCTACTGTCAAAAAACCAGAAAACAAGCATTGAGAGTATATGGAGAAATGCGAAGCCTTATGCGCTGTAGGTGAGGATGCAAAAGGGGGCAGCTGCTATCGAAGACATTTTTAATAAACTAAAAATAGAATTACCATGTGCCCCAGCACTCACTTCTGGCATACACCCCCAAAGAATTACGAGCCGGGTCCTGAAGAGAGAGGCGTATGCCCCACATTCATAGCAGCATTACGCACAGTAGCCAAAACGTGGGAGCAACCCAAGCGTCCGCCAACAGATGCAAGGATGGGCAAAATGGCATCATTCGAAACAGTGGGATATTATTCAGCCTTTAAAAAGGAAGGCAGTTTGGGGCACCTGGGTGACTCAAGTCAGTCGAGTGCCCGACTCTTGATTTCAGCTCATGTCGTGATCTCATGGTTTGTGAGACTGAGCCCCAGTGTTGGGCTCCTCACTCACTGACAGCACTGAGCCTGCTTGGGATTCTCTCTCTCCCTCTTCTCGGTCTCTCCCCTGCTTGTGCCACTCTCTCTCTCTCTCAAAACAAATGAATGAATGAATGAATGAATAAGAAAGCATTAAAAAAAATAAAAATGCAGGCAGTTCCCCCTCATGTGCTGACATGGACGAACCCAGAGGACACGATGCTAAGTGAAATAAGCCCATCGTAAAAAGAGAAATACTACATGGCTGTACTTCCGTGAGGTACGTACAGTTGCCAGGGGCTGGGGGAGGGGACAGTGGGGAGTTAGTGATTAATGGGGACACAGGGCCGGTGTTACAAGATGAAAAGAGCCATGGAGATGGATGGTGGGGATGGCTGTACAGCAACGTGGATGTACTTAATATCGCTGAACTGACATTTAAAATTGGTTAAGAGAATAAATTCTGTGCTATTTTACTACAATAGAAAAAAAATTGGGGCACCTGGGTGGCTCAGTTAAGTGTCCGATCTCAGGGTTCACAAGTTCGAGCCCCATGTCAGGCTCTGTGCTGACAGCTCAGAGACTGGAGCCTGCTTCAGATTCTGTGTCTCCCTCTCTTTCTGCCCCTCTCCTGCTCATGCTCTGCCTGTCTCCATTTCTCAATGATAAATAAATGTTAAAAAAGTTAAAAATAAATAAAAATTGGTTACGAATAAATGCTGTGTTATTTTACTACAATTAAAAAAGTTGGGTCAGCTGGGTGGCTCAGTCAAATAAGTGTCTGACTTTGGCTCAGGTCATGATTTCATGGTTTCTGGGTTCGAGCCCCGCATTGGGCTCTGTGCTGACAGCCTGCTTCAGATTCTGTGTCTC
Organism: Hyaena hyaena; assembly: GCF_003009895.1. Lineage (NCBI taxonomy): Eukaryota > Metazoa > Chordata > Mammalia > Carnivora > Hyaenidae > Hyaena > Hyaena hyaena. The sequence continues at coordinate 770,062 of NW_024080725.1, read as the reverse complement.
CCTCTCTCTCTGCCCTTTCCCTGCTCGTGCTCTGTCTCAAAAATAAACATTTAAAAAAAGTAAAAAAAAATTGAGGCGGGGGGGTGAGGAAAGGTCCCTAGCAGGGACCATCAGGAATAAATCCTGAACAAGCCGGACACCCCCCTGGCATTCCTCAACTAGCTCCTGGCCCCAAACTGTCGTTCCCCTTACTCAGGTGGATTTACTGGGCTTTGCTCAGATGCTCAGGCAGTGCCTCCCGTGCCCCAGGCTACAGGGTAAAATCCTCTGGGGCACTGGGGACTAATATGAGTGCCCAAGCCTGGCCCGGAAATGTATGAGATTGATCTGGGTGGGGCTCAGGCATCACTAGCTTTTAGAAATTCAGAGATGCTCCTGTGCGGGAGGACTAAGAACAACTACTTTAGGAGACTCATCACCCAAGCCTTTGTAGCATCAGAGGCTCCACAACGTGTGTCTCCCCCCCCCCGCCCCAAAGTTACCATACATATCATGTGCACCTAAGTCCCCCCAAGGAGCTTACAAAAACATACTTCTCGAGCATCTGAGTCCATAGGTCAGGGGTGGCCTAGGGGTCGGTTTCTCCAAGGGAATTCTGGGACTCCACACTTCGTGATGGTGGCTCACGGTAGCCATCACTGCCCACGACACAACCAGGTATATATACCACCCACATAAATACGACGACAGGAGAAAATATCTATTCTCAGAACAGGCAGGGCACGCTGACCTTTTCTAACATCCTATTTCGTTCTTAAAAAGCTGGTCGCAACCCACCAAGCTAATTTCACGAGCCACCAGTGACAATCGACAGCAGTTTGCCCACGCTGCCCCGGACCCTTCGGATGCCCAGGGCTGGAGTCTCCGCACCTCTCGTGACCTCAGAAATGGGTGGTTGGCCACTTAGGGATGATGGAAAGGTGGCCACACATCCTAAGAATAACAGCAAAATGCTTTTTCTTTTCTTCCACTTATCACCCCTTCAGTGGCTCACAACACCTCTGTGGGCATTAACCCATCTTCTGAAGAGCGTAAAGTGGCATCCGCCCGCAGTTCCAGAGCTGGGACAGAGGGAGGCAGCGCCGGACCCCGGCCTCTGCCAGTTCCTCCTCCTTATTAGCACTCTTGGGAGATAGAGCATTTGTTTTTGTGGATGGAACACGGGCGTTGAAGTAAAACCCTGCCGTTCTAGCCATCTCCCGGCCTCACAGCCCCCTGCTCCTGCAGCGACAGAGGGGCTTCCATATTTATATTTCAACTCTTCAATATGTAAAGTCTAGAAGGGCTGCCGAGGTTTGGGGCAGCTTTTGCTAACAAAACCAAATCCTCTGGCTTTCTCCGGCAGCCGGAGCCAGGGCTTGTAATCTACGGCTGCTTAACGGAAAAACTTTCCGGCAAGGGGAGCAACCCATGGTCTGTTTTAATTGTGGCTAAACCATGCACCCCAGGATACTCTGGGCAGGCACAGGAAAATCCTAGATTTGGGTGTGCAACACATGAGGATTAGCGGCAGATAAATAAAATTCCTTCTTCCCCCTCCGATGCTGGCCCGCGTTAGCCCCGAGCGCTCTTGCGGGGACCTTCGGAGATGAGCCGAGCCAGGGAGATTCAGAAACGGGGACACTTAAGAACAAAACAAAACAAAACAACCACAGCCTGGGAGATGTAAGCGTCCCCAATCAGGAACAATTAATTTGGATTACATAAGAGCATGCACCATCGGCGTCCCTCTGTGAATCCTGTACTGTGTCCTCGCCACACAGGGGGCTATGTGACAGATTTGCTGTTGATCACGGGGGTGGATAGAATAGCTGTTCTCTGCCCTGATACAGTATTGATGGCAGAATCCAGTATTAGTCAGCGCCGATCCACGGAGGGGATGAGTTAATCCACCAACACGTGGGGGCCGACCGCGTACTTTGTACAGAGAACAGTGGGAGATGCCAAAGAAATAGAAAAAAACGCCCCGTCTCGTTCCCTGTCACATCACAGACCGAACACGACGCCCGGCACGCAGCAGGTGCTCAGTAAGTATTTGCTGAACCAACACATGTGTGAAGACCCCGTGCTGTTAGCGGCATTTCTGAAACTGTGGTTGGTGGCGTGTAAGTAACGGTTATCTGAAAAATATCACAGCAAAAACGAGACAAAACCCAGAAAACGCAAAACAGGGGAGGGAAGGAGCTCATGCTCAAATAGGTCTGGTTAACAAGGCTGGTCTGCGGTAGATGCTCCCAGAATCTGATGTGTCCGAGGGCACGGTGAGGCTCTTAGACAAAGGCGAATCTTTTCTCAGATTTATGTGACGAGAGACCTCCTTTCTTCTGGAGTTTTTAGAGGAATGGTGTCCTGTGGAAAATGCTATGTTTTAACCCCTATCCACTGGTGATCCCAATGTTCACCTCCTCTTTGCCCTGCAAGAATCAAGGGCCTGAGGGGACAGCAGATGACACTAATGGGAGGCCGCCAGGCTCACTGATCCCCAGCTAGATGGGTGAGACGTGTAATGGCCGCCCAGCGTGGGACTTTGTTTGGGAAGCTCAAGAACTGGACAAACTGAGAATAGTTAGTCCTGGGTTCAGTGCTGTGATTTTTTTCTTCTTTTTTAAAAAAAAATTATTTTTGCGAGGGATGGGGGGAGGGGGAGAGGGACAGAGAGAGAGGAAGAGAGAACCCCAAGCAGGCTCTGTGCTGGGTCTCCCCAGCTGTGAGATGGTGACCTGAGCTGAAATCAATAGCTGGACGCTTAACCGACTGAGCCACCCAGGCGCCCCTGTTGCCTAATTTCTCACATGCCTACCCCTGGCTTCCCCGGATGTCATGAGGACACAGCTTAGACTGAGTCCCCTTTATCGGAGGCTCAGCTGAGCTTTCAAGGCTCCGGAAGGCCCTGGCATCTGACTGAATGGTCCTGTTGCACAGGTCACGAGAGCCGAGGCAGTTCACAGAAGGCAAGGTGCTTGCACACGACGGCCTCCCTTACCAGAACCACCTTACCTGAATGAAGCTGAACTCCCTCCAGTTGAGTGAGTTTGCAATGGATGGCAGTGAGGTGACGGCCAGCAAGGACAGCGTGCCGAGGGCCAGCACTCCCAGGGAGAGGTATATCTCCATCCGCCACACTTCCTCCTCACTCCACAGGCGGCTCTTGTTGGCCAAGACCTAATGTAGATGGAAGAGAAACCATGAGCACAGTGGCAGAGGTCGGTGCCCTGGGGCGTGGGCGAGCCGGTATTTTAGGACTTGGAGAAATGCCTAACATTCCCGCCACGCTCAACATGTGCCTGATCCCATTCTAAGTACTTTTCAGGCGTCGGCTCAGCTAATCCGCACAACCTCACAAGGTAGGGGTCCCTGTTATCCCCATGTTATAGATGAGGGAAAATGAGGCATAGGGATCAGGTAACTTTCCCAAGGTCATGCACAGGGTAGTAGATGGCAGGGCTGGGATTAGGACCTGGGCAATCTGGGCCTTGGCCTTCACAGACCTTCCCGGGGCCAGTCAACCTGCACAGTCACGTGAGCTAACAGCAAGGAGTCAGAGAAGTCTGTAAGACACATGACCTTAGCACATGGTTTTCTGGTCCCCAAGTCCCCAAAAGGAAGGAAGGACTCTCCTAGCTTGGAATCCCTTTAGCCAGATGGGTTCATGCCTCCGCTGCCTTCTCCCCTTCCAGACCGTCTTACCCTCAACCTTTGCCCTCCTATCCCTCAAGCTGCCCCAGCCACTGGCTTCCACTGAGGTCACACAAAGACACGCATAGACATTAGCCCCCTCAGCATTTCCTGACTCAGAGCCACCAGCTTCCGCCTTCCCACTCCATTCCCTCCGTTGCCCATTCCTGCCTGAAGAATACAGCTTTGGCTCGACCATTGCCAGGCAATAGAGACGGACATCCATCACTGAGGAGCGAGCACTTATGGAGCGCCTGCTGTGTGCTGTGCCCTGGGCTGCCAGGAGCAGGGTACCTGCCCTCACGGAGCTGTGGGATCCCCCGCGGAGCCCAGAGATTTCTACCTCCTACCTCCCCACCCGGCGTGCCTCTGTGCCTGCCACTCCCAGCTGACGCTCCCTCGTACGGCGCGCACACAAGGAAACTTCCATTAAGGTCGTTCCAGGAGAAGCATCATTCTCCATCTAGACCAGGTAGCAGAGTCCCAGGAAGTCAAGGTGTTCTATGAGAAACACCACGAATGCCAGGACTTGCGTGCTATAGCTGCAGACCTGGGAACAGTATCTTCTATCTGGAAATGTGAGTCTGTCTTAGCTGGCGGATCTCTGCTGTGCATAACAGAATGACTCATACAGGTTTTTGAGACACTTTTTCAGCAGGGAAAAAAAAAATAGCCCAAGCCCAGGTACAGATACAATATTAAAAATGAATCTGGTGGGCTGAGCAAAATGGCTAAAACCCGACAGCACAGTTTAAAGGAACCGAGAATGCGCCATCCCCCTGGTGCTTTTCCTGCAGGTGAGTGACACGATCATCTCTGCTCTATTTTAGGACAGGCTCACGGGGGTGTCTTTAAGCCACTAAGGGACCAGGAGTCCGGGGCCTCAGGTTCTCATCCTGACCACCAGTCGTATGTGGCTCTGGGCCTCCGTTTCTCCGCTGAGGCTGCAAGAGGCCACGTCTGTAATCCCCGATCGGGCTAAGCACAGGTCAGCATTTGCCGGAGGGGTCTCACCACTACAACCCCACATGGGGCGGAGAGGTCCCCCTGCGTCACAGGCTCCGAGTCTTACTCACACCTTTGCAGTGTCGACAACGGCCACCAAGTAAAGTCATCTCCCTGCAAGTTGTTTGTTCTTCAGCTATGCCTCATTAGTCATTCCTTTCTGCATTTCGGTGAAATCAGGCAGTTCGTGACATAAGAGTCTTGATGATTACACGCGTACCACGCTTGCTTGCAAAATGTCTTGTTTTCTTTCCTCTAATATTTCCACTCTGCGGTGACTCCGGGAAGCGGAGGGGTGAGGCGGGCAGGGGACCAGTGGGTGGCAAGGAACCTGCGTGAGGGATCTGCATCCCGCTGCCTTCTAGAGCCTGTGGGATTCTTAACCAACTTACTGGGCCACCCAGTGGGGTCCCCAGTGACCAGCGCCACACACAGCTACCCGGAATACGGGTTCAACAGCTCTTCACTCCCCTGGCAATTCTCCACTGCTAACCCAGTTGTCCCCCTTGACAATGACAAGGGCAGTGCTCGCCAGCAAGGATGGAACGGTGGCATTCACGTGTGCGACTTCCTTTCCCTGTGCATTGAAGGCTAGATCCTGAAGGACTCAGGGGCAGGAGGACCGGTGAGGCTGTGGCATTAGTCCCTCTCCACGTCCCGAGGGTGGGCGGTGGGTGGGAAGAAGGTGGTGCTGACCACCAGCCAAACCCAGAGAAGGGGTGGGGGCAGGACATGAAAGGCAGCCCTTTGGTAGTGGGAGAATGGCTTCAGTCTCAAGGCCGGAATCCGTGTCGATGCTGCCACTAGGGGGCAGTCATGGGACCCTGGGCCGTCCCTTCCCTGGCTAACAGCCCCGATGTCTTTCTCATGTTGTCTATCTCAGGGGGAACAGGATGATGTTTGTGAAATGAGGAGCATGTGATGGACACACAGGTGGCGATTAGTAAAATAAATGGCTGGTGCTGTTGTTCTTAATGGCAGCTAGGAAGTTAGACTCGTTCTTGCCCCACCTAAGCTCAGCGTGCCCTCCTTGTAAGAGATGCCTGGCATTGGCTAATTTTACAGCCACTCCACCAACATGCACAGGGAATCTGTGTTAGGAACCGTGGGCCTCAAAGGGGTGGAAGCCCAGTCACAGAACTGAGTGGGGGCAGAAGACAGACCTGTAAAAGAGTGAGTACAAAGCGGTGCATAATAAAAATCACAGAAGTATGGATGACATACAGTGGATTGCTCTGGGGAGTGGTGAGACAGGCAGGCAGGAGGAGCTTAGCAGAGGTTGGGTTTTAAAGGAGGAAGGGAAGTTTGCCAGACTGTCAAGGTGTCCCAGGGCAGGGAGTCTGGGCCAGGAGGAATGAGCTCTGCCCACTCGGAGGACAGCAGGGGACCCGAGTGTCACAGGAGAGAGCACAGCCACGGTGGTGAGTGCCTGTCTTACGAGAGGCCGGGGGGGTGAGGATGGCCTGAGGACAGGCTGGAAAAGTCACAGGACAGGCAGGAGTCTGAGAACAGCCTCAGCCCTCTATCTCAGAGCCAGCCCTCTATCCAGCTTCTACCCCAACACCTCCAGGTTCAGGAGACCCCCCGCCACTTCCGGGCTGCTCCGCCCGGTGTCAACCCCCCACCTCCATCTAACCACCCCTCTCCCTGACATACTCTGTCAGCCCTGGCTCTGCCCTCCAGAGCAATGTCCTCCAGGAGGACACTGTAAAGCCCCCTTGCATGACAGGCCTTCAGCGTCTCCAAGTGATCGTGTCCTATGGGAGGGATGGTTGCCTGGCAACCTCCATGGGGATGGGGGGACCTGCAGCCCTACAGGGCTTTGGACCTCGGGAAAATCACCTCGCACTCGCCCCTCTGCACTCTGGCATTTGCATGGTGGCAAAACCGGATTAACGTAACGTCAAGCAGAGCCTTAGCAGGGCGGAGAATTTAGACAGTGGCAATCAGAGGGTGGGTGGGGGAACAGGGGGCCCCGGGGTTTGCCTTGGGCTCTGGGAGGGAGAAGGCATCACTTTTGTCTCCACCCACGGCTTGAAGCACCTGCCACTCAGATGTGGGCAGCAAACACCGTGCTGGTCCCTGAGGGGCCATGCAGAGCCTCCTGCTGAGCAGGCTGGCTCATTTTAGAAGTAAGAAAATATCATGGAAGAGCATCGAAAACATTAGCACTGGGAGAGGCCTCGCTCTACATCAGGGCCTTGAGGACAGAAGAGGGGCTGTCACTTACTGAAGGTCAAGGTCTCTGTTCTAATGAGTGATGCTGGAGGCCAAGAGTTTAGGACTCTGGCCTTCAGCCTCCATGCCACCCCATGTCACCTACAGCAATGGCCAAGACTGTCTTATTCCCTTCCGGGGCCGGAGGGCCTGGTAGAGCAGGAGCTCAGTGAATGAATGAATGAATGACCAGAGTTCTGAGACCGTTTACTCAACTGTGAATTTGGACTTATTTCCTCACAGGAAGCAGGAAGGATATAAGCATGGATCTGCAGCAGCATGGCTAGATCTGAATCCCAGCTCAGCCACTGACTGGCTGTGTGCCTTTGGTCAAGTTACATAACCTCTCTGTGCCTCAGTTTTCTCATCCATAAAATAAGGATGTAAAATCCGTAAAATAGTATAGCCCTTGCCTTGTTGGAATAAGGGTTAAATGAATTCACAGTGAGTATGTAAAGCGCTTAGAATGGTACCTGGAACATAGCACACTCGTTTTAAGGGTTCGTGCCTATTGATTTTTCCCTTCCTTTCATTTCCAGAGGGCGTATTGCTTCTCTGCCTGAAATCTGGGGTTCTTCCTTTCTCGCAGGAAAGCCTAAGCCCACAGGCACAGTGATGCCAGGTGGCTGTGGGTGGGGAGGAACCAGGGCATCTGATGAGCTGCCAGCAGGGAAGTGGGGGCCCCAGGAGTGAACAGGGGCTGGGATCTGTGGTTCTCTGGCGGGTGGCCCAGCCTTGCCTCCAGCTCCTGCCCTGGGGAAGCGGCCTGGCTTCTGAGGGGACAGCTCCATGGTTGGGAGGGGCCCGGCCCTATAAGATCCCTGCTTCCCAAGCAAGAACAGACACTTCCGGGGCCACCCAGGCTGAAGGAAGGGTGGATGACAAGTATGACACTGGCACCCAGGCCACACTCTATTGGGGGACTAATATCCTACAGCGGGAAGGACCCATGTCCCTGGCTGGGGGGCGAATTAAGCAGATGGGGGGAAATAAAGGCAGTGTTACTTATGGACCTGAGCTTGGGACTCAGAACGATGGAGGCCCTGGGAGCCTGTTACCCAGGAGGGGGCATGAGGGGCCCTCTTCTGTGGGCACAGGTCCTAGTTAATGATGAGGTGCTGCTATCCGGCTCGGCCCGAAGGCCCCTCCACTCCCCAGGAACCCTTCTGGCAAATAAGCACCACATGGGTTTCCTAAATGAATGAAAATTAACACCCCTCTTCTCCACCCCCCCACCCCCAAGCACCTTGCTCCTGCAGCCCTCCTCACCTCAGCTGACTGGCAACTGCATCAGGATGTTCTGGCCCAAACCTTGGAGTCTTCCCTAACGATGCCACATACCATCTGTCTATTTCAAAATTCTGTGTACTCTGGCTTCAAAATATGCCTTCAGGATTTTCTTAGCCCCTGCTGCTCCCACCCCACCCCAAGCCCCCAATGACTCCTGTCTGGGCTCCTGCGCAGCCTCCTAACGGCTCTCTTGGCATCTGCCTTTGACCTCCTATCATCACCTATTCTCCATGCAGCAGCGAGAGGCAGGTAAAACGTCAGGCGGATCACTTCCCCTACTCAAAACCCTTCACTGGCTTCCTGTTTCACTCAGAGTCTAAGGCCAAAGCCCTTCTTCCGCCTTCAGCGCCTCCCTGGGCTAGCTTCAACTACTCAGACCTAGCCCACCACCCTTTGCCCGGCGCCCGGAGGCCCCTCAAACGTGCCAGGAAGCTCCCACGTGAGGGCCTCGGCTCTTGCTGCTCCCTAGGCCAGCTGCCACTGGCCACTCTCCCCTCCTTCTGTCTCCGCTCACCTATCACCCCTTCGGCAAGGCCTCCCCTGGCCACCTTTAAGACTGTACTCCACTGTACTCCCTGCCTGGCTTTCCGAAGAGCCTAACTTGCAGCCCTACTGTGTGTGCTTCCCCGCCCTGGGCTGTGCCCACCAGCACAGGGTCTTTCCTGGGTGGTTCACGAATCCTCAGCACCTCGAGCGAGAGGCCAGGGCATGGCGGGGCGGGGCATGAGGTGCTGGGGCGGGGCCGCTGCATGGTGGGGCGGGGCCAGGGGCGGGGCCGGGACCACGGAGCCCGGGGAAGTACCACGTACCTGTTCGATGGCTAGGTTGACCACCTCGTAGCGGTTAACGCGGCCCAGGGGCAGGCAGAAGCTGTAGAGCGCGTGCAGGGCGGCGCAGAAGAAGCTGAGGAGGCCTATCTGCTTGCGGTGCTGCAGCCAGTGGTCCAGCCAGTCGGGGAAGCGGCGGTACTTGGTGCCCCGGCGCAGCTGCAGGGCGGCCGCCAGCACGCCGGGCAGGTACACCAGCGACAGCAGCACGTAGGCCACGCACGGCAGCGTCGTGTTGACCACAGACACGGGGAGCTTGTAGAACTTGCTCTTGCTGTCCCGCACGTAGGGCTGCAGGACGTCGCGCACGAAGTTATAGATGTAGAAGAAGATGAAGAGCCCCAGGGCCAGGAGGGTGGGCACCTTCCAGCCCGGGAGGAGGCGCAGGGGCATGGCCTCCACCTCCCGGGCCGAGACCAGGGCCCCCATGTCCACGGGCGTGAAGCCCATGGCCTGTACCAACTCGGAGACGGTGCGCTTGGCTTCCGGCTGGTCGCTGCAGATGGGCACCTGTGGAGAGGTGGCAGGGCGGGGGTCAGATTGGGTGGCAGGCTGCAGGGGTGGCCAGGGCCTCAGAGAGTGTCTAAGCCAAACTCCTCACTACGGGGCTGAGGAAACCGAGGCCAGGGGGCCACAGAAGGTAGTTCTGACTCCCAGGCCAGGGTCCTTCCTTGGATCCCTCTAGCCTCCCAGCCCCTAGGTCCAGCATGCCCCCGATCTAAAGAGAGGCCCCAGGGCTCACCTGGCAGTGAGCATTTTGTCCAGCTCACTGCCATCAGCAACCACAAACAACACACCCACCTAGGCAGCCCTCCAGGGCTCCCCGGAGTAGCTGCTTTGAGAACTGTGGCCAGCTCCGGGGGTCGCTCAGTAACTAGGTTCTGCAGACAGCCCAGAATGTGCAGCTGTGGTTACAGCTCCATCCCTCAGCCCATAGTGTCCCCTTCAGTGGTGTCCCTTGGCCCCCTACGGCCCTCAGCCACCACACGAGTCAACCCCGGCCTTGCTGCCCACCACATGCTCCACGCAGCACATTAGTGTCCTCAGATCTCTGAACACTGTGGCCTTGCTGACACTGTTATGGTTGGTCTGGTCCATAGCTGCTGATTTAGCACCTACTATGTGCCGGGCTTTATACATGCAGCCCTCAAGCCTATAGGTTAGTATGTCCCCATTTTTCAGTGGCGTAAACTGAGGTCCAGGAGCATCATTTCTCACCTCTGTACCTTTGCACATTGTGCCCTCAGCCCAGAGTGTCCTCCCCTTTCCCTGAACCTGACAACATGAAGCGGGACCTAGCTGAAACTGACCTTGAATTCTTCCCTAGCCGGCTGCTAGCTCTGCTCCCTGCAGGCCCTGCCTCCCAGCTCTCCCCTGCCGTCCCTTGCCTGTCCACACACGGGAGCCCCATGATGCAGGCTGTAGGTAGGGTGCTCTGATCAGGGGTGCCGAGACACCTGTGGGCTCTCCCACAGACTGGCACAGAGCTGGGCAGAGGAGGCATCTGGGCTGGACAAACTGGTAGAAGTTCCCAGTTTGTTCCCACACCAGAGCCAGACATCCTTCCTCCAGGAAAATGCAGGTGGCCTCTTCGCATTAAAAACCACCTCATCTTCATAAAAGCCCCTCCTCCCAAGAACGGTAGGCAGCCCTGGCCATTTCCTGGAGCCATTTTCCACCTCTAGAAAAAAACCTGCTATTGACAATTCTGAGAAACTGACTCAGTTCTTGGAAGCTCTTAGAATCAAAGAGCTAATGTTTAGGGCTTGCCTGCTTCCTCAGGACCTGGCACATACATGCGTTACTTTCCTCTTTCTCAGCCCACCCTCAACGCAAAGTCTGTCCTTTCCTGACTCCTAGTAGTAAAAAGAAAGTCATCAACCTCTTCCCCTTTGCCCAATGGGAAATCACGTGGTCACAGAAGAAAGAACATGGATTTCAGGCTCATATGAACTTGGTTCAAACCCCAGCTCTCCAGCCGTGGGACTTGGTCTAAGTAAGTTAATTAACATCCAGGAGCCTCCGTTTCCTGATCTGTAAAATGGAACTTTGCAGCGACGGGAGATGAGCTGAGGTAATGCACATAAAGAGCCTGGCATACCGAGGACCCTCCACGAAAGTTAGCCATTTACATTTATTGTGATGATGTCTCGAATTCCCCTGGCACCTACCTGCCTGTTCCCATCCCTCGGGCCGAACTGCAGGGTCCAGGCAGAGATGACGTTGAAGGCCTTGACCACTGTGCAGGTGGGGAAGAGGGAAGCCAGGTACTCAGCATTGGACTCGTGGTGCCCAAGGTGCTCCTGCTCCGTGGGGTTGCTCACATCCACCAGGATCTTGCCAGCCAGCTGGTCGCTGAGGCTGCACAGTGAGGAGTAATGCTCCCGGAACATGGCCACAAAGATGATACCAGGCGAATCCACTGCATCTGCCTGGAAAGTCACTTGTGCCGCTGAGGGGAACAGCCCGGCCGTGCGCTTGGGGTTGCGGCTCCCCACCACCACACTGAAGCCGGAGCTCACCAGGCGTGTGACCAGGGAGCGGGCAAAGTCCCCGCTGCCCAGGACCCCCACTTTGGGGGACTCGCTGGGGATGTCGGCAAGGCTCCCATCACTGTCCATCAGGCGGCGGCTGATCAGAGGCTTGTCCATGTCTCCTGACATCTTGGCGGCTGGAAAGAAAGCAGAACTTGGTCAGTGGAAAGCTCCAATATCGTCTTTCATGTCACCTTCCTCTTTCTTGTCTGACTACATGGTGGTCAGACAGTCCCCCAGCAGCCCTTCGTGTTACTATATCCCAGCACAGAGGGACAAGCTGAGTGAGACCTAGCGCCTTCCCAGGGAGACTCGGGAAGAGGGGGAAGGACCTCTGCCCTCCACCCATTGTCCTTAGTCCTGGATTATTTCCTTGGGACACATTTGCAAATTTACAAGGGTGCTGAGAGAGAAGGGTATGGAATTTCCATGGTAAGCACCATGCAGTGCCGTCCTTCTCTTCAAAGGAGTATGTGACAGTTATCGTTAGAGCAGCTTGAAGGCAGGGGACCCTCATCTTATCTGATTTTGCGTTTCTCCATTGGTCATAGGGCCTGGTACCACGATGGTGCTCTGTGTTTGGGTGACCTGAATCCTGCTCTCACAGGGTAGAAATGGAGTGAGACAGAATGGTGAGTGGGGCCTTGAGATTGGGTGTGTGCCCTGGGGTCTCCTTTACTGAGCCTCACATATGACAGAACATGATGGAAAACCTGGCTTTGGCCAGGAGTTTATAGTAAACTTAGACAGGAAACATTCTGCGGTCATTGTCACCAACTTCTTTTTTTTTTAAGATTATTTATTTTGAGAGAAAGCATGAGTGCGTGAGCAGGGGAGGAGCAGAGGGAGAGAGGAGAGAGAATTCCAAGCAGGCTCCATGGTGTCAGCATGGAGCCCAGGACGAGCCCCGATCCCATGAACTGTGAGATTGTTACCGGAGCCAAAATCAAGAGTCGGGCATTTAAATGACCGAGCCACCCGGGTGCCCTGTCACCAACTTCTAACTGAAATTTGCTACATCCCTCAAGGATGAACATAAGCAGCGAGACACAACAGTATTAGCAGTACCTGTCAGGTTGTCACCAGCACTGACCAGTGTCATATCACAAGTTTAATTGTCAAAGAGTTCTTCATGGGGCGCCTGGGTGGCTTAGTCGGTTAAGCGTCCGACTTTCGCTTGGGTCATGATCTCGCGGTTCGTGGGTTCGAGCCCCGCGTCGGGCTCTGTGCTGACTGCCAGCTCAGAGCCTGGAGCCTGTTTCAGTCTGTGACTCCCTCTCTGACCCTCCCCTGCTCACGCTGTCTCTCTCTCTCTCCTAGTAATAAATAAAACATTAAAAAAAAAAAAAGAGTTCTTCAAATACTATATAAACTTTTCACTAACTTAAAATCATGGTACATATGGGATACCTGGGCAACTCAGTCAGTTAAGCATCCAACTTCATCTCAGGTCATGATCTCACGCCTCATGAATTTGAGCTCCACATCGGGCTCTGTGCTGACAGCCTGGAGCCTGGAGCCTGCTTCCTGTGTCTCCCTCTCTCTGCCCCTCCCCCAGTTGCACTTGCTCTCTCTGTCTCTCTCTAAAAATAAACATTAAGAAAATTTAAAAAATCATAGTACATAGGAGCACCTAAATATATACAACATATATTAACAGATGTGAAGGGAGAAATAGATGACCATACAATAACAATAGGGGACTTCACTATCCCACTTTCACCAATGGATGCAGACAGAAAAGCAATACAGAAACTGGACTTGAACTATACTTTCGCCCAAATAAACCTAACAGACACACACAGAACATCCCATCCAACAGCAACAGAATACACGTTCTCTTTATGTATCCACAGAATATTCTACAGGATAGAACTCTTTAAAATATTGGTATTGAAGGAGTATACCTCCACATAATAAAAATGATATAAGATAAGCCCATACTAAAATCATACTCAATAGGGAGAAGCTGAAAGCTTTTCCTCCAAGATCAGGAACAAGGATGCCCCTCTTGTCACTTCTCTTTAACATAGTACTAGATATCTTAGCCAGAGAAGTTAGGCAAGAAAAAGACAGAGAAGGCATCCATATTGGGAAAGAAGAAGTAAAATTTGTCCCCGTTTGCAGATGACACGATCTTACATATAGAAAACTCTAAAGACTCCACATGAAAAAAGCCTGTTAAAACTAAGAAACTAATTCAGCAAAGTTGCAGGATACAAATTAACATACAAGTATCAGTTGTTTTTCTTTCTTTCTCTCTTTCTTTCTTTTCTTTCTTTTTTTAGTTTATTTATTGAGAGAGAGAAAAAGAGAGGGAGGGAGAGCCAGAGAGAGAGAGAGGGAGAGAGAATCCCAAGCAGGCTCCATGCTGGCAGCACAAAGCCGTAAGTGGGGCTCGATCTCACCAACTGTGAGATCATGACCTGAGCCAAAATAGAATCGGGCACTTAACCGACTGAGCCACCCAGGCACCCCAAGTAGCGCTTCTAAGCATTAACAATGAACTAGCTGAAAAAGAAATGAGGAAAAGAATCCCATTTACAATACCATTGAAAAAAATAAAATACTTAGGAATAAATTTAATAAAAAGGTGAAACATCTGTATATACAAAACTATGAAAAATGATGAAAGAAATTCAAGACACAAATAAATAGGAAGATATCCTATGATCATGGATTGAAAGAATTAATATTGTTAAAATATCCATAGGACTTAAAGTGATCTATAGATTTAAAGCAATCTCTATCAAAATTCCAATGGTATTTTTCACAGATATAGGAAAACCAATCCTAAGATTTGTATGGAACTGCAGAAGAGCCCCAAATAGCTAAAGCAATCTTGAGCAAGAAGAACAAAGCTGGAGGCATCACACTTCCCAATTTCAAATTATATTACAAAGCTATAGGAATCAAAACAGTGTAATACTGGCATAAAAAGACACAGAGATCAATGGAATAGAGTCCAGAAATAAACTCATGCATATAAAGTCAACTTATCTTCAACAGGTGTCAAGAATACCCATTGGGGAAAGGACAGTCTCCTCAATAAGCGGTGCTGGGAAAACTGGACATACTCATGCAGAAGAATGAAACTAGACCCTTGCCTCACACCATACACAGAAACCAACCTAAAATGGATTAAGGACTTGCTCCAAAAGGATGTAAAACCTGAACTGTATAACTCCTAGAAGGAAACATGGGAAAAGACTCCTTGACATGTGTCTTGGCAACACTTTGTTTTGTTTTTGATTTAATACCAAAAGCACAGGCAACAAAAGTAAAGACAAATTAGGGAGACTACATCAAACCAAAAACCTTTAGCACCGCAAAGGAAACAATAAACAAAATGAAAAGGCAACCTATGGAACAGGATAAAATATTTGTAAACCATCTATCCAACATAGGAGTAATTTCGAAAATATGTAAGGTACTCATACAACTTAGTAGTAAGCAAAACAGGGGTGCCAGGGTGGCCCAGTTGGTTAAGAATTCGACTTTGACTCAGGCCATGATCTCACAGTTTGTGGGTTTGAGCCACACATTGGGCTCTGAGCCCAGGTCAGAGCCTGGAGCCTACTTCAGATTCTGTGTCTCCTCTCTTTCTGCCCCTCCCCTGCTTGCTCTCTCTCTCCCTCTCTCAGAAACAACCATTAAAAAAAAATTGTAAACAAAACAAGACAACCTCCCCCAACAAACAATTCAATTAAAAAATGGGCAAAGAACCTGTAGACATTTTTCCAAAGATGACATACAGATGGCCAACGAGTAGATAAAAAGATGCTCAACATCACTAATCATCAGGGAATGTAATCCTGAACCACAATGACCTATCTCCTCAAACCTGTTAGGATGCCTAGTACCAAAAAGTCAAAAGAGAATACACGTTGGTGAGGATGTGCAGAAAAGGGAACCCTTGTGTATCATTGATGGGAATGTAAATTGGTGCTGCCATTATAGAAAACAGCATGGAGGCACCTCAAAATATTAGAAGTAGAAATACCATATGATCCAGCAATCCATCTTCTGGGTATTTATCCAAAGGAAATAGCATCTCTATTTCAAAGAGATAGCTGCCCCCCACGTTTATGGCATGATTGATTACTAACAGTAGACAAGATATGAAAACGACCTAAGTGTCCACTGATGATGAATGGATAAAGGAAAGATTGTGTGTATACACAATGGAATATTGTTCAACCTCAAAAATGAAGGAAATCCTTACAGTTGTGCCAACAGGGATGAACCTGGACGACATTATGCTACATGAAAGAAACCAACACAGAAGGACCAATACTGCAACATTCCATTTGTATGTAGAATCTGAAAAAGTCAAACTTAGCAGCGGAAAAGTAGAACGGTCACCAGAGGCTGGGAGGTGGGGAGATGGGGGTCAAATGGCATTCATTCTCAGTTATAAGATGAACAAATTTGAGAGATCTAATGTATAACATGGTGACTAATGTATAGTCATATAACCGTATGCATGTATATACCGTATATATAGTCACATACCACAGTCATATATAACCGTATATACTGTATATATAGAGTACTGTATACTTGAAATTTGCTGAGAGGAGCTCTCCAGTGTTCCCAATGGTGGTAATTATGTAAAGAGGTGGATACGTTAATGACCTTGATTGTGGTAATCATGTCAGTGTCTATGTATATCAAAACATCACATTGTACACCTTAAATACATAGATAGCTTCGTCCATTGTACCACAATAAGGGTGGGAGTAAATATCAGACCTGCCATGTTGTTATTTAACGTACTGATAAAGAAGCACGCATGTTACTGCTGCACACTTAAAAACCTATTTTGGGAGCTGTGTTTCACTATAATTGGTCTCCTTTGTAACCCTAGGTTACTTTGTGTATGTAAGAGTATTCTAAGCAGAACTCCAGGGGCTTCGCCAGCCTGTCAATCCTCGGCAGAGAAGGGCTAGACCCGCTGCCAGCAGGAGCCAGTGGAGCAGCAGGGGTGGCTTTTAACCCCCTCTTCCCATTTTCCACAGCAGTGTCCTGGGTGAGGGATGCGTGTGTGTATGGTGGGTTCAGGGTCTACTGCAACAGAGGGGGGGCGGAGGGACCAGGAGACTGTGCCTCGGCTCTATCATGGACCCTCTGCGTGTCCTCCTCCGACAAGCCCTGTGTCTCTCTGGGCCCCAGCTGAGACCTTTGCAGGTCACACTTTGCTCGGAGATGACAGATAACGCAATCTTAAAAGGTTCTGAAAACTGCCACCTGGACATTTGATAAGGCAGTGGTGGCAACAGCTCCTGTTTAGGGGGTACCTACTGCTGCTCTAAGGCCTTTCCACAGTGACAGTCACCTAGGCCTCACAGAACCCCACAGAGTAGGTGCAATTAGAAGCCCCAACTTAAAGAGGAGGCAACTGAGGCTCAGAGAGGTTGAGGAGCGTGCTCCAGGCAGCACAGAGGGTAATGGGGAAGGTAAAAGGGAACACAGGTCTGCCGGCCTCTGAAGCTAAGCTTCCCCAAGAGTCTTACTGCCTGGACAGAGGACGTGTCCAGAGATACCCCAGTGAGCAGAGCTGGGACCCTGTGGCTGAGACAAGGGGGTGGGGTAGAAGGGGACACGCCTTGCAGCCAGGACCCCTCCCACCCCCTCCAGCTCATGTGGGACTCCTTTGCACGCTCTGATGGGCACAGTCCCTCCCTGAAAACTGGGAGAGAGTTTTCTGCCTGGTTCTGAGAACAAGGCTATTTTTCCAAACGGCGATGGGCTGCCCTTCGTAGATGCAAGCGGGGCTCTTGATGACCCCCCGCAGCGCCGGCCTGGGAGCCGCCTGTCTGTGGAAGGCCACCTTTGGCACCCAACTCTGCCTGGGCCTGTCAGTGCCTCGGTCTCCCCAGCTGTACAAGGGACACAATCACAGCACCCGCCTGAAGGGGAGGTTGTGGGAATAAAGAAGTTGAACTACGCAAAGCCCTTAGAACAGCTGGGCCCTCGGTGGGTGTCGGTCAGTAGTCCTAAGCACATACTCGCTGCACCAGCAGCAGGGGTGAGGCAAAGCAAGGGCGCAGAAGACCCCAACACCCCTTTGGCCCTGGGCAAGGGGGGACGGTCAGGACGCAGGCTTTGCTGGTGGCCTCAGGCTCCGGGACCAGCATGGGGGATTTGGGTGGAGGCGAATGTAAACTGCTCCACAGGGACTTCCGTGTTCCCTGTGTCACTCAGATACACGGGGGCCTTCCCCATTCACTGCACCAGCCACCCAGGGACGCCAGCCCTGCCGGGACTTTTGGCCCTATGGGGAGGGGGTGGGTAACCACCTGAAGCCTCCAGTCATGTTTGTTAGCAATTTGGAGGGACCCCGGGTGGGTCCTTCCTGGACAGAAGAGTCTCTTTTGCCCTCTCCCTCCTCTGTCTCCTATTGCTGGAGTAACTACCATGTGCTGAACACTTTTTTCCCTAACATTTATTATTTTTGAGAGAAAGAGACAGCATGAGCAGGAGAGGGGCAGAGAGAGAGAAAGGGAGACACAGAAGAAGGTGCTATGTCTGTGCCAACAGCTCCCTCCCTGGGTGAAGGGAGGTCAGGTGGCACAAAGCCTAGAGGCCCCAGGGGTCCAGCGCAGCCCCGTGCCTGTCCATGTGGCCCAGAGGTAAGAGAGTGAGTGACTAATCCTGGATGGGCCCTGGCTCCCTGGTTCTATTTACAGATCCGGAGGAGGGAGGAGGGAGGTAGGAGGCAGGGGATCAAATTACAGCTGGAGTGGGGGTGGCAGGCAGGGCCTGCAGGGGCACACAGGCCTGGCCCCCCACCAACCCTCCCTCCGTCCCACACAAAAGGGCACTGAGGCTCCCTGTGCGGGAGCCGGCACAAACCGCATGCCCCAAATGCTCTGGGTGTTTGCCCGGGCTTGCCTGGTTCCTCCCACTTGCCAGCAAGGTCATGTCATGGGCTGCACTTGTGGCTGGGAGCCCTGTGGGGCCCGCGGGCTCCCCTTCCCGCCGTCTGGCAGGCCACTCACAGTAGCTAGTCACGACACGGGCAGCCGGCCCTACGGCCTCTCCTGGGTGGCCAGCAATCACCCCTTCAGGCCCAAGTGGCGAGGGCAGTCCACGTCCTCAGAGGGGTCAGGGCGGGGCCAGATGTGGTGGTGGCGGGGCTGGCCCTGGCAGCCTGGCAGCTGGACGGAGGCGGGGTGCCCTCCACCCCCTCCCGCGCCGAGGTGGACCTGAGCCTACATTTCTGGCCCTGGGCACAAGAGAGGGCAGTAGCACAGCTCTTACTCTCAAGCGGCCCACAGTTCGCTTCAAACTTGGTTTAAACTCTATCCGGTCAGTAAAATTCAATATGGGGCAGGGGGCAGTGGGGAGGGACGCATTCCTATTACAGCTCTTTTCACTTATAAGTTAACCGTATTAAAAATGTTACAGTTCGTGCTAACAAATCGTCACAGAGAACACAAAACAATGCTGGACGTCATGAGCCCCCGGGAGACACACGTTAAAACCATGCGATGCCACTCTACTCCACCTGGATGTGCAACAAGACACAGAGAAGGGGTGCTGGTGACGATCTAGAAGCGCTGGAAGCCACCTCCCCTCCCAGGGATGACATTACAGCAGTACAAAATGAGCAGCCACCGTGAAAGGCAGTCCTCAAACAGACGACTTCTGTAGGACGCCATTCCACTCCTAGGTAGGCACCCGGGAGAACTGAAAACACACGAAAATGTCTATACCAGCATTCCTGGTGCTCACAACACACCACACGTTGAAACAACCCAACATCCATCAACGGGTGACTCGATAAATAAAACGTACCCTAGCCACACGATGGAGTATCAATCAGCAATAAAAAGCTGTTAAGTACTGATCCAGGCTATGACGTGGTGGATCTTGGAAACAGTATGTTAAATGAAAGAAGCCAGCCGCCAAAAGGCCACACGTTGTAGGACTCCATTTATGTGAAATGCCCAGGATGGGCAAGCCCATAAAGACAGAAAGTGGATTAGTGGTTTGCCAGGAAAAGGGCGGGGGCAGGGGAAATGTTAAGTGACGGCTCATTGGTTCAGGGTTTCTTTTTCAAGTGATGAAACAATTCTATTTTTTAAAGCATTTTTTAAAATGTTTATTCATTTTTGAGAGACAGAGAGAGACTGAGCGCGAACGGGGGAGGGGCAGAGAGAGAGGGAGACACAGAATCGGAAGCAGGCTCCAGGCTCTCAGCTGTCAGCACAGAGCCCGACACAGGGCTCGAACCCACACACTGGGAGGTCATGACCTGAGCTGAAGCCGGACACTTAACTCACTGAGCCACCCAGGTACCCTGAAACTGTTCTCTTTTTAAAATGTATTTCTTCTTGAGAGAGAGAGACAGAGAGAAATAGAGAGAGAGAGAGAGAGAGACAGGGTGGGGGGGGAGAGAGAGAATCCCAGGCAGGCTCTGAACTGTCAGTGTGCAGGGCTCAAACTCACAAATCAGGAGATCATGACCTGAGGTGAAATCAAGAGTTAGAGGTTTAACTAACTGGGGCCCCCAGGCCCCCCAGTGATGTAACTATTCTAAGACAGCTGTACGCCTCTGCGAACATATTAAAAACCACTGGGTTGTATACTTTAAAGGGGTGAGTTGTATGGTATGTGAGTTATAACTCAATAACGTTATTATAAAAAAAAAAGAAATTGAGGGGTGCCTGGGTGGCTCAGTTGGTTGAGTGTCTAACTCTTGGTTTTGGCTCAGGCCATGATCTCACAGTTTGTGGGTTCAAGTCCCACATCGGGCTCTGCGCTTACACTGTGCTGCCTGCTTGGGATTCTGTCTCCCTCTCCCTCCCTCCTTCTCTCTCTCTCTCAAAATAAATAACTTAAAACAACATAACAAAAAAGGGAAATGGAGTGCATGAACCAAGAATACACCTGCCTTGGGTGACAGTCCAGGGGCTCCTCGTGGACTTAATGCATGGATTCCGTGACATCAGCGTTGGTGGCTCTAAGTCATTCCCTGGCCATTTCCCACATTTTCCTGAGCCCCATGACCTCTAGAAAAGTGAGGCTTATGTATTCAGAGCTACGAATTACTGTTGTTGGGGAGATGGCATCACGGGCTAGCTCACTTGGCTTCCTTCCACTCATGCAGCTTGTTCCCTGAGCTCCACACCACGCAGGCAGACAGCCACCCAGGGCCACAGTGCGCGGCGTGCAAGGAAGGTACTGAGGTCTGAGGCCCACCCTTCTGGCCCCTGGGATGGGTCAGTGAGCAAGGCAAATGGGCGTCAATGAGAGGGGGCAGAGATGTGTCATCTGCTACTCTCCCAAACGACAGAGGGTTTACATAAGGACGAGCAGCCGGAAACTAGCACACAGTTGATAATCCCCTAGTATGAGGTCTAATTCAGCAGAGGATCGGCCCCCGAGAGCCATCGTGGTCACTGGGAGCGTGTCCTGCCAGGCTAGGCTGCCTCCCCTGAGTACAGCCATGAGATCGCAGGTTCAGGAAAAGGTCTGGATGTTTCGGATTTGCTCAGGATCACCGCTGTAGTAAACTGCAAGGTAGGCCAGCAAGAACCCGGGCCTGGAGGAAGCTGGGGCTGTATTTCAGCCCAACCCCTCACTAGCTAGGTGGCCTCACCAAGTCACGTTACCTCTCTGAGCCTCAGTTTCCTCATCCATACCCACCTACGTGTTACCCGCTTAAATGAGATGTAGTAAGGATTACGGGACAAAGTGCCACCACCAGAGCACGCTGAATTCGCTCCCTTTTCATGTTCCTCTCTTGTCTACGATTTTTAAAAACCTTTAGTCTGCGTAAAGCAGAAATAGAAGCACCTCAATCAATACATGGCGTTCTGTGCTGACTGGAAAAACTTACTCTATAATTTTCTAAAAATGTGCCCCGAGATGACGGCCTGGAGGGATGCACACATTTCCCACTGAGGCAACTGCGGGGAGCGGCTGGCCGCTCTTTGGGGCCCAGGGAGTGGAAGAAGAGGGCGCGGCAGAACACAGATGGGAGGGAGAAGTAGGCAGAGGCCGGTGGCCGGGAGTGGGGCCCCAGGGTGGTTTGGGACTGGGCGGTGGGCCCCCTGAGCTCTCTGAGGACTGCCAGCCCAACATCCGGCTCCCTGCAAGCGACGGTCCTCATGCCACTGGTGTCCCCAGGCCACCCTCCCTCCCCAGGATCCCCAGCTCCCGGATCAAATCCGCAGCAGCTGCCTCTCTGTCCCCGAAAGCAGCCCTTTTCCCCACCGAAGGTATTGCTCTCTTTCCCGTCAGTCTCCTCCCCGGGCTCTCAGCTCCTCGGGGGGTGGGAATGGAGTCAGACTCACTTCCGCGACCCCAGCGCTCAGCCCACCCAGTGCCACGCATGTACCAGGTCACACCCGAGCTGCACCTGGGTCATGGGGGCGGGGGGAGCTTGTTAAAACACACTGCTGGGCTCCCTCCCCGGAACTGCTGCTGCTGCTGCTCCTCCTCCCAGCACCATACTTTGAAGACTGCTTCAGACGAGGGGCATAAGGGGCACCTCGGGGGCTTGGTCAGTTGAGTGTCCGACCTCAGCTCAGGACAGGATCTCACAGTGTGTGGGTTCGAGCCTCGCGTCGGGATCTGTGCTGACAGCCCAGAGCCTGGAGTTTGCTTCCGATTCTGTGTCTCCCTCTCTCTCTGCCCCTCCCCTGCTCACGCTCTGTCTCTCTCAAAAATAAGCAAACATTTAAAAAAATTATTTTTAAAGAAAATGAGCATAAAAGGGGCTGTGCAAGGGGTGAACCTCTCCAGATTCGACTTTTTTCCTGGGGTTTTAAAGTCAGGCCCAGCCCCTAGTCTCCCTCCCAAGTCCTCCCTGTCCCCCAGGACTCTTGCTATCAGTGCTCTCTCCCTCTGCTCCCCTCAGCCTTGGGAGGCAGGTGCATGTGGCCCACCCCTGCATACCCCTTGGGCCACGCAGAGCTGGGTCCCTCCCGTGAAAAGGTGATCAGGGCCATGGCAACATTGCCCCGAGGCAGTGAGGCAAACTCACCACAAGGTGCTCTCAGCACCCCCCTCCCCGCACGTGGATCACCAGGCCCACTGCAGGCTGAGGGAGAAGACAGGGGCAGTGCCGGGCAACCACACAGATCCTGGGGGGCCCAGGAGTCCCCAACTCCCTGACTGGAGACACCTTCCAGGAGGACCGAGTTTTCTGGATGGCCGAGAATTCAGGTGGCCTGACTTCATACCCAGGGCTCCTCCACTGGCACAGTTTGACAGGTGGGTCAGGAAGAAGTGTTCACTGGACCAGTTCATTACCACTCACTGCCAGTAGAGAGGCAGGATGGCAGTCAGTGCTGGTCGGCAGGGGGAAGGACAAAGTCCCCATGGTCAGCACCAAGGCCAGAGGCTTGACACAGAGAAATTGTGAAGCCCTTAGGTCTCCATGCTGCATGACACCCCCCCACCCCGCCCCAGAGGGGGGGCACCACCTACGTTGTAATCCACATAAACAGTAAGTAACCTCTATGCACACCCTGTGCGTCTGTATGCAATAGTTGGTCCTACGGATCCTGGTCTGCAAAATGTCCTCATTTGTTATTCCCTGACTGAATACCTACTATGTACCCATTCTGGAAGGGGGCCAGAAGTTGGTCTAGCCTCTTGGGGCACTTAGGGGAGAGGCCAGTTATGCCCTGTGGTGAGGACAGAAGTGCTTTCATGAGGGCAAGCCCAGGCACTGGGGGGAGCCAGGGAGTGGCTTATCTCTGCCCAGTGAGGTCAGGGCGCTGGCGTGTGGGGGCAGCTGGCTCCCTAAGGGCTGGTTAATCCAGCCAGGCTGGAGGCTATCAGGCAGCGGCTGCTGCTGTATCTGCAGCCTCAGCGTCTGGGGCTGGGTGGCTTCCTGCTTTCCAGGGACACCTGGAGCTGCAAATCCTGGGGCCAGATGGATCTCCTGTGGGCTCTGGCTGCCCCCCCTCAACCCCCCATGCCAGAATCAGAGATCAGAGCCCCCAATCACTGGGCAGAATGAGATGCAGACGTGGGGAAAGGAGCAGAAGCACCCAAGACAAATAAGGGCAGTGCTGGGGGCTTCTGCCAAGGGGCTCAGCCCGCCTCACGGGCCTGCCTCCTGAGCTTGGTTGGAGATGCACGCTTCCCCAGCTGATGGGCCACTTTTTCAAAAAAGCTTCAGAGAGGCTCTCCCAGAGTCTCGGCAGCATCTTCCTCTGGGCTCCTAAGGGCCCTGAGAGTCAGCCTCCACCCTCCAAATGCTCTGTGTAGGGGAGGGCAATGCAATTACTTCCCACCCACCAAGGGCTGACTCCATGCAGACCTCTGACATTTGCAAGAACGCCTGAGAGCTCAAAAGGCTGGTCCAGGCAGCGCTGGGAGACCTCCTGGCCTCCTCCCGGCCCCTTAAAACACAGGGGACCTCGCGCACTTTCCATTTGGCACTTTACCACTGACTGCACATACTGGTTTGTTTTTCCACCACCCCACTCCAGTGGGGGTCGCTTCTTACTCATTTCTGTGTCTCTAGCACCTAGACTGGGGCCTGGCATCAACTAGGTGCTCGATTAATGTTCACGGCTTGAATGGCTTAACTGCTAGTGTCTGGGCCTTGCGGGCTCACAGTGTCCCTAGGAGTCCTGGCTGTTCTCAGAACCTAGCAGACCTTCCTGTACCCCGTGGTGATTAAACACGACCATGAATTTCTAATCCCTACCACAGCCCGATCATGTTGTCAGACCCGGCCACCCATTTCAGTCTTTGATACACTTAATCACTCAAAGACTTATTAGGCACAGATGAGTTTAAACACAGACTCACGCAGCTCTGGCCGAAGTGGAATATCAAACACCAGAGGTGAGGCATATCGGGGTACAGCCTGGCACATGGGTACCCATGAAAGAGGGCTTTGGGGATGCTGAAACAATGGCTCCAGGGCCTATGGGCTTCTGACCCAGGAGGAAACCATCATTCAAAATGGTCTGCCCAGCCTGCCTGAGGGATGTCCAGGTGAGAGCCCTGGCTGTGGCCACCTGACTTAGACCTCATGCTTTTTCCTGCCAAGGTCACAGATTTAATCTTTTTGCCTGGAAAGCCCCATCCCTCCAAATGACAAAATTCAAGGTCCGGCAGAAAGGTGACCTTTTCTGCGAAGCCCTCACACTACCTCCTCTTCAAGACAGAACGAATCCCTGCTCTCTGAGCCTCATGACTCTCTGCAGCACAGATACCAGGATGGGGCCAGCATACAACGATGGCTACTTTCCCTTAGGAGTAGATGGTGATGGGGTCCCTGACCCCCCACCCATCTCCATCACCCCTCCCCAGGCGCTAATGTTGATAGTAAAACTAACACCCTTTGATATATATATTTCATATTGCTATTCCTGGTCAGGTAAAATGAATAACAGCTTCTGTAAAACCTTTCCCATTTTATGAATCTGAAAGAAACAAGCTCAGTAAAAAGCTGGCTACTTGCTATGCAAATAGAAGCAGCTTACGGGAAGTCTTCTAGTTCCCCCTGCGTTCCCCACAGGACTGCCCCTAAAGTTACATCATGTAGAAATTCCGGGCATCCCCAGCGCTGTGAGGTCCACCCTCACTTAACAGAGGCAGTGGGACAGTCACAGCCCAGCACCTAGCAAGAGCCTGGCACGTGGCACATCTGCAATAATCAGGAGTCAGAGGAAAGGCAGACACTGGGTGGTGCGGCCAGACTCCGAGTGTGGAGAGATCCTGACCGTGAACTTGCACTTCTCGGGGGCTGGCCTGCATACAGCTATCATGATTTCCATTTTGCAGATGAGAAAACTGAGGTTCACTGAAGCCTTTCTTAAGGTCCGCAAGTTGACTCTTGCCCTCGTCCCACCTAGTCCCTGCATGCAAGCAGCCTCCAGGGTGGTGAGGCCAGGCAGCTCGTGCTGTGGGCATGAGTAATAGCCAGTCACCAGGTCTGCACGGGGTTCGGCGGGGAGGGGGGTTTGTTCCCTTCCTCCCGCCTTTCCATCCGCCCTACTGAGCTGCCCAAACTCACAAGTTCCAGCCTCTCATTCTCAGCTATTTCTGCAAATCCAGGGCTGCCCTTTATCCTAGATCCCAAACCACGCCAGCTGGGTCCCAGGCCCTCCCTCTCCCTCAGCCTGAAGGGTCCCAGAGGCAAGAAGGAGGCTCCGCCTGGGTCCAGGCACCCACCCCAGATCCCTCACAGCTGACCTGAGTGGCGACAGGGCAAAGGAAGTCAGTCTCAAACCAGGGTTTAAAAGCTGGGTTAGAGCCGCGCACATCTTAATTGGTACATTTCTATTTTCTCTGTGGGCATTGTTCCTTTCTGATGGCCTCTTACAAACATTTTACTGTCGTCTTTCTTACACTACTGCCTGGAATCGTTATTTAGACATCATAAAAAATAAAACCATTATATTTTTAAAGAAAGGCTGAGAATTCCTACAAAAGAGAATACAAAAAGCTTGGGCAGGTGCACACACACACAGGCCCATCCACACATATATCTACGTGCAAGTTTAGTCTGCCAGAAAAAAAAAAGGTTTCTCACCATACCGCTTTGCACAGAAGTGAATGAATAATTGATAGGGCTTTTTCCAAACACTGAGAATTTTTAAATCATTCTAGAAAAATCCGGTTCGATTACTTACAGCCGCAGTTCTGCACTAAACCAACTCAGAAACAGTTACCAATAAGTAAAGTGTACAATTCCCAAAGGGCCAGCCTTCCACGGACTTGCATCGTAAACATGAACATCTTTTTTTTGATCCATCAGAGCCCACAAAGCCACTGCTCTCACTAACTGAAGGCACCATCCAATCCATCCACGAACCCTTGACTTTGAGAAAGGTTCCCGACTTTACAGACAGATGATGATGTTTCCCACTTTATTTGGGCAAGAACTTCATCTCACTGCACTCTTTACCACCAGTTCCAAATGAGCGGTGCCTGAGCTGAGGTCAAGTTCTTGCGACTCCCTGAGAGGCTGGGGCATGCGTAAGTGGGCCCGGGGTTGGTGGCACTTGTGGGAGAGGCCCACGTGCCACCATGCCACCCTGGATCTGTGCCCTAACCGCACTCACCAACAATGGGCTGATGCGACATCTTGCCAACACCAGTGTCAGAAGCAGGAGTCCCCTGACGGCCCCACTGGGATCCAGGCCACCGCTTCTCACTCGGTCTCCCTCCGATGCGTGGGCAGCGGGACTCTGACTCAGAAGGCAGGGCTCAGGCTGACCCTCACAGGAGAGGGCCCTGCCGGGCCTGGACAGCTGCCCCCCCCCCCCCCCCCCCCCCCCCCCCCCCCCCCCCCGGGCCTACATGCCAGCTCCTGGCCACAGGGACTGGCCCGGGAGTGCTGACTGATGCTTGGTTACAGACTGCACTGCAAGATAGCCCTTCTGGTTGATGCTTCCTGTTTAGGGAGGAAACTTCACTGGTGATAATTAGTGGCTCAGACTGCAGCATCTTTGCCACAGGATCTGAGGCAGGACAGCCAGCAGAGCCCACAATGCATCAAATGAGTACGTGTCATCCAACGCAGGGTGGGCCACCTCCCCGTGTGTGTGTGTGTGTGTGTGTGTGTGTAAGAGAGAGACAGAGAGGTACATTTACTCTTCAAATTACAAAGCCAAACATAACGGCCGCAGAAAGTGGCAATTTATCAATTGCTCTGGGGGTGATTTATTGCAATCACTGCCGCGTCTTTGGCTTGTGATTGTTTTCTCAGCATTTTGTGCCAACGAAGGCTTCGTGGTGGCCTTTATTTGCCTGTCGGTACCCACAGTGTGGTGACAGCAGGAGCCACAGACAGAAGACAGCACTGTCACGGGGCAAAGCATGGGTGGGATGTGCCTTCCTGCTGCTGCTGGCTTTTCTAGTGACCCCAGAGGCAAGGCTGATGGCACGGAGGGAGGCCAGAGGTTTGGAGGCTTTTTATCATTGACATTAATGACACCAAATCCAGGCTTAGGACAAGTATATGCAACTGCTTTCAACCAGTTTGAAAACTGGTGATCTCGGAAAACGGGAGCTTTGGGTAACCCTGGGTGTCTGGATAAGCAGAATACCACGGCCGGGCTCCGGGCAGGCTCACTCTGTTTTTACAAGCAGTAGAACAGCGCCTGCATGGCCGTCTCAGTGCTGTGGCCCAGGGTCCTGTCTCCTCCACCAGAGAGAAACCTCCTGCGGGCAGCGGTATTCTTCAATCTCCCGAGTCCAGCAACAGCCGGTCCACACAGACAGACCTCCCCTGCCTTAGCTCATCTTCCATTCCCTCCTTTCTAGTCTCTGCCACCCCCCACTTCTGCCAATGTACATTACCTCCACCTTACGTCTTGACATCTGGTCCAGCCAAATCCCCCCTCCTCAGGCATTGAAGACACCTCCCAGCACCCCCAGCCCTGCAATGGTCTCTCCTGGCTCCGCATTCACAGAGGCTCGAAGCAGACAGACCTGGGTGTGAATTCAGATTCAGCTGCATCAGCAGTGTGATCTTGGGCAGATTCCTTTCCTTCTCTGTTCTGATGATTAAGTAAAACAGTGAAAGTGAAAGCCCCCAGACCCACATCTCAGGGCTGCTTTGGTTTACACATTTCCTGCATTTCCCTGTGGGCCGCTCACTGCATGCTGTTCTGGAATCTTCTCCCTCTGCATGCCTGGGGGTGCTGCGGGCGGTCACTCAGCTTCCCAATCAGACTGTAAGCTCTCTGAGGGCAGAGAGCTGGCGCGGCCCTGTGCAGCCACACAGCCCTGCTGAGGGTACTCTGCTGTGAGGCCCCAAGATGCCTTCGGGCTGATGGGGCTCAGGCGGTGTTGTCTAAAGGTAGTGAGTGCAGTGGGATCGCCGTGAACACGGGATCACAGGGGAGCTTAGGCGGCAGGTTTCTAGGCAGTCCTAGCCTCCCCAGCCCCTCCCACCCCCGCTGCTGCCCCGATTCAGCAACTGGGAAGGGCTCAGCATCCTCTGTTCCTACCGAAGCTTCTGGGGGGGCTCCCACCCCTTTGAAGAGGTTGTACTGTCAGGAACTCATACTTTTCTTAAGAAAGCAAACCCTCCAGGCGTGGCTGGGCAGGAGCACGCCCACAGTTCGGACAGGGGTCCAGGTCAGCTGTGACTTGTCTCCTGGGGCTTTCAGTGAGCCCTCAGCTGTACCCTGAGCTCCCCTGCTCCCTTGTCACCCACAGCCATGCTAGATTAGAACATTCAAGAAGAACCATAGCAAAGGTTACAGGAAGACAACAGGCCCAAGAGGCGACACACAACAACAGAGCATTGTCAGCCTTCCAATCCGGGAGCAGCAGGAGGGCAGGGCTTTCCTGGACAGAAGTCCCCAACTCCCAACACGATCTTTGGCGGCCCCGCCCAGCACCGGCCTGTTTCCTTCCCTTCCAGTTCCAGCCGCTACCTTATCTCTGACCAGTCCGGAGCCACCTGCAGGGACCAACCACAAAGGGTCTTACTTCTCATGGCTGCTCACTGGACGGTGGCGACTGGATGCCCCACCCCGCCCACCGTATCCCACGTACAGGCCTGGCTGGTCACGCAGCCTCGGCATGGCCCCTCAGATTCCAAACCTCAGATTCCAGAGCACCCTAGTGATGCTACAGTCACCCTATCTTCACGCAGATGTCACCTGTAGGGCCCATGTCACAGCCCATACCCTCCTGCTGTACGCCTGAAAATGATTCACCTTCAAAGAGACCCTCACCCCGACTGCAGGACATACTGTCACCTCCCAAGCCCGCCAGTAAAGTTACAAGCCTACCCTCTGCCCAGCCTGATGGCCGCACCACAAGCATCGGGTGTTAAGCACCGGGAAGGGTCATCCTCCACAGGCCCCAGCACGCTGGCTTGGAGAAACCTGACATCTTCTCCGATAACTGAGATGGCCCATTTGCCAGCCCCTATACCTCTGATGGACTTTATTATCTTGCAGCTCTATTTTCTTACAGGTTAATCTCCTAATCGGATAGCTCTGGAACACTTAGGAATGGGTTTGCTGATACTCCACCTGGCTCTCATTAGGCAGACGAGAGTGAGGCAGGAAGAAGTTAGTGCCTGATTGCAGGACAATTAGTGCCCACCTGTTGCACATTCTGCCAGGTGACTGTGATTTATGAGGACCCACTGATTGGGAAGAGCTGAGCAGCCGGTAATTCTCCAGTGCTCCGGGGGCGGAGAGACACCTTCTGCCCAGGTTGAAGTGACAAAGGCAGGCCTTTTCTGATCCTGCACAAGTCAGCATTCAGTCGCCGCTCCCGCCCTGATTGCACACATGTTGGTCAGTAACCCCAGCTAGGCTCTGCCGTCTCTGGGTTCGGATCCTGGCTCGCATGAGCTGTGAGACCTGGGCCTCCATGATGCTGAGCCCCCTCACTTCTAATCAGAACTAAGCAGGGGGCGCCTGGCTGGCTCAGCTGGTTAAGTGTAGGACCCTTGATTTCAGCTCAGGTCACGATTTTGTGACTTCAAGCCCCGCACAGGGCTTTGCGCTGACTATGCAGAGCCTACTTGGGATTCTCTCTCCCCCTACCTTGCTCATACTCTCTTTCTCTCAAAATAAATAAAGACTTAAAAAAAATAAGTGGAGAGTGTGGGTTTTTGCAGCATTAGAAATGACAATGGACACTCATCTCACCAGAAGTGGGACTCAAGTCTTGAGTGCCTAGCACCAAGATGGTGTTCATACATGTTTGTTGAATGAATATATATATATAAATAAGTATATATATGAGCATATACATATATAAGCACATATATATGTATATATAAGCTAGTAGTTAAGAGCTTCTCAAGTTTGGGGTGGAAAGAATGAAGTCTCGTGTTTACCTGGGAAAATGACATCTACCTCCTTAAGAGACTTAAAGGTTCAAATGTGCTTATGCATATACAACACTTGGGGCCTGACAGGTGGGGAACTGAATGTTCAGTGATGATGACTGTCATTTCAGGTGTGATCCAAGCAGCGTCCGTGGCATGCCAAGGAGGTGAAGGGCTGACCTGTAGACATCTGGGCAGGTCGGAGAGCTGGCAGGCCCAGCCGCAGAGGGCAGCAGGAGGAAATGAGAATTCTGTAGTCAAATGTCTGAAAACCACCTAGAGTGGCCTGCCCCCATGCCTTCGCTCCCTGCTCCAAGTTCTGTAACCTCCACAGCCTCCTGGATTCGGGACGAGTTGGCAAGGACAGGATCTGAGTGGGAAAAGAGCCCCCCTCCCCCCAACCCCTGGGAGGGAGGAAAAGAGCCAGCTTGGCTTTGGTTTTTAATAACTGCTTTAAAAGGCAAGCTTCCTGGTTTTAAATCAAGAGGCCCGTTCTCGGTCCAGATGCTAGAAAGCAATTTCACGGAGCACTCATCTTCTGCAGCTTGGGCCACCCAGGCAAGGGAGACGTGGCCACGATGCCAGTGGGGAGGGCGGGAAAGGGTAGAGCCAGCCTCAGAGAGCCAGGACATCACCGCAGAGCCTGCGTGCCAACCTGCCTGAGTGTTCTTTTGCAGCCTGGACAGGGAGTGAGGCAGGAGGCCCGGACTTTTCCTCCCAGTCTAGAAGGCACAGGCATTAAGCAGGAAGCCTCGAACCTTGAGCCCCGCGGCCAGCTCTACAACACAGAAGAGGATGTGGAGGCCATTCTCTGGGTTTTAGCTACCCTTTTCTAGTGAACTGAGGGGCTCGGACTGGAAGAGCAATGAGCCTCAAAGGTCCCCGGCTGATTAACACTCAAATCCTGGGGGAAGTGGGGAGGATCTGATATTTACTGCACTCCTAAAACTCATCACTTCACACAACTAATCCCTCAGCCAGGCATCACTGTCACTTTTATAGAGATAGCGAGTGTGGCATCCCTTAGCAAGGTTTTCCAGATGAAGCAGCAAGTGCGGAGAGCTGAGGACTGGGCCAAGGTCACGTGGTAAAGAGCCGAGCTTCACACTCGGTTCCACCTGACTGCAAAGCCAGGGGCTCCCACCTACCCCTCCCCCCGCCCCCACCTCCCCCACAGCTTAGGTGCACACCTTTGGACCACAGTCATTAACTCTCACTTCTTAGTTACCAGGAGCCCTGCCCAATACTCTGATAAGTGCAAGGAGGGAAGGGCCATGGGGCAAGGACAGGAAATGAACTGGACAGGTCACATCTGTGATCCCAGGGTGACCACAGGTCCTGGGGAGCTCAGCAGGCTTGGGACTGGCTGTCCCACCTCCTAGTGAACAGGTGGCCCGGAATGAGCTCTGTGCTGGCTCTGAGGTCACCCCATGCCGACACCAGGCCTTCCCCCATGTTGCCCGGCTAAGGCCACCTGCCCATCATTCAAGACCTCCTTCAGGAAACCATCTAAACCTCACTGATGCCCCCTGCCCCACTAAGTCCATTTACCCATCAGACAATGATCCAGCACCTGCTCCAAGCTGCCCCATTACCCCCCTCCCCATTTCCACAGGCCACCAGGGATGGAGACAGGCACAGAGATGAGCAAGACAATCTCGGTCCTCCAGGTGCTCCTGGCTGGGTACAGGGCAGGGGTCATGAAGACCCAGATTCAGTCAGTGGTGGATGGGATCTAGGCATCTGTATTTTTAACCAACCAGGCAGGTGGCTGAGGGGAGGCACACCCCTGTGAGACCCTTTGGCCTTGTGAATCTCCTGGACCCCAGTACTGCATTTTCTGGGCTGCCACCTCTGAGAACGTGCCCTGTCAGTCCCACCAGCAGGCTGTAAGTCCGATAGATCTGTGTGCAAATCCCTATTTCTGCAACTTGTTACCTGCGTATCTTTGCCAAAAATACCTGTGCTTTTTGAGGCTCAGTTTCCCCATCTGTAACGAGATGACAGCCGTGCCTTCCTGTCCTGAGGATTAACTGGGACAGTGCCTGCATAGCAAGCTTCTTGGCACAGATAAATGCACAATAAATGTCCGCTATTAATTATATCATCACTGCACTCTGACGGACAGAAATACTTCCCTGGGGCTATTTCCAGAACCCCACTTCTAGAGTCTGTTTCGGAGGCGGCCCTGGACACCTGAGAGGCCTTTCGGTGCCCTCTGCCAGGGCTCCTGCACGACCTGCCCTCATTTTCTCCCTGGCTTCCGCCTCTTGGCCCCCAAAGACATTATTAGCTTCGTGCACCTTCCCTTTCATCTACCCGGAGCGCCCAAAGTTCCAACCACACCCCTGTGGGCAGCCTGCCCCCAGGTTTCGGGGAAATAGGCAGGAGGGTTGAGTTTCCAAGGCAAGAGCTCACGGCCAGAGGCAGCCACTGGTCAGCCTGGCCCCTTTCAGTCCAAGGTCGGGCGCCCCGCCCCGGTCGGCCTGTTCCGCAGGGGCTGACAAGCGCCTGGGAGGCCCCGCGGGTAAGGTCCCGCCCATCGCTCCCCGCCCGTCCCTGACAACCGCCGGCCGGAGCCTCGGGGACCTAGGACCTGCGCACTTGGCGGGTCCGCAGGGCTGCAGCCCGGGTCCGGACGCGCGTTCTCACTAGTCCCGCCCCGGGCAGGGCGCCCCCGGCCCTGCCTCCCTGCACCGCGCACGCGGCTGGCGTCCCCAGGGAGCAGGCGCGCAGAGTGGGGGACCTGGGATCCGGGTCCTCTGCCGCCAGGCGCACGTGGCGCGGTCGCAGCGGCCCCGGTGGCCCGCAGACGCGTGGTGGCGCCCGGCTTCGGAGCGGCGGTGGCGCAGGGTGCAGCAGGGGTCCCAGGCACACAGCCCCGCGAAACGCGGCGGAGGGTGGTCACTCACCAATCCGGCGCGCCGCTCCGAGCAGCGGCTGCGGCTGAAGGTCCGCGGGGGAGGCGGTGGCTCGGCCCGGAGGCTCCTCCTCTCCCGGAGCCCCGCCCGCCCCCGGGGACGGACCTTTGGGGGAGGTGGCCGCCCGCCCGCGCGTCCGCCTCTGGTAATCAGCCTCAGCCGCCGCCCCCAGGACCGCAATCGGGGAGCTGCAGGGTCCTCCATCCTCCCGGCCCTGCAGCCCGGCGGCTGCGCCCGACGACCCTCCGCCCCCGGGCCCGGCGTTCAGAGCCAGCCCGCCCACTTCCTGATCTACTTCCCCTCCCTCCTCCCTGCCGGGGGAAAGTGTGCAAAACTCCGGGGCGCCACTTAAGGAGGATAGTGAGGGCCCTGAAGACCAGGGCTGACTTCTGTGTCCCGCTTCCTTAATCTGAGGGACACCTCCAATCCACCTGCCATTTTATAACCGAGGGTGCGTGGATGGTAAGAGGCCAAAGGTCAGGTTGGATCCTGCTTCCCTCTTTTTTGTAAAGGAAGCAGGCAACAGAGGCCTCTTCTCAGCAAGGCAGTACAATGGTCCTGACACATCTCTGTCCCTTGTCCACACTTAGGGCAGACTTTTGATCCTTGCCCATGGTCCTCAGGTTTCAAGGCCTCAGAGCTGGTGGAGGGCCCTTGGGACCAGCTGCTGGGGGAAATGGAAATTTGACTTCTGTCTAGACTTCCTGGGCCCCCAAACACTGCCTTGCCCCTGAGAAAGGGGGCCCCAACACTGCCTGTCCCCTCCCTTCCCCCATATGGGTGGCATTACAGCACCGCAGTGAGGCGGCTGTAAGGTGGGAATACTTTGGGGTATCTTTCTAGAGGTGCGTGTGCCCACCTGAAGCCCTTTCTCATCTGCGGCCTCATAGCAGGTTGCTGCTGATCCATTCCCCTCCCTTTACAGGTGAAGATGAAGGTGCTCTGGTTAGGTAGGGCACTGTTGGCATTAAGGCCCCTCATCTTCTGGGAGGCTGATTGGGGGGTGGGGGTTCCAGGCCCCTGGGACTCTGTCTAGAATATGCCTGGAGGAAGGGGGGCATGTATTCCATCAGCCCTTGATAAAGGCCTTCAGATTACTCCAGGGAGCTAAGCTGGGCCAGAGCGATAAACCCTGGGGAAGAGTTATCTGAGCCCTGCAAATCAACCCCAAAGAGCACAATGGGGGTGGGGAGGGGGTTGCTCTGAGAGGCCTCTTCTCCCCACTCCCCATCCCCAGCCCGAGATCCACCCCTGAGAGCCAGAGCCTGCTCTCCCCTCCATAGGTTTCCTCCTGCCTAGAATACCCTCTACCCCCAGCTCTCCGGAGCCCAGATCCTCTCCTGCCTCTTTCTGCCCCACCCCCCACCCCAACACAACACCCCCTCTGAGCTCCTGTGGCAGTTCTCCAGGTCCCTTTTCCATTCAACACTCAAGGAGTCCTGGCAGACCACACAGGGTTCCAAGTGCCAGGGACCCAGGTGCCCCATGCCTGGTCCCTGCCCTTGGATGGTGGGCTGCTGCCACAGTGCCTTATAAACTTCGGGAAGGTAGGAGCCCATCCCTAGCCCCCTTTGGTGGCCCCCACGCACTGGGTGCTGGCCATCTCTGAGCATCCTTCCCACAATACCCGTGGATGCCACGAGGAGACTGTGCTTGAGAAATGGAGGCTCTCAGAGGTCCCCCAGCGTCCTTGGAGGGACCCTTGGGTGTGCCCAGCATCCTTCCAAAGACACCCGGTGGGCCTGTTTGTGGGGCTCCCCAGGAGTTGGAGAGAGATGAAGGCTGGCCTGGCAGAGGGCTACAGAGGTGGGGGATGTCCTAAGGGGAGCATGAACTTCCGCAGGAGAACATCCAGGGACCTGAAAGGGACAGGAGGTAGGTAGGTGAATGCCCTGCTGAGGCTCAAGTGCTTAAGTAGACAGACACCACCCACGCTGTTGGCCTTTGGCGCTTTGCTTGTCTGTCTCCCCCTGGATTGGGAGCATATTGAGTGGAAGCTTATCTGGCACGGGATCTGGTGTGGATGAGGGCTCAAGAAATGTTTCCTGACTATTTGGGTGGGGGGCAAACTTTCGGAAGCAGATGAGCTCTGTCCTGATCTAGGGGAGAGGACAGTATGTTAACATTGGCTGAGCACCTCCTCTGTGTCAGCCTCATGTCTGGTCAGGCCGAGAACAGAGCCATCCTTTCTACATGTTCAACAGATCCTGTTACTTCTCCACTCCACCCTCCCCACCCCCATCCTGCCACAGTGGCCTCCTTCCTTTTCCCCAGATAGATCAGGCAGGGTCCTCAGGCCAATGGATAGGTCAGACAGGGTCCTCAGGCAGGCCACAGCACTTGTCATTTCCTCTGACTGGACCCTGGACGTCCCTATGGTGCTCCCTTCCTTTTTCAGGTCCTAGCTGAAATATCATCTCTGTAAGACCTACCCCATCACCCCCCCTCCCAGCCCCCATCCATGTACCGTGCCGTATTTCTTTTCTTTTTTTAAAAAAATGTTCATTTTTGAGAAAGAGCAGGGAAGGGGCGGAGAGAGAGGCATACAGAGGATCTGAAGGCAGCTCTGTGCTGACAGCGGAAAGCATGAAGGAGGGCCTGAACTCACGAACTGTGAGATCACGACCTGATCCGAGGTTCAGATGCAAAAGGGTTTCCTCCCTAACATGCTCTAAAACACACTCTTCCTGTTTGATGTTTATTAAAACTGTGCCCTCCCACAGAAATGCGAGCCCCCCCTCCACCCTGGGCAGGGAGTTCTGTCTGCCTCGTTCCCTTCTACATCCCCAGTGTCTAGAACAGTGCCTGGCACATGGTTGTTGAGTGCACGAATTCTCACCCTTCTTTACCTCCTCCGGCATCTCTGGGAAGCTTCCCCAGTGGCTCCGACCTCCTCTGCTACCCTCCTTTGCCTGTCCCCAGAACTAGCACGGTGCTGGGACACAGGAAGTGCTCAGAATACGCACGGTTGGAAGTCTCGGCCTAGAGTTGCTGAATATTCTCTTCACAGAGCCCCAGGGGTCAGCCTTCTGAGATAGCCCTTTTCTCTGAAGACAAGGCCAGCCCTTTGGCTAAGAAGACGAGAGTATCCAGGAAGAGAATCTAGGTTCATCGCCTTCTTGGGCCAGAGAGAAGAACGTTGTGCACTTTCAGCTTCTTGGATCGATCCAGCATCTGTAGGCTGGGATGGAGCCCATCCATTTCACAAGACAAACATCCTAATTGACTATGGGGAGCTGGCCACGAGAAGCCGTGTGCCCAATGTACTCTGACACCTGGGAGCCAGGCCACCTGGATCTAGTCCTGTTGAGATCCTCACCAGGGCTGTCCTCCAAGCCTCTGGGCACAGGGAGCCACTCCCCCATGTGATGGAGGGAACGGGGCTGCAATTCGGGGTGGGGGATCCCAAGGGTGATTTGGGCAAATGGGGGGATTTCTCTGCCACTGTGATGACTCAGTGGGTCATGAATGGATCACATCAGAACCACCCAGAGCAGAAGCAGCGGCAGGTGATAGGAACAGTCTGTGAGGAAGAGGCCCGGAAGGGGGAGGCAAGCTGGCAAAAGTATGCCTGGGGCCTGGGATTTAAACTTATAGACTGTTTCCACTTCGCACCTTATTTTGAACCAATATTGGATGACATTATAAGATGTGGCTTACACGGCACTGGGACCCCCACCCCTGCACCTCAGAACTTGATACTCTGGTGTAAGGCTACCCTTCTTTTTTAAGTTTATTTGTTTATTTTGAGAGAGAGAAAGAGGGGGGAGGGGCAGGGAGAGCGAGAGGGAGAGCCCCAAGCAGGCTCCACGTTGTCAGCACAAAGCCTTTTCAGGGCTTGATCTCACGAACCATGAGACCGTGACTTGAGCTGAAATCAAGAGTTGGACACTTAGCTGACTGAGCCACCCAGGCACTGTGAGACTGCCCTTCTTCCAGTCCTCTGTTGAAACATAGGCCCTCCCAAGAGGAAAAAGCTCTCTGAGCTCAGTGGAATGAGCTGTATATCCACAGGAGATTTAACTGTGGCCAGCACAAGAGTGTGGAGAAGGTTCTAAAGGCAAGTACTAGAAGGGGAGTGTGGAGGGGTGGACAGGAGCAACCATTCCTCTAAGGGAGCTCACTAGCACTTAGTAGGTACTTAACTCTTTGTGTAAGATCAAGTGTCTTGGCTTGTGACTAGACTGACCACTGAGAAGTAGGAAGCTGGGCCAGTACCTCCAGGGAGCATCCAATGAGCCCAGAAGAATCCATCTATGGTAGCATTATCACTGCCTTTCAGTTGGAGTTTGCAAAGGCACATAACTGGAGAAGTCTGGGTTTTAGTTTATTTATTTTTTATTTTTTTAAAAAAAATTTAACGTTTTTTATTTATTTCTGAGAGAAAAACAGCGTGAGAAGGGGAGGGTCAGAGAGGGAGACACAGAATCTGAAACAGGCTCCAGGCTCTGAGCTGTCAGCACAGAGCCCGATGCGGGGCTCGAACCCAGGAGCAGTGAGATCATGACCTGAGCCTAAGTTGGACACTTAACCGATGAGCCACTCAGGCGCCCCATGGGTTTTAGTTTAGTCCCTTGTTCCACACGCGGTGCCTGTGATGGCCTGGGGGTGGGGTAGGGGTGGGGGTTTAGAATCGCAGAGTCTCAGGCCCGCCCCAGATGTCCTGAATCAGAAGTGCATTTCAACAAGATCCGCGGAAGATTACATGTATCTTCAAGTTTGAAAGAGACGTGGTACAAATGAAACCAGCAACTTCTTGAACACTGGGGTCAAGGCCAATGATCAGAAACCTTTACCAGACAGCACTCACCTCACTGAGTGGCACTTTAATACCGTATCCTTTGCTTTCTCAGAGTCTCTGATGAGTCAAATCTGACTCCATCTGCTTCTGAATTTGTATAAATAGGGAGTAAATGACCTTGTCCTTCACAACACTCAATGCCCCTTATACAAAGCTCCAAGAAGAGAAATGTACGATAAGTATGCTTCCTCCTTTCCAGTAAGTGATACTCTTTCCCTTTGTACCATGGGGACCAGGATACTCAGATGCATCTTCATGACTACCTTATCCTTAGTGAATATATTTAAGTTCCTCTTTATTTTCCTCTAGTCTGTGATGGTGTCACCATTACGATTAGCCTTATCGTTAAACTTTTTCGCTATAAGCTATCTTAAGTTGCTTTTGGAAAAAGCCAATTGTGTAAGCAAAGAAAATAGGAAACATCCCTGTGCCCCAGTGGGCCATCCTTTCTCCCCCTTGATGGCCGTCACCCTTTCATGGCAGGAGCAGGGTCATGGCATGCCCTCCACTGGAATTTTGAGAAAAGAACAGAGCAGTAGGGAGAAGGAGGTGCCTTTGAACTTCAGCCGTGTGGTACCAAGGAAAGAAAATCCAACCAGGAGGGGCGCCTGGGTGGCTCAGTCGGTTAAAGCGTCTGACTTCGGCTCAGGTCACGATCTCACGGTCCATGGATTCGAGCCCCGCGTCGGGCTCTGTGCTGACTGCCAGCTCAGAGCCTGGAGCCTGTTTTCAATTCTGTGTCTCCTTCTCTCTCTGACCCTCCCCTGCTCATGCTGTCTCTCTCTAAGAAACAAATAAAACAGGGGCGCCTGGGTGGCTTAGTCGGTTGAGCGTCCGACTTTCGCTTAGGTCATGATCTCGCGGTTCGTGGGTTCGAGCCCCGCGTCGGGCTCTGTGCTGACTGCCAGCTCAGAGCCTGGAGCCTGTTTCAGAGTCTGTGTCTCCCTCTCTCTCTGACCCTCCCCTGCTCACGCTGTCTCTCTCTCTCTCCTAGAAATAAATAAATAAATAAATAAATAAATAAATAAATAAGAAAAATAAATAAAACATTAAAAGAAAAGAAAGAAAACCCAATTAGCTAGGGGTCGGGCAGGGGCAGGGGGACCGTGATAAAGTGCTCACACCGTGCCCCTTCCTGCTTCCTCTGTGCCCATCCACAGATCTCACCTGATTGGGAGTGCAAGGTACTGTCGTTCGTGCCAGGGGCCTCCTTGCAGGCCGGGGCAGACGGACCCCGTTCGGCAGAGCCCTCAGTAGCCATCTCCCCACGTGCTGCTCCTTCAGCGGCTGGGTTCCCAGGTGGGCCGTCTGCACTCAGCTCACTCACGGACAGCGCAAGGGGTAGGGTCGGGGTGAGGGGGTGGGCGGAGAAAGTCAGGTGGGGGTGGGCAGAGAGAGTCAGGTGAGGCTGCTCAAGGACAGGAGTGTCGCAGGCAGCTCCACAGGGCAGAGGTGGGGTCACTGACCTTGGGCTCATCTACAAACACTCTGTGGCCAGCCGCTGAGATAAGCTCTTCCCCCACCTGGGGATGTGTTTGAACCTGCTCAGTTCTGGTCCGTGGGTCTTGGCTTTCAAGGAAGGGTGATGGAAGGAAAGTGACGAGTAGATGCTGAGGCCCCACCTTGAGGCCAGCGCTGTGCTGCCTTTAAATCGCTCCATGTAAGCCTCCCTGCCAGGTGAATGGGATCAGGCCCAATTTTCAGATGAGGAAGGTGACCTGCTTGGCCTCATGCCCTAAAGAAATGGCAGAGCTGGGATTCGAACCAGGCCCCCCTGACTACCTTTGCCTCACTAAGTGGAAAGCTCCTGTGGGCCATGGCCAGTGCATCTTTGGTGATCCCCGTGAGTGCCAAGGACTGGGCAGGGGCAGTCTGAATGGCGTGACCAGAGGGGGTGAGCCACGGAGTGGGCTCTCTCCCAGACCGTCCTCACAGTGCCCGCCTGCCCTGCGTAGGTGACCTTCCATCAAGCTGTCCCCAGCCAGGCACAGGGTCTCCTGGGAGTGGGAGGGGGCTGGGCTTGGTCTCTGAAAGCATCTGGAGGGTAAGAAAACACACCGACTTGGGTTCAAAAGTGGTCTCCCTACTGAGCCTTGATCCCCTCAGTTGTAATCTGGGAGAAAATACCACCTCGGGTAGTGTGAGAATTAAGTGAGAAATTGCCAGGAAAGTGCCTGGTGCTTAGTAGGGTTCATTCAAACACAGTCACCCAATCTGAGAGGAAAAGAAAGGGTGTTCAGGGAGAGGAAGACAGACCAATGAAAAAGCCAGTTCCATGAGAAACGTATTTCCTATCAGGTCCCCTCTTCCACCCTTGGTAACGTCTTCTTCCTTGTCCTGCGCCCTGATCTAATTCCTCTCCTGTGAAAAGTGCACAGGGAAGTCTTTCTCCTCTTGATGAAATTTGAAGTGGAGTCTGTGAGCAAAGGGCTAAGAAAGAGTTCTTGAGATGTTTTTTGGTGCAAAAGGATGATTTTATTCAAGCAGGGAACAGGACCATGGGCAGAAAGAACTGCGCTGGGGTTGTGAGGAGTGACTGATTGCCTCCTTTTAAGTTTGTGGAGGGCAGGAAGAGAAGTTAGTTTCTAAAGAACTTCTGGATGCTGAAAGCAGGGTCTTACAGGAGCCTGAAGATTTAGCTATTGTCAAGATAAGGTTGCTTTTAGTTTTTAATGACAAGTAAACACCAAGGGATTAAGGCAGCCACCAACTCCTTGAGGAAGGTCAGGTGCCACAGGTATCTGGGGTCTATCAGTTGGCTGCAGGCTGGAAGGGGATTTAATTTAAATTACATTTTTCTTACCTTTGTTTCTCTCATTCCCTGCCCCCCTGTCCCCAACATCATTGACCCTTAAATGTTGAAAGGTTGTTGAAGGTGGAAGGTCTCACCTTCTAGAGCTTTGTCCTGCTAAATAAATAGGGGCACAGATAGGTCCCTTCCTATGAGTCAAGGCTGGTCAGTTGAGAGTTTAATAGGAGTTAGGAAAGGCTAAGCTAGCTGTATCTAGAGTTGAAAACATATGGGAGTTTTCTTGAACAGAAAGGATCATCTGTTGGCTTGAAGTTACGGCATGAAGGAGTCTTGGCATCAGGAGGAGACTTGGGAGAAAACAGCAAAACATGATTAAAGTAACAGAAAGAAAAAGAAGCCCAAATAAGGGTCCTTGAAAAAAAAATTTATTGAAAACCAAGTTAGTTAACATAAAGTATAACAATGCTTTCAGTAAGAGAATTTAGGGATTCATCATTTAATGTATAATGCCCAGTGCTCATCCCGAGGGCCTTCCATAATGCCCATCACCCATTTAGCCTATCCGCCCACCCAACACCCCTCCAGCCACTCTCAGTTTGTTTTCTGGATTTAAGAGTCTCTTATGGTTTGCCTCCCTTTCTGCTTTTATCTTATTTTTCCTTCCCTTCCCCCATGTTCATCTGTATTGCTTCTTAAATTCCACATACGTGAGAGCATATGATATTTATCTCTTTCTGACTGACTTATTTCACTTAGCATAATACATTCTAGTTCCATATTGTTGCAAATCGCAAAATTTCATTCTTTGTGATCGCTGAGTAATGTTCCATTGTACATAGATACCACATCTTAAAAAAATTTTTTTTAATGCTTATTTCTTTTTGAGAGAGATTGAGAAAGACAGAATACAAGCCAGGGAAGTTCAAAGAGAGAGAGAAGGGAGACACAGAATCCAAAGCAGGCTCCGGGCTCTGAGCTGTCAGCACGGAGTCTGACGAGGGGCTTAAACCCACAAACTGAGAGCTCATGACCTAAGCCAAAGTCAGATGCTCCACCAACTGAGCCACCCAGATGTCTGTATTTTTAACTTTTCGAAGAACCTCCATAATGTTTTCCAGAGAGGCTGTACCAGTTTGAATTCCCACCATCAGTGCAAAAGTGTTCCCCTTTCTCTGCATCTTTGCCAACATCTGTTGTTTCCTAAGTTACGAATGTTAGCTATTCTGACAGGTGTGAGGTGGTATCTCATTGTGGTTTTGATTTGTATTTCCCTGATGATGAGTTATGTTGAGCATCTTCTCATGTGTCTGCTGTCCATCTGGATGTCTTTTTTGGAAAAGTGTCTGTTCATGTCTTTAGCCCAGTCCTTCACTGGATTACTTGTTTTTTGGGTGTTGAGTTTGATTAAGTTCTTTATAGATTTTGGATACTAACCCTTTATCTCATATGTCATTTGCAAATATTTTCTCCCATTCCTTTGGTTGCCTTTTAGCCTTGTTGATTTTTTCCTTCACTGTGCAGAAGCTTTTTATCTTGATGAAGTCCCAATAGTTCATTTTTGCTTTTATTTCCCTTGCCTCTGGAGACAAGTCTAGTAAGAAGTTGCTGTGTCTAAGATCAAAGAGGTTGTAGCCTATTTTCTCCTCTAGGATTTTGATAGTTTCCTGTCTCACATTTAAGTATTTCATCCATTTTTGAGCTTATTTTTGTGTAGGGTGTAAGAAAATGGTCCAGGTTCATTCTTCTGCATGTTGCTGTCCAGCGCCATTTGCTGAAGAGACTATTTGTTTTCCCATTGGATATTCTTTCCTGCTTTGTTGAAGATTAGCTGGCCACATGTTTGTGGACCCATTTCTGGGTTCTCTATTCTGATCTACTGATCTCTGTGTCTATTTTTGTGCTGGTACCACGCTGTCTTTGTGATTACAGTTTTGTAACACATCTTGAAGTCTGGAATTGTGATACCTCAGGCTTTGGTTTTCTTTTTCGACATTACATTGGCTATCCTGGGTCTTTTCTGGTTCCATACAAATTTTAGAATTGTTTGTTCTAGCTCCATGATAGGATTGCATCAAATCTGTAGATTGCTTTGGGGAGTATTGACATTTTAACAACATTTGTTCCTCCAGCTCATAAGCATGGAATGTGTTTTCATTTCTTTGTGTCTTCTTCAATTTCTTTCATAAGCTTTCTACAGTTTTCAAAGTACAGATTTTTTACCTCTTTGGTTAGGTTTATCCCTAGGTATTTTATGGGTTTTGGTACAATTTATAAATGGGATCAATTCCTTGATTTCTCTTTCTGCTGCTTCATTATTGGTGTATAGAAATGCAACTGATTTCTCTACGTTGATTTCATATCCTGCTACTTTGCTGAATTCATGGATCAGTTTTAGCAGTTTTTTGGGTGCAGTCTTTTGGGTTTTCCATGTAGAGTATCATGTCATCCATGAAGATTGAAAGTTTGACTTCTTCCTTGATAATTTGGATGCCTTTTATTTCTTTATGTTGTCTGATTGCTGAGGCTATGACTTCCAACACTATGTTGAACAACAGTGGTGAGAGTGGACATCCTTGTCATATGCCTGACCTTAGGGGGAAAGCTCTCAGTTTTTCCCCACTGAGGATGATATTAGCTGTGGGCCTTTTATATATGGCTTTTATGATCTTGTTTATGTTCCATCTATCCCTACTTTCTTGAGGTTTTTTTTTTTAATCAAGAAAGGATTCTATATTTTGCCAAATGCTTTTTCTACATCTGTGGAGAGGATAATGTGGTTCTTGTCCTTTCTTTTATTTATATGATGCATCATGTTAATTGATTTGTGGCTATTGAACCAGCCCTGCCACCCCAGAATAAGTCCCATTTGCTGTTGGTGAAGAATTACTTTAATGTATTGTTGGATTTGGTTGGCTAGTATCTTGAGAATTTTTGCATCCATGTTCATCAGGGAAATTGGTCTATAGTTCTCATTTTGGGGTCATTGTCTGGTTTTAGAATCAAGATAATGCTGGTCTCATAGGATGAGTTTGGAAATTTTCCTTCTTTTTTTTTTTTTTTTTTTGGTGGGGGGAAGCTTCAAAAGATTAGGTATTCATTCTTCTTTAAATGTTGGGTAGAATTTGGCCCTGGACTATTGTTTGTTGGGAACAGTGCTTTGAGAGTCGACAAAAATCTTTCTTTGGTCCAGGAGTTTAACCAATTATTAACAGAAAGAGAGGGATCTTTTTTTAAAGGGCCAATCTGAGTATTTGTCAGTTAGAAACTCAGAAATATTTTTGTGGTCTTCTGGAATGTATACACAGCATTTTGCTTTTATGAGAGCACGCCCCACCTTGTGCAGCAGTTAAAACATCTAATGTCATTTTATTTTGTAGAACTGTTTACTACACTTGAGTTATTACAGTGTGCAATAATATGTTATTTTGAGAGTCATTTAAGGACCTTGATTGTGTAGTAGGCGGTGTTATTTATCAAAGAGACATTGTTGTGGTTTTTTCAGGTAATTAATAAGAGGTACTTTTATGGAAACAAAAGAAGATAGGTTAATGGTTAGAGCAAATTAAAAACTGAGTGTCTGGGTCTCAAGTGCTTCCA
Source organism: Hyaena hyaena (assembly GCF_003009895.1). Lineage (NCBI taxonomy): Eukaryota > Metazoa > Chordata > Mammalia > Carnivora > Hyaenidae > Hyaena > Hyaena hyaena. The sequence continues at coordinate 725,656 of NW_024080725.1, read as the reverse complement.
GTGAGAAGATTCTAGACATCAGGCTTGAAGCATCCTCAGATAGAGTGGGAACAGGTAGTGGGAATCAGATGGGGTTTCCTGGTTTGTGATTCAAATGTCTGTGGTGATCCTTTTGAACAGTCCGTAGCACAACAGGCACAAAGATTGTCATATAGGAGTTTTGTGACAATTTCTCTGAAATTTACCTCACGTCGTCTAGTTTAGGCAAAGAGTAAACATTGAAAGACAATCAGAACTCAAATTTAGCATCCACAAAGATGTGTTATTGAAACATAACTTTTTTGGGGCACCTAGGTGGCTCAGTTGGCTGAGCTTCCAACTTCAACTCAGGTCATGATCTCATGGTTCATGGGTTCGAGCCCCACGTTGGGCTCTGTGCTGACAGCTCAGAGCCTGGAACCTGCTCCCGATTCTGTGTCTTCCTCTCCCTGCCCCTCCCCTCTCATGCTCTGTCTCTCTGTCTCAAAAATAAACATACATTAAAAAAATTAAAGGGGCGCTTGGATGGCTTAGTCGGTTAAGCGTCCGACTTTCGCTTAGGTCATGATCTCGCGGTTCGTGGGTTCGAGCCCCGCGTCGGGCTCTCTGCTGACCGCCAGCTCAGAGCCTGGAGCCTGTTTCAGTCTGTGACTCCCTCTCTCTCTGACTCTCCCCTGCTCACGCTGTCTCTCTCTCCTAGAAATAAATAAAAACCTTAAAAATTAAAAAAAAATGAAAAAAGAAAAAAAAGAAACATAACTTCTTTGTCTCCAAAATCACCCTTATTTTCAGAGATTGCCAAATCAAGACTCTTGGTTTGTAAGACAGGTCCAATTTTAGAGAACGTGGCCTAATTATTTACCTATGCTCAACAAGACTGGCTATTGATTATATACATCTTTTAAAATTTGCTTTGCTGGAACTTTTTATAAGGAAACTCGATTGAACTTTTAGCGGCGGCTCTAGGCCAAAAGCCAAGCCAAGTGCATGCCTGCAATACCTGTAGATTTGGGTGAATTTCTCTTCATGAGGTCCCCAAAGCATCCTGAGGTTCCTGTACCTGCCAGGAAGTGACACTCTTTACTCACCTGGGGAGGCTGCTGGGAACTCTATAAGCAAGGTATCAGGCCCACATTTCAAAAAGTCTTTATGGCTCCACGTTTCCTAAAGTCAGTCTTAGGTCCGTAAAGCTACCTGGTCATGTCTGAGTCTATGGATATCTCTCAGACATGACATCCCACTCAAAGCCCTGGCAGAGTAACCAATGTTCCCAGTAGTGTCCTGTGACAAGCAGAACACACTCCTATTGACTTATGTCAATGATTATCATTGCCACGAAAGAAAAAATATTTGCCGAGAGACCTTTTGAATTTCAGAGGGCATAGGCAGAGAGAATAGTTGAATGCTGCAAATTGTTCACAAAGGAATATTTTATCACATTTCTGTAAGTCATAGGTATTTTCAGCAAATAGTAGAAAACCAGCAATGTTTCAGACAAGAGTCACAAAAGTATAATCATCTTTTCCAGTTTATTTAGTCCCATGTTACTGATTCTTGTTCGGTTTGAATGTAGCCTTTCCTGTTAGTTTTGGAAATTACTTCCCATTTCAGTTTTATGATTTCAAAGATATCAAAAACTTGTATTTGTTTACAAAAATCCTTTTTATGAGTCTCGTTGAAGGTGAAATTATTTTGAAAATAACAAAAGATTCAATTGATAAGGAAATTCAGTTATTTCTGTGACACGGAGCACTTCGATAATCAGAATATCAAGTGGTGACTTTATTATCAAAACATATTGAAACTTCAGGAAATATATATAAATATATGTGAAGAGGTATAGCATTTACGCAAGCAAACAACCTAAGGCTTCCCATTATTTGTTTGACAGTGCCTTCTAGATAAGTTAACATACCCAATAAAGCCCCATTAGTCTAAAAGCCTTCCTTTACAACTTAAATCCTGGAGCCTGTTAAAAACCTCAGAAAGCACATGCCTAGATAGGATTATGGATCATTATAAAACTTAAAACTTAATTATTTACTTAACCAAGGCGGCAATAAGAGATTTTAAAGGCAAATATGTAGGGTTATATAGTTGTTAGCAAAACTTAGCTCCTTTAACATTGAGAGGTTTTAACTAAGTAATCAAAGCCTTGATAAACACAGAACATAGGCTTTGGTTTTCCAGGCAGACAAAGAAAAGAGAAAACAATTTTGTTTACATTTTCTTATCGAGTGCAAACCAGTAATTTAAGAAAACTTTGTCTTTGAACAGAGAGAAAAGGAGAATTTCAATCTTCTACAGTGTATTTAAAATCCATGTATTTTAACCTTAGTCTGTCCTGACCATACATAAGATTTCTTTCCAAAGATTTCCCTTCACAAACCTTCTACAACTTTCCTTTGCACTCAGATTTGGTCCCAAGCCATTTCTTTCCCAACAACCAGTCTCATTTGGGGCAAATTTACTTTCTTTCACTTTTGACAAAAATGTATTTTTTTTCCTTCTATCATTTTTACATATCTACTATTCTACCTATAGAGTTGCCCCCCCTTATTTTTAGCAGTCTTATCTACCTTTAGCAGAATTTTAACTCTTACAAACCTTTAGTCTCCAGTGAAAACCAAGCAGTAACCAATTGTAAGCTGTTATACCAGAATGTTTTAGATTGCAAATGTATGAATTATTAAGCACAAAGCATGTTTTCCAATAGAATGAAGTATTTTTAGTTTCTCTGCAATAAGAAATAAAAAACTCAAACCTACGTTCAGTATTCAATGCTTTAGCATTCTATCCTATTTGGAAAAAGATCTAGATGTCCAGTGAATTTAATTCCAACTTATCATCCAAACAAAACGTTAAAGTTTCAGGTTGCCAGAGACTTTGGAAGCTACCTTAGCAATTATCCACAACTTTGAGACAGACATGGGGCACCTGGGTGGCTCAGTCAGTTAAGCATCCAACTTGATTTCGGCTCTGGTCATGATCTCACACTCATGAGTTCGATCCTGGCATCGGGCTCTGTGCTGACAGCTTGGAGCCTAGAGCTTGCTTCAGATTCTGTGTCTTCCTCTCTCTGTTCCTTCTCCATGCATGCTTTGTCTCTGTCTCCTTCAAAACTAAATACACATTTTTAAAAAATCCATCAGGATCTAAGTGACCTTCTAAAACGTGTGGTCTTTTACAGCCAGCTTCCCTAGGAAACGGTCAAGGTTGAATTTAATTCAATCAGGTACTGATGTGGGCCACCTCCCAGTGGGGGTCTTGTGGCCAGAAGTGGCTAGACCCGAGATGTGGAGGGGATCACATTAGACCAATGAGGAAGGAACCTCATACCAGTTTCCAGGCCGTGGAAAACCGGCCTGGTGACTTACATGGCTGTCCCATCCATCCCCCCCCCCCAAAAGAAAGAGAACAACTCTGTATAGGAATAGGAATAAAGAGAGGGCATCAAGAGCAAAGGAAGAGTAATTACCCAGCAGCTTTGCATCGAGGCTCAGAGTCCAGATGAAAAGACTTGAAGTCCCACATAAGGGCACCAAAATGATGAAGTTTGAAGTGGAGTTTGTGAACGAACAGCTAAGAAAATTCTTGAGACTTTTTTTGGCACAAAAAGATGATTTTACTCAAGCACGGGCCCAGGACCTGTGGGCAGAAAGGGCTGCACTGAGGTTGTGAGGAGCGACCTATACTTTTAAGTTTGTGGAGGAAAGGAGGAGAGAGATAAAGTTAGTTTTTAAAGAATTTCCTGATGTCTGAAAGCAGGGTCTTCCAGGACCTTGAAGATTTAGCTATTGTCAAGATAAGGCTGCTTTTAGTTTTAGGGTTTGTTTTGTTTTGTTTTGTTTTTTTAAAGAGAGAGACAGAGTGCAAGCAGGGGAGGGGCAGAGAGAGAGGGAGACACAGAATCCCAAGCAGCTCCAGGCTCTGAGCTGTCAGCACAGAGCCCCACATGGGGCTCGAAGTCACGAACCAGGAGATCATGACCTGAGCCAAAGTTGGATGCTTAACTGACTGAGCCACCACCCAAGCACCCCTGCTTTTAGTTTTTAATGACACGTAAATATCAAGGCATTAAGGCAGCCACCAACTCCATGAGGGAAGTAACGTGCTGCAGGTGTCTGGGATCTATCAGTGGACTGCAGGCTGGAAGGGGATTTAATTTAAGCTACATTTTTCTTGCCTTTGTTTCCCGCATCACCCTGACCTCATGGCAAGGAACCCGTAGGTAGTGTATGCCCAGCACTCCTCCCCCACCCCTTCCGGGAGGTCAGAGGGCGCCTGGCACCCTTGTCTGAGAGTTGGGAGACTTGGCCTTGCTCCACCTTGGAGGTGACCACTTGCTAGGCCTCCCACGTCTGCCCGCTGAACGTATCTGTGAATGGGGATGATGAACTGGCGCGGTAAACTGAGCACGGATTGTAAATGAGGTCTAGAACTCATGGTAATTCCATTTCTCCCTTCACCTAGATTCCCTAGATTCCCTTGGCCCCTGGTTCTCTGCCACAATCTGCCCCCTACCCCCCCAACTCCTGGGCCGAGGGCGGGACTGCAGGCTGCAGGCCCCACCTACCCCTTAAGGAGAAGCAGAGGGAGGGAGTGGAAAGAGAGTGGTAGGACCCTGGGTGCAGTGTGTCCCATGGACCAGCCCTGGAGGGCCTGACTGGGTGGCTGCGAGGCCCAGTCCTCCCTTCCAGTCTTTCCTGGAGTTCCGGAAGCCCTCAGCCCCCAGGGTGGGATTTCTGTATTCTTGAAAGCAGGACCCTGTCTCCCCATTTCTGCCCAGGCCCATCTGGTTGCTCTGATTCTGGAAGTTGCCACGTGAGGCCTGCAGCCTCCTGGCATCTTCTTTACTTCTGCTGGGTCCACGAGGAGGTCAGGTCCTCTGGGCTCCGGTTCCAGCTCTGCTGCAGCCACTGTGCCCTTGGCCGGGACTTTTCCCCTCCTTGGGCCTCCATTCCCCCAGGGGTAAAAGGAAGGGGGTTGCAAATGCCCTGCGGAGCCTGCTCTGCAGACGCCTTTGTGGGCTGAGGGCCTTGATCAAGGGAAGGACTCCAGGCCCCACCCAGCCCTTATCTAGAGCAGGGTCCCTCCCACCTATCTCTAGGTGGGATCAGGTTGACCGCCCTGCGTTAGGCATCTCAAAAATCTCCTCCACATCTAAGACTCTCATCTGGTTAAATTAGGGATGCTGAAGACTAGGGGCGGATCAGAGGTGTCAAGACCCTGCCTTCCCCGGGAAACTGGAATTTCTGGTGGTCGCAACGAAGCAGTAGACAGTAGCTCCCAAAGGATTCAGGGGCAGCAGGTGATGGGGGAGGGGAGGTGCAGGCCCAAGGGAGATGTTTGGTGCAGGGGCTGGGGGAGGTAGGGGTGGAATGGGGCTGGGGCTCCGGATGCCCTTTTGACACAAAGCCCACAGGGGCCACATCTCTGCTAGCGCCCTTTCCTGGAGTGCAGAGATGCCAGAGTGAAATAATTGGTTATAAGACGCAGGAATACAGTCTTTATGCAAATTTATGCAAAGTGCATGCAAATGCAGCTGGCCTTAGGCTGGGTGCCCCTGGGATGGTGGCTGGTGGGGGATGAGGTGCCCCTGTCACTTCTGACTTTGCCTAAGGCCTCCTAGGACTTCACAGGGAGAGGTCCACCACCTTCCCTCTGCTCTGCACGGTCCCTCTTCTCAACGGCTTAGGCGGGAGACCCATGGATGGCAGCCCCCCTTCCCAGCCATGCCTACGCCCCACTGTGCAGGAAGGCACCAGGGGTACTGAGGGGACACCAGACAGGAGGATTCCAGGCACAGATGGCCAGGTTTGAGGCAATGTCCTCATTCTGTAGGAAAGGACCGTGAGGTCTGGCTAATGCGGTGGACTTCCCCCTGGCCCAGCTGGAGGTGACATAACTGGAATCCAGCCCAGGGCTGCCTGATTCTTGAGTCCATGCCCTTTCCTCACCACTGCCACCTCCAATGCTGTGCCCCCTTATGGCTAAATGCCCTGTCATGTGTGTTCGTGATGGGCGTGGGGTCGCCCAGAGCCTCCAGACCCCTGCAGTGCGACCCAGGCCCACTTCACATGCTAGTCCCGGGCCACTCCTCCATCTCCTGCCCGGTGCTTGGCAGGCGCTCTGTCACTGTCTTCACGAAAGACAGCAGGCGCACCTTCAAGGTGGGTACTTGAAGTTTATGACAGCTACCGGGGTATTTGTTCCTCTTTCTTAAGCCACCCATGTCCAGGCCTAGACCACACCTTGGGTGGCTTTTCTGTGCTACAGGGAACGGATGTTCTATTAGTCAGTCATTCCCCTGGGGTGGGCAATGAGGGGCCTCAGAACTGGGCAAGGAAGTTCCCCTTTTTTTTTTTTAATGTTTTATTTATTTCTAGGAGAGAGAGACAGCGTGAGCAGGGGAGGGTCAGAGAGAGAGGGAGTGACAGACTCTGAAACAGGCTCCAGGCTCTGGGCTGGCAGTCAGCACAGAGCCCGACGTGGGGCTCGAACCCACGAACCACGAGATCATGACCTAAGCGAAAGTCGGACGCTTAACCAACTAAGCCACCCAGGCGCCCCAAGGAAGTTCCCTTTAGGGCCAGGAGAGCATTGGCCTGAAACCTTGGACCTCCCACTGATTGAGCTACAACTCCGCCTACCCCCCCCCCCCCCNCCCCCCCCCCCCCCCCCCAGGGAACCCATGTTGACACGGTGGAGTGGCAAGGTCAGGTTGACGACTGTGAGCCCAGGGTGCGGGGCGTGGCTTAACTCCAAGCATTGGAAGACATTTTGCCTAGAGATGCTTGGGCCTGGTTGAGCTTTGGGCCATCAGGGATCCTGTCCCCTGCTCAAGTGGGTGCATCGGTGGTTTCCATGGACAGAGCCGTGCCCGCACACGTGGGGGCATGGCCACCTCATGTGGCAGCAGGAAGGGCCTCACGTGGGAGCCCTTGTGGGAACTTTTCTGGAAAACACTGAAATAATGGTGGTGGGCGAGGGGCAGGTGTGCTTTCCGTAAATGGCGATAGGCACTTACACTCTAATGGTGTCAGCCTAAAAAGCAAGGGTGATCTCTTTTTGGGGTCGCAGACTAACGGGCTCAGAGGCTCACATACTCCAGCCTGGTCTCTGGCCTGGGGCCTGGCCGGGCACAGTGTGGGGAACCCCCATGGCGGCCGGTGTGGTGCTGGCAGAAGGAATAGCCACAGCCAGGAGGGGCTGGGCATCCTGATGGTGCTGGTGACGGTGGAAAGTCTCCAGGCCCAGAAAGCCAGTTTCTTTTTCCTATCAGCCTTTGTGCCCTGGCATTTCTCCCCAAGCTGTGCCTACCTCAGAATCTTACTGCCTCTCCAGTAAGACCCAACCTTTCACTTCCGCAGGCTTATCGTTCGGGGACCAGGGACAATTGGAGTAAAATACGATTCCAGAGGACCAAGTCCTTGGCAGAGGACAAATGGGGGCTGACAGCAGTGTGGTAAGGCCAGCCCCTGGGCAGCCCTGGGCTTCCTGCCCAAGTAGGGCAGGGGCGGGGGAGGCCTGGGCACTTACGCAGGGGTGGGTGGAGGCCCAGTCGGTCTCCCAGACCATTAGCAAGGCAAGCAACTGCTGAAAAGTTAACCACAGGCCTTAGAAATGCACTTTGGAGAGGAGCATTCCCTCAGGTGCTCAAAGGCATGATGCAGACCTGAGAGGTGGGCCAGAGGCTGGAAGAGCCTTTTGGAAAAGGAGAGAAGGAAAGGAAAGGTGTGGAGTCTGCCCCACACATCCTTCCTTAAGAGTGTGTCTGAGGGGCGCCTGGGGAGCTCAGTCTGTTAAGTGTCCGACTCTTGGATTCGACTCAGGTCATGATCTCGTGGTTTGGGCATTCGGGCCCCACATCGGGCGGGCTCCTTGGGATTCTTTCTCTCCCTCTCTCTCTGTCCTTTCCCCACTCACTCTCTCTGTCTCTCTCTCAAAAATAAAGAAACTTAAAAAAGTTAAAAGAGTGTGTCTGACACAGTGACCCCGATAGGCATCTCTTGCATGGTCCCCACTCAGGTCTGGGGTCTAGGAAGCCACCGTTGACCCTGCCCCAAGGCTCTACCTTCCCTCCTTGAGAGTGTCCCACATTTGGCATATGCTCCAAAGACAGGCCCCCATTTCCCAGTCAGCCCCTGAAGGCTCTTCCTTGAGGCAGAAGCCTGGGTCTTAAACACTCCTGGGCAGAGGTCCCTGTGAGCGGGGACAGGAAAACTCGCTGGGCAAGGGGCCCAAAGACCTTGGAGTTCCTTCTGCCAGACACGGTGCCTCCTCACCCACCAGCTACCATCCCGCTCTTGTTGAACACTCGTTGTGCAGGGCTCCCCACTTTCATCGCCTCTGACATCTTTGGAACCCTCCCGGGAAGGTCCTCTGTCTGCCCATTTCTCAGCTGAGAACACTGGTCCTCCAACAGTGAGAATCAAATGGCACCATGTGGTGAACAGTGTTTTAAGGACAGCTGAGCTCAGTATAGTGTGAGTGGGTATCTGCCCCCAACTCCTTTCTTGCTGTGGTGACAGCACCTAAGTCCTTCCGGGCTCAAGGTGTCTGTTTTCAGTTGGCAAATACTCATTTTTTAAAAAACTTTTTTAGTGTTTATTTTTGAGAGAGAGAGAGAGAGAGAGAGAGAGACAGAGTGCAAGCTGGGTAGGAGGAGAGAGGGAGACACAGAATCTGAAGCAGGCTCCAGGCTCTGAGCTGTCAGCACAGAGCTTGATGCGTTTCGAACTCATAAACCATGAGATCGTGACCTGAGCCGAAGTCAGACGCTTAACCGACTGAGCCCCCCAGGTGCCCCGCAAATACTCACTTTTGAAAGCTTTGTTTGGATGTCTGATTTGTCAAGTTATTCTAAGGCAATGGCTTTCCATCTTTTTCCAGGGTTGTCCAAGCTGACCCAGTGCATATACACTTAAACAGAGATTATATTATTTATATCCATAACTGAAATAGCAGTGTTAAGAGACAGAGCTTACCCTTATGACATGCGATAACCTCTGATATTTTAACTTTGATTCGATTCCGTTTCGTTAAGGAAAGCGCTTGTTGACCCAACCCTCTAATAAAGTTGTAAACTGAAATTTGCAAGCACTGGCTGGCGGCCATGTGGGCAGGATCAGGATGCGGTGCCAATGGCGCCGAGTTGCTGTGAGGGTGAGTTGTGGTCTTTTGGGATCTGTCAACTGGGGCCCTTTTAAGTGACAGGCAGACAGAGGATGGTCCCAGCCACATACCCTCTGGAGCAGGTACTCAAGGGCGTGGCTGGGGTCAGAGGTACGTGCTGCATCCCGCAGGGACCCAGGGTTCCCTAACGGCTCTGTGTGCCTTTGACTTAGTCATTCCCATCTCCCTGTTCCCATTTCCTTCTCCCAGCACTGAGAAGGTTAGAGCTGAAAATGTTCATGAGCCTTTGCCGCTTGCATATTCTGGGATGGCCCCAACTTGAACTTGACTTCCTAGTCTATATATATATTTTTAAATGTTTTATTTATTTCTAGGAGAGAGAGACAGAGACAGCGTGAGCAGGGGAGGGTCAGAGAGAGAGGGTCAGAGGGTCACAGACTGAAACAGGCTCCAGGCTCTGAGCAGGCAGTCAGCACAGAGCCCAACGCGGGGCTTGAACCCATGAACCACGAGATCATGACCTAAGCGAAAGTCGGATGCTTAACCAACTAAGCCACCCAGGCGCCCCTTGACTTCGTAGTCTATAAAATCCTGCCCATTTCGAGGCCAGAGCCATGGAAGGATGAGCCACCAGAGGCTCAGGGTGGGGGGCAGTAGCACTGCGGGGGGAGCTGGGCAGAGGAGGATGGAGTGGGGAGGAGGTGGGGAGGAGAGGGAAGGGGCTTGGGGCTTCCTCTTAGTGCTCTGAGCCCTCCGGGAAGCTTTGGCTGCTGAGGAAGCTTTCCCTGCCGCCTGTGACATTCCCTTTTGCAGGGCCTTCCCCGACCCTTTGGATGTGGGCTTCCAGAATGCAGGGATGCAGACGGCACAACTAAACACCGGTAAGCCAGAGGCCAGGGCCTGCGTTTCAGATCCACTCTCCCTGCTCTTCCGAGAACTCTCCCTTTAAAGAGTCCATCTCTTTCCTATTGGTACGTGCGGATGTTTCTTTAAAGAGGAGAATTACAGGGGCACCAGGGCGGCTCAGTTGGTTAAGCATCCGACTTAGGCTCAGGTCATGATCTCACGGTTCGTGGGTTCAAGCCCCGCATCAGGCTCTGTGCTGACAGTCAGCTCAGAGCCTGGAGGCTGTTTCGGATTCTGTGTCTCCCTTTCTCTCTGACCCTCCCCTGCTCATGCTGTCTCTCTCCCTCTCTCAGAAATAAATAAAACATTAAAAAAATTTAAAGAGGAGAATTACATTATTTTTTAAGACAGGCTACTATTTGAGCTGCCTAGGGTAGGAGGAAGGCAAAATTTCTCTGAGAGAGAGAGAGAGAGAGAGAGAGAGAGAGAGAGAGATCTGCTCTTTTGGGATACCACCATTAAGGACCCAGTTTGCTACAAAAAGCAACCTCTCCTCTAATCCTTCACCCCACCCCCAGGGGCAGAGGGTTGAGGCTCATGGGAGGTAACCTGTCCTGCATTTGAGATCATAGGGATTGTGAATTTCAGGCAACTTGGTAGAGACGGGAGACGATTCAGAGTTCCAAGCTGGACAGGAGGAAAATCTGGAGAGAAAGGGGTCCTTGAAACAGGGCGGGATCTCTCTAGGAACTTCTTTCTGGAAACTGCACTGTGGGACATCCTGCTACAAGTTATTGATACATGTGTTCCTGGACCACAGCAAGCACCTGCCTGGAAAGCCTGCCTTGTAACTACTCTTTGCAGGACGTGCTTTCTGGGAGCTCAGAAAGGAGAGCAGACTATGATTACCTTGGGGGCCTGAGAACAAAGAGACCAAGCTAAATAAGCCCCGGTGACGGCTGGGGGCAGGCTGCTGTGTGGACCGGCCAGGAAAACACGAGCCCCTGAACATCTCCAAAGCTCTGGTCATGGGACCTTTGGACAGCCCACCTCCGGCTTTGTGGCTTCTCTCCAGCGGGACTTTCAGGAACAATCATGCCTCTTGCTGCCCCCCACAGACTCGCCTGGCGTCGTTCTCTGCTGAGTGTTTGCTAACTCTGCCTACATATCTTCTTTAAGCTGGGAAGTTAGTAAGGAGAAACCAAGATCCCCCTACATTCAGGAAGCTCCCACTCTCCTGTCTTGTCTTAGGGCCCTCCCTCCTTGTAGGGGTAATGAGAGGGCACAGTCACATGGCCCTCACATGTACCAAGCTCTGTCTTGTGTGTCCTGACATGTATTAACAATCTCATCAAGTCCTTATGGCCAACCCATGAGCCAGGTCCATGACTATCACCCCCATTTTATAGATGAGGAGACTGACGCATTCCAGATTCCACAGGGCTAACCACTCTGCCTCGTGAACAGCCCTCGAACTGCCCATGGGGGTGTGTTTCTTGAAGCATCTCTGATTAGCCAGGTGTTTCTCGTTTGGGCCAATTTCACAACCCTCCCCCCGCCCCCCGCCAGGGAATATTTGGCAAAGTCTGGAGACCACTGTGATTGCCAACGAGGGAGGTGGGCAGGGTGCCGCTGGCATCTAGTGGCCACCAGGGGTGCCCAGGACAGCCCCTCCACAACAAATTGCCCAGATACAGCTGCCCATGGAATGAGAAATGCTGGATTAACCAAAGCCTGTATCTACAGTTGTCTGTGAGAAATCCCGGTTTGGGGGACAGACCTGGTCCGATGGGCCAGTGCTGAGACCCCCACCGACCACAGACACCGACCCACCGTGCACCCATTCCCTGCTATCAGGCACACCTTTATCTAGCTGGGGAGAAAGACAGTTGATAAGGGCCAGGGAACCCTGCATTATCCAGTTTCACAGCCACTTAGCAGTGGTGATGACATCAGAGCTGGAAGGAACTTCAGGGAGTCTTAATCTAAGCTCACCTCGTCACTTAGAGATGAAAAGATGGAGGTTCATTTATTCATTCGGTCAACAACTGTGCCCACTTTGCTATGGAGAAGTTTAGTGGCCTCTGAAGGCAGCCTACATGCTGAGTGGTCCACCATGAAGTCCGAGAAGGGTTCAATGTGGGGTCCCAGAGGACTGAATGCAGCCGGGGGTGGGAGTGACTTACCATACCCACCCCCTCCCCCCGATAGTGAGTCCTTCTGATTTGGACACACCCAGAGAGACCTGGAGCCCTTGCGAGAGTCTTTGCCCATCTCCCCCAGTTGTTAATGGGTATTGATCTGCAAACAAACACTTAAGTGCAAGAGAGGAGTGTTCTGTTTACAGAATGGGCATCAATTCTTAGAGAATCTAGAGTCCTAAGGTAACATGAACCTATCATTGCACTTCTGCACTTCTGACTCTGTTTAACCTTGGACGACTCATGCTTCCTCTCTCTGGGCCTTAAGTTTCCCCAAGATTTTTCGATTTTTTTTTAAGTTTATTTAATTACTTTGAGAGAGAGACAGAGACAGAGACAGAGAGAGATCACATGAGCTGGGGAGAGGCGGAGAGAGCGAGAATCCCAAGCAGGCTTCATGCTATCAGCATGGAGCTCGATTCAGGGCTTGAACTCATGACCTGTGTGATCATGACCTGAGCTGAAACCAAGAGTCAGATGCTCAGCCGACTGAGTCACCCAGGCGGCCCAAGTTTCCTCAAGTTTTTAACCCAACCAGAGCCTTCCAGGAGAGCTGATTGGTTGAATGCTGAACCCATAAAATGATCAGTGGAAGCAGCCTTGGGGGTAATGGCTGCTAAACAATCTCTTGTTTATCTTTTTTTTTAATGTTTATTTTTGAGGGGGAGAGCATGAGTGGGAGAGGGGCAGAGAGTGGGGGGGACAGAGGATCCAAAGCGGGCTCTGCACTGATGGCAGAGACCCTGACATGGGGCTTGAACTCACGAACCCAGAGATCATAACCAGAACCAAAGTCGGATGCTGAGCAGACTGAGCCCCCCAGGCGCTCCTCCAATCTCTCGTTTAAAGATGGGAAAACGAAGGCCCAGAGAGAGGAAGAACAAAATGCCCTCCAAACACCCACAAGCCAACAAAGGAGGCCGATGTCTGACCAATACGAGGTGACACGTGTGCGGGCAGAGGTGGGTGCCAGGAGCACAAACATAACGAGAGGGGCACCGTGCGGTCTGTCCAGGCTGCTTGGGACAGTGCCAACTGGGCTGAAAACAGACTTAAATTCCCCCAGATGTCACCGAGGGACCTGCCCGCATCGCATTTCCTCCCTCCCTCCCCTTCTGTGACCATCGGGGTTCTCCGTTGCCCACAACGGACCTGGGGTCTGACCGTCTGGAGCAGATACGGGCCCTCACAGGATCTAGGGAGGTTGAAGAAAAAGGCAGGGGCCGCAGGCTGCCAGAAAGACAGCTGAGGTCGTGTGACAGGACACCGTGGTCATCGGTGTGGACACCAGATGCCACCACTGGGCCTGCTGCTTCTGCTGCGGGGGGCAGCGATGCCACCACGGGCAGCAGGCCTTCAGCCCTGCCCTGCTTCTGGGCATCACTCATTCTCGACCTAGAGCCCTGGTAGGAGCATCCATCCTCGGAACGCAGAGCGCCTGCTGCCGTCCGGCTGCCCCGGTGGAGACGAGCAAATCTCCTCCAGATGAGCCCTGCAGCTCTTCTGGAGGGAGCAGGGCTACCCTTCCCCAAGACCCACCCAGCAGCCCATCTTGGACACAAGGCAAGGTGGGCCGGATGCTAGGTCCGTCCTGCAGTTGTTTTCTGCATTCCCAGCTTCCCCGTACCCACCTGTCCAGGATAGGGCCCAGGCCTCAGAGAGCTCATAGCCCATGACAAGGCAGCAATGGGGCCACGTGGGGATGCCAGCCTGGCTACAGTCTCTTCCATTCTAGGGGTGCTGGAGAGGGGAGGGTGGCCCAGTGCCCATCTCAGTGGGCATTCTGACCTCGGTGCTCTGAGGCATCCCAAAGAGGACGGGACCAACAAATGCTTCATTAGGAAAGAAGGGCCTGCTGCAAAGTAGGTGGGCGCTCACTGTACCCACAGACTCTGCAGTGAACCACTGAGGACCCCAAGACCACAGGAGGGTCCGAGAAATAGTGCAGTCCCTTCTCTTCCCTCTGGGCTCAAGAAGACCATCCGAAACAGTAGCAAATGATGTGCGTGGATTTGCATCTTGCTTTCCCCCTCTTAGCATGAGTCCCGGAGACTGTTCTGTATGAGAGCAGTGGGATTCTTATTCTTTGTGATGGCTGCAGAATATGCCTTATTTATTTGTCTTTTTTGATGGAAAGTCCAGTAATTTCCATGCTTTGCTTTTACAAACAATGTTTATGGGGTTTTTTTGGTACATGTATATGACTATGTGTGCGGTATAAATTTCTAGGGATTGAATGCATGGATCAAGTGGTATGCCCATTAAAAATATTGCCAGAGGGGCACGTGGGTGGCTCAGTGGGTCAAGCGTCTGACTCGTGGTTTTGGCTCAGGCCTCGATCTTGCGGTTGGTGGGTTTGGGCCCTGCGTCAGGCTCCGCTCTGATAGTGCTTGGGATTCCCTGTCTTTCCCTCTCTCTGCCCCTCCCCTGCTCACTCTCTCAAAGTAAATAAACTTAAAAATAATTTGTTGCTAGATGTGGTCAAATGGCTCTTGAGTAGAGGCTGGATCAATGTGCATGCACACAAGATAATGAGATCACATGTCCCACACCATGGGGTATCTGGAATGGGCACAGAGGTAGGGAAGAGAGAGGAAGTTTGCAAGCCGGGGCTCCTCAGAACCTGCCAGAATGGTGCTGTCCAGTGCTTGCCTGGGGAAATATCTCCTAGTTCTCCGGCTGCATTATACATGTTAATTTTCTGAATTCAAAGTGTTTTGTCAGGGCCTTTTCCTTCCTGATGGCAGAGTTGGCCTGGAGGGCCTCCGTTAGCCCTTAAGGTGACGGCTGTCAGGGTGAAGGAGAGACAGAACTTCCCTCTGGCCGTAGGCTTCCTTGCATTTCAAGTTGATTGGCCCTTTGGCAAGCTCATTGCTCAGCCAACAGGAAATGGCAGTGGCCCAAATAGGCGGGCATCCCTATTCCTGCACCTGGTCACTGGCTTCTTCTGTCAGTCCATGTAGCCACATAGCCACACGTGCATGCCTCTACCCATGCATCCACGCATCCCATCTTCCATGCAGCACCTGCTTGAGTTTAGGCACTGTTCTAGGTGCTTGGAGAGCTTTGAGGTGAGGGGGCGGGGGAGGGGATACAGAAATGCAAATGAGCGGCAACACAGTGCTGTCTTCTGTGCTGACACAGAAGGTTGGTTCCCGCTTACTGCAGGCACACAGTATGCTGGGCCCTTGCCAGGTACATGGGATGCAGAAATGGTGAAAAAATGGCCTACTCTCCCTTAAGGAGAGATCGGGGTCTCCAAGGGAGGAAGAACAGTCGTGCGAAGAACTGTTATCAGGGAAAGGTTCCCCATGCTCTAGAAGCACCGGAGAAAGGGGCTAGTTCTTGCTGGGGATGAAAGCATGTCACATTCATTTATTTGCTTTAAATCAAATTAAACTGGCTGCAAGCCCCCATTTGTAAAGATAGATAAAAAATCCATGTATCTGTCATTTTGGGGAGGGCCTCGCCCAGGGTGGATGTTCAGGAGAAAGCCCTCTGGTCTTCTGTCTCCTTGGTTACTCTGATATGTTCCCATTCCTGCAGGTGTGGTCCCTGTGCTTCCTTGCAGGCTGAAGCCCAGGTCTTTACCAAGGTCAGGAGCCTCAGGATTTAAGGTCAGCCTCCCTAGCATTGCCTGTGTGAGGCTTGCTGTCTTGCTGTGTGACCTCGGGCAGGTCATCTTACCTCTCCATAAAACCCCTCGGTGTTTATGTAAGATGAAGGCAATGGCAGTACTTAATTCCTAGGGTGCTGTAAAGATTCAGTAAGCTATACTAGTGGAGGCCTTAGCATAGGATCTGACACAGGATAAACACAGAGGAAACACTAGCCATTATTGTTATATTTACACAAGGAAGAGTGGGAGGAGCTAAGACGTCTACTTCACAAAGACCCGATGCCTATTTCAAGACCCAAACCAAATGGGAAGATCTCTGGTCCTCTTATTTCTTTTCCCTTCCGCTTAGACTTGGCCATCCGCTCTTGGGGCATCCCCTAGGTACCCTGGAGAGAAGCCAGCGAGGTAAAGCTGAGTGAGGAGAGAAGGCTGAACATTCAACCTGGGCTGGGGGGAGGGATGGAGGAGGAGGGTAATGTTGGCCAAGAGGGAAGGGAAACAGAGGAGAGCCAAGGGGGTCTCCAAGGTCAGAAGGGTCAAACGTTGCTTGTAAGCCAAGGGGAGCCAGGGGCTTGATTTGGGGAGGTCCCTGGTGGCCTCTCAAAGGCTGGCTAGGGAAGTGATTGAGAGCACGGTTTCTAGAATCAGAGCCGTGTTCAGGTTGTAGCTCTTTTATTTGTGACCTTGAGTGAATCGCTTATCAGCTCTGCTCTCCCTATCTAGACCCATATAAAATGTGGTCATCACAGGGGCTAAAGGGTGCAGAAGTTGGGAAAGCACTTGGCACAGCGCCTTGCAGGGGGGTGTGGCAGTCACTGGCAGTTGGCCTCACTGCCAGGTAGAGCAGTTTCTATGGAGGACAGGGGTGGAGAGGTGAGGGTACTTAAGAAGGGCTGAGAAGCACTTTGTGGGGCTGGGGCCTGTGTTTACTGTCCAGGGGAGGGGTCCAGAAGACATTAGAACCTAAGATTCAAGGGCAGAAGGGGGCAGCTGACCCTGGAGGGGTGCCGGAGGCAGAGGTGCAGAGAAAGGAGAGCCCAGAAGTATCCCTGGGTCCCTCTAGGCTCGGAGGCAGCAGAGCCCCTCACTGGCAGTGGTATGAAGCCATTTCCCCTCATCATGGGTCTGCTCATAGCCATAAAACATGGGATGGCACTGGATTTGGTCATTAAGTAAATGGGATAAAGAAATAATTGAAAAATGGATCCCTGCCCAGAAGGAGTGGAATTGTTCCCTGTGCTATTGCTGTCCGTGCCCTTTGAGTAATCTGCAAAGCCAGGCAAGTAAGGACGTCAGGCTCAGGTGTGATGAGACAGTCTGCCTTGAAAAGAGGCTGAAATTACCCACGACAGAAGAGCCTTTGTCTGCTGCACAGAATGCAGGGAGAAACACATGTGCGCGCGTGCACACACACACACACACACACACGCACGCACACACTGAGTGTTTCCTGGGGTGGGAGGAAAGGGAAGGGAGAGAGGACAGTCACAGGGAGTGCTTGACTGTGAAACCTGCACCCCAGTGCATTTTCCAGTCAGGGCCGGCAGTGCTCACCACCTGCCCTGGGGAGTGGCCAGGGAGCCAGGAGGAAGGGGGCAGCGGAGCTCAGGCTGGAGGGGGCGGGGGTGAGGCGGGAGGAGGTGGCACAGGCTTTCAACCGCACGTCCATTTGTCCATTTACTGGTCTCTTGGCCCCTGTAGTTTACACCCCCACGCTCGACCCTCAGCACACGCACCAAGCCAGAGCTACTCCTGGGCACCTTGGGCAGAAAGTTGGGGTTATGATTTTCCACAACACAGCCCTGGGAGGAAGAACTGTAGAGGGGGGCTGGGGAGGATAGATGGAACCCCTCCATTTCCAGCACCCCAAATTCTGTATGAGGATTCCACACTGTTGTATCCAAATGCCACTCTGGTGTGCCTCTCTGCTCCCTCAGACCTGTCTGGACATCTAGCTGCATGTCTCATGCAGGGGCATATAGCCTGGACCCCATTCCACGCCTTCCCACCTCCGGCTGTTAAAGACCCCTTCTGCCTTCATGTCACCAAGCACTGAGTTAGGCACCTGCCAGTGTTTAAAAAGTTTTCTCCAGGCGCCTGGGTGGCTCAGTTGGTTAAGTGTCTGACTTCGGCTAAGGTCATGATCTCATGGTTTGTGAGTTCAAGCCCTGCGTCGGGCTCTGTGCTGACAGCTCAGAGCCTGGAGCCTGCTTTGGATTCGGTGTCTCCCTCTCTCTCTCTGCCCCTTTCCCACTTTCACTCTATGTGTCTCTCAAAAATAAACAAACGTTAAAAAATTATAAAAAAGGTTTTCTCTTCCTCCCTCTAAATAAAGTCAGAAGCCGACTCAGACAGAGGTTTCCAAACTTCAGTCGAACACGCAGGACCGTCCCTCAGTTTTTCCATCTCTAGATTAGATCAGTGTGTCTCACAGGCTCGTGGGGGCCTGTAGAGACAGGCTCACTTCATGCACTTGTTCAGAACGCAGAATTCCCAGGCCTCACCCTGGAATCAGAACCCCAGAACCAGAACTGTACTTACATAACTATATGCTTGACTCAAGGGAAAAGCCTCTACCTGAAGCGCTGTGTCCACACCTAGAGACAGAGTGCCCTCCGTGAAATAGCTACACGCACAAAGAGTTGTGGAATGGTCCCTGGACCATTTGCAAAAAAAAAAAAAAAAAAAGGCATTGAAATTCTCCAAATAAGACATGCACAGATCTGTTGTCTATAAACAGGGCACAACAGTTTACTGAAAGATAAAGATAAAAGCGGAATGAGCCAGCCAGTAACTGAGGAAGAGGGAGTCTTTACAAAATCCGGGTTTCCTCAACCACACGTCCATTGGACGTCTGTCCAAGCAAATCATCGGTCATGGAGCAAAAGGAAAAAAGGGCGGTCAGCGTGTGCACACGCATTAGTGGCTTTCTGTACCGTGAAGGAAATGGAAGGAGAGCGAAAGCTGTGGGAGGGTCCCCAGGACGTGGGACACCCCGCCTGCCTGCTGTTGGGACTCAGCAGTTCTGTGCACACGCTCCCGGGACAGTGGCCTTTTCCACATCCTTAGCGGGGTCTGAATCTGGCTCACCACAGCTGTTACCCAGTCGCTCGCATCTCTTAACCGAAAACCTCACCGCAGCACCTCCTGCCCTGCCCCTTCCACACAGATGTGAGAGTTGTTCTCAGATCTGCCCCGTCCCTGCTCTCAGGGGCCACGGCCCCCTCGAGCCTCCTCACCTGCTCCGGCACCAGGGGGAGCAGCTGAGCAATGGCGACCTCCCGCTTCGGTCTTTCTAATGCCTTCTTCAAGTCATCCTGAGACACGTCAAGCTGGGGAAGCTGAGGATGAGACGTCTCTGATGTGTCTCAGGCTTTTTTTTTAAAGTTGATTTTTATTTATTATGAAAGAGAGAGAGAGAGAGAGCAGGGGAGGGGCACAGAGAGAGAGGGAGACAGAATCCCAAGCAGGTTCTGCACTGTCAGTCCAGGGCTTGATGCAGGCTCGAGCTCATGAACTATGAGATCATGACCTGAGCCGAAGTCAAGAGTCAGATGCTCAACCGACTGAGCCACCCGGATGCCCCTGTCTCAGGCTTTTATGTTTCACTTGCCTTTCTGGTTGGAGCCCTGCTGGGGCATTCTGCCCGGTCCTCACCCAACCTGAGCTGTCCTGCGATGGCTTGTCCAAATCATTGGTCGCAACTGCTGCTCTAACCCTCCTAAGTCCAGCTGCCACCCTGACCCAGCTCCTGCCCCTTTGCTTCTAGGCTCCATGTCCCTTTTATTCACATTGACAAATGTCCCTACATCCAGGAAAAGCCACACATGCTTGGTGCATGAATTTTGATAAATGCATATAGTCATGTGCTCACTCCGTGATCAATTTACAGGAGGCCCCCAGTCCCCACCACGACCTCTCACTGTCCCTTCCGTGTCATTTACCCACCCAGCCTCTAGCCCCTGACAATTACTGATTTGTTCCTATAATTTTGCCTTTTCCAGAATGTCATAAAATGTCCATGACATTTTCCAGAATGTCATGGAGTCATATACTCTGCAGCCCTTCGAGTCTGGCTTCTTTCACTCAGTGGATGCATTCGAGATACAGCATGTTCTTGCCTGTGTATCAGTAGTTCATGGTTGTTGCTTTTTTTTAATTGCCGAGCAGCGTTCTGTCATCCACAAGCACTACAGTTTATTTATCCATCCACCACTTGTAGGACGGGGCGGGTTGTTTCCAGTTTGGGGGTGATTGTGCATGCAGCCACTATAAATACTTGTATATAGGTTTTTGTGGGAACATATGCCTTATTTCTCTTGGATAAGTACAAAGGACCGGGATTGCCGGGTCGTGTGATCAATTATGTTTAACACTGTCAGAAACTGCCAGGTGGCTTAGCCATTTTGTATCTACATACACACAAGAAATGTGTGACAGTTTGTACATATGTCTATATATACAGATGCACATATACCCGTATTTGTATGTATACACAATGTGTGAGAATACGTCTATATATATATACACACACACATTTGTATTTGTATGTGTGGAGATGCAAGCAGTAGCACTGGCTAGGATCTCCAAGACAATGTAAAGTAGGAGTGGTGAGTGGACATCCTTTCCTTGTTCTTGATCTCAAGGGAAAGCTCAAGGGAAAGCTCAGTCTTTCACTATAAGGCATGACATTACTTGTATGTTTTTGTAAGTGCCCTTGATCACATTAAGGATATCCTTTTCTGTTCCTATTGGCTGACCATTTTCTTTTTATCATGAATGAGTACTGAAATTTGTTACATGTGTGTCCTGTATCTGTTTTGATTATCACGTGTGTTTTCTTTTTTTAAAAAATTTTAAATGTTTTTATTTATTATTGAGACAGAGAAAAACAGAGCATGAGTAGGGGAGTGACAGAGAGAGAGAGACGGAGACACAGAATCTGAAACAGGCTCTAGGCTCTGAGCTGTCAGCACAGAGCCCGACGCGGGGCTCGAACCCACGAACTGCGAGAGCATGACCTGAGCTGAAGTCGGCCGTTTAACTGACTGAGCTCACCCAGGCGCCCCATGTGTGTTTTCTTTAGCTTTTTGATTTGGTAAATTGTTTTGATTGATGTTTGAATGATGAACAAACTTTGCATTTCCATGATAAATGCCAAGTGGTCATGATGTATTACCCTTTTTATATTGTACTGGGTTCAATTTTCTAACATTTCACAGATTTTTCCATCTGTGTTCGTTTTTTCATTCCCAATATTAGAAATTTCTGTGTTCTTTTCTTTTTTTCTTGGTCATTTTGCCTAGAGATTTATCAATATTATTGATCTTCTCAAGGAAATAAGCTTTTGGTGTCATTGATTCTGTTGTTATTTCCTAGAGGGGGGAGCAGAGGGGCAGAGGAAAGAGAGAATCTTAAGCAGTTTCCACAATGAAGAGACGGATGCAAGGCTCTCTCCCATGACCCTGGGATCACGACCTGAGCTGAAATCAAGAGTTGGATGCTCAAACGACTAAGCTACCACAGTCCCCCAATTCTATTACTTATAATACATTGTTTCAGTGAAATAATTTGTTTTCTGATCTTATCTCTATTATTTCCTTCTTTCTGCCTGCTTTCAGTTTAATTTGTTCTAATTTTTCTTTTTCTTTTTTTTTTTAAGTAGATTTCACACCCAGCATCGAGCCTAACGTGTGGCTTAAGTTCACCTCGAGATCAAGACCTGAGCTGAGATCAAGGTCAGAAACTTGGGGACACCTGGGTGGCTCAGTCAGTTGAGCATTGGACTCAGTTTCCTCTCTGGTCATGATCTTGTGGTTTGTAGGTTCAAGCCCCATATTGGGCTCTGTGTTGGCAGTGTGGAGCCTGCTTGGGATTCTCTCTCTCCCTCTCTCTCTGCCCCTCCTCTGCTCATTCTCTCTGTGTCTCTCTCAAAATAAATGAGCTTAAAAAAATAAACAAAAAGGAAAAGAGTTAGACATTCAACTCATTGAGCCACCCAGGCACCCTGTTCTAATTTTTCTAGTTAAAGTTCGAAGCTAAGATTATTGCATGTATGTATGTATGTATGTATGTATGTATGTATGTATGAGAGAGAGAAGGCATGAGTGAGTGAGGAGTAGAGAGAGATGGGGAGAGAGAGGTAAAGAGGGAGAGATGGAAAGAGAGAGGGAAGGAGAAAGAATCCTATACAGGCTCTGCTCTGTCAGTGCAGAGCCTAAAGTGGGGTCAAACTCACAAACTGTGAGGTCATGAGGTGAGCCCAAGTTGGATGCTTAACTGACTGAGCCACCCAGGTGCCCTGGAAGCTACGATTATTGATTATTGATTTGAGATCTCTTTTTTCCCCTAATATAACCACTTAATGCTAAAAACTTCCCTAGAAATGTTACTTTAGTTACACCTCATAAGTTTTGATGTATTGTTTTCATTCAATTCATTTTCAGATTTCCCTAGTGATATCATCTATGACCTATGAATAACTTTAGAAGTATGCTATTTATTTATTTTTTAATGGTTTATTTATTTATTTTGAGAGAGAGAGAGAGAAAGAGAGAGAATGAATCCCAAGCAGGCTCCATGCTGTCAGCACAAAGCCCAAAGCAAGGATGTGTGGCTCAATTCCATAAACCATGAGATCATGACCTGAGCTGAAATCAGACGCTTAACGGACTGAGCCACCCAAGCGCCCCAGGAAAGATTTTTATCTTCTATTTTCTAAGTGGCTAGATTTTCGAGATAAGTTCAGGCCTGGAAATAGAAGCTCAGGAGTCATTGTTTACAGGTGGAGACTTTAACAATGAGTGAACTCCCAAGGGAGTTTGGAAGCCTTCCCAAAATTGGTGATGCTGGTGAGGGATGCCAATGTCAAGAAAGAAAAGAGTTGCTAGCCTTCTCATTTTAGATGCCCATCCAAATCCACCTGATTGGAACAATCTGGGTGCCAAGAAGATAAATAGTTTTAAAACCTGGAGGGTATTATGAGTTGAGTTTTGTCTCCCAAAATGATATGTTAAAGCTCTAAACCCTGGTATCTATTAATGCAACCTTATTTGGAAATAGGATCCTTGCAGATGTAATCACTTTAAGATGAGGTTATTAGGATGGGTCCTAATTCAATATGTCCTTAAAAGAAGAGAGAAATTTGGGTGCAGACTCACAGGAAGGACTCCACGTGACAACAGAGGCAGAGGTGCTACCACATTGAAGGCTGCACCCAGCAACCAGGGAGAGGCAAGGCAGGATTCTCCCCTACCAGGTTCAGAGGAGCAAGCCCTTCTCTACACTTTGAGTTTGGAATTCTAGCCTTCAGAACTTCTGATGGTTTAAGCCACCCAGGTTGTGGGACTTTGTTATGGCAGCCCTAGAAAACTAATCCAGAGTGGGCAACCTCCTTTTTCTGAGAAGTGTTCTGGTCTTCTCCCCATGCAGAGTGAAAAAACAATGGCTAACATTTATTGATCACTTATGATGTACCGGGCACTGTTCTGAGCCCGTCACATGATTAATTCAATCTTGTAGTGAGAGTGTTCTCATTATCCCCACTTTATAAACCTTAAATTTGATGGTAAGTGGCTTGCCCCAGCACGTTCCTGAAGACCTGAATCTTCAACGCAGTTCCCTATATTCCCCAAATCCATGCTGTTTTTAGTCCACATTGGCTTTCTTTCAGTCTTAGGCTGCTTTTAATCCCTGGACACTCTGCTTGACCCCATGCCAGCTCAGTCCTGCTCTGTGGACACCTCTGGGGAGACAGGACAGTAAAAAGCCAGGGGCAGATGGGGCAAGACAGCAGTAAGAGGAATATGAAGAAGGAGAGAGGAAGCAGGACCTTATACCCAGCTTCCTCAGAATCAGGAAAATAAACATGAAGAACTGGTTGGAGACTGAACCAAGGAAACAAAGCTCTGCCCCTCCCCTACTCATGCTCTGTCTTTCTCTCTCGAAAAGAAATAAACGTAAAAAAAAAAAAAAAGAGTGACCAGATATAAAATCAACATATAAAAACCAATTGCATTTATATATATATGTGTATATATATATACATTATCAATTAGTAATACAATAGGAAAAGAGACAACAAAACTATAATGTAAAACATAATAATAAAAGCAAACAGCAACAAACAGAAAACCTACAACGTATCTTGGAACTAACCTAGCCAAAAAATTTATTTGCATAATAATCCTATGCAAAAAATTATAAAAGTCTTTGAAGAAATTGAAAGAAGACTCAGATAAATGAATTAGCTCATTACTATAAAAAATAATCATTTTTCCTAAATTAATCTGTAAATTTAATGTAATCCTAATGAGATTACCAGCAAAATTTTAAAAATTTTTAATGTTTATTTTTTAATTTTTAATGTTTTATTTACTTTTGGAGACAGACAGAGAGAAAGAGTGAGCAGGGGAGGGGCAGAGAGAGAGGGAGACACAGAATCTGAAGCAGGCCCCAGGCTGTGAGCTGTCAGCACAGAGCCCAGTGTGGGACTCAAACTCATGACCATGAGATTGTGACCTGAGCTAAAGTTGGATATTTAACCAACTTAGCCACCCAGGCACCCCTGGAAGCAAAATTTTTTAATGCAACTTGGAAAATTCATTTTAAAATTAACCCAGAAGGCTAAATGGGCAAGAACTATAGATAATTCTGAAAAAGAAAAATAATAAGGAAAAATAACTATCATGTAAGAAGACATGATTTAAAATGATGAGAATTCCAACAGTGAGGTACTGAACAGGTTTAGGTAAATAAAGAAATGGAACAGAATAGAGAGCCTATATCTACATGGGTACTTGTGAGATGTTAGAACTCGGTGTCATAAATCAATGAGGTGAAGAGACTATTTAATAGATGGTATTAGAATAATTGGCTAGTGATCTGGAAAACTTAAATTAGACCTTTACTTCATGTTGTAAACAAAGCAACAAAAATTCAAAGTACACTAAAGACTTAATTGTGGAATAATAACACTAAAAAGTATTAGAAGTATTAGAAGATAATATGGAAAGATATTTTTATGACTTGGGAGTAGGAAGGATTTTTTTTTAATTAAAAAAATTTTTTTAACATTTATTCATTTTTGAAGAGAGATAAGAGTATGAGTGGGGAAGAGGCAGAGAGAGGGGGAGACACAGAATCCGAAGCAGGCTCCAGGCTCTGAGCTCTCAGCACAGAGCCTGATGCGGGGCTTGAACTTACAAGTGGTGGGATCATGACCTGAGCCGAAGTCAGATACTTAAGTTACTGAGCCACCCAGGAACCCCGGAAGTAGGAAACATTTTTAAACAAAACATATGAAGAACAAATGTACTGAAATAAACTGATCAGTCTGACATCAAAAGGCACAACACGGACATAACAAAAGAAAACATGAAGTTAAAAGACGTGTAAGAGAAAGAAAGGGCATATGGGCCATAGATATAACAGAGGTTTAATATACAGAGTATATGAAGGGCTCCCATGACTCAAAAAGAAAAAAGGCACAGTCCAATAGAAAAATGGGCATAGGATATGAACATGTAATTCATAAAATAGGAAGTACAAATGGCCAGTAATCATGTAAAAAGATGACCAGCCTCACTAGTAATCAGGGAAATCCAAAGACAAATAGTGGTCACAGAATTCCATGTGCAACTATCATACTGGTTAAAATCAAAGTTGGACAATATAAAGTGTTGGTGAGACAGGGCTCGAGTCCATGAGTATTTGTATCCTGATACAGGAAATGGAAATTGTATAGGCAAACACAGAGGACAATTTTACTTTCACAACTAAAAATGCTCGTACCTTGTAAACATGCTCATTCCAATTGCAGGAACTGACCAAAGAGAAGCATGTGTGCTCCTGCGCGAGTTGCAGCCCCGGGGTTATTTATGCAGCATTCTTCATGACAGAAGGAAATGAAAACAGCCTAAATATTCATCAAGAAGAGAACAGGTAAAATCAACAGAGCATGTACACTGATAAGAATGAATTCATTGGATTTAGATGTGAAATCATGAACCAGATCAGTGGCTCTCAAACTTTTTGGTTTCAGGATCTCTTTGCCGTCGTAAAAATTATGGAGGACTTCAAAAAACCTTTTTTTAAAAATGGGGGTTATAGCTACCGATATTTACAGCATTAGAAATTATAAGGCTGAGAAAAATTTTAAATATTTATCAATTCATTGAAAATAATCCATTACAGTTGACTATTCAGTAGTGCACACATTAGGGGCACTGACCCCCTGCCCCATTGAAAATCCCTGTATATATTTTGACCCCCAGAGACGCACCTGGGTAGCTCAGTAGGTTTGAGCGTCCAACTTGTGACTTCAGCTCAGGTCATAATCTCGCGGTTGGAGAGTTCGAGCTCTGCATTGGGCTCTCTGCTGTCAACGTGGAGCCTGATTCAGAGCCTCTGTCCCCTTTCTCTGCCCCTCTCTCACTCATGCTCTCTCTCTCTCAAAAATAAAATAAACATTTAAAAAATAAAATAAAAACATTTTGACCCTCGGAAACTTAACTACTAATAGCATGCTGTTGATTGAAAGCTCTACTGATAAAATAAAAGTTGCTTAACCCATATTTTGTATGCCATATGTATTATATACTGTACTTTTACAAGAAAATAAGCTAGAGAAAGGAAAATGTTATTATGAAAATCTTAAGGAAGAGAAAATACATTTACAGTACCGTATGTATTATTGGAGAAAAGTCTGTGTGCAAGTGGATCCAACAAAGTGAATGTTGTTTAAGGGTCAAGTGTACACATTAACATAATATGTATATTAATATAAATAACATTTTAATGAAACATAGCTACATTTTCCAAAACAAAAATATTTTAGTGAAGAGTACGGTACTTTGCATCTTTTTGCAAATCTCTTTCATTTCTAGCTTCCTAGAAAGATGGCTGGATTCTTACATCTGCTTCTGCATTCAGACTACTGCATCTTAACATTTAATGTTGTTTCTTGAAAACTCCATTGTGGATTCATGGTAGAGTAAGAGTGACAAAGACAAATAACTTCAGGGCGATTAGGGAAAGGATTTGATACCAGAAACTGAGTCCCCAGGTCACATTTTGAGAAGTGCTCAAATAGATCAACTAGATTTATTTCTTGTTTTTGAGGGAGGGAGGGAGAGAGAGAGAGAGAGAACATGTGCTCACAAGCAGGGGAGGGGCAGAGAGTTCCAAGTAGCCTCCCTGAGCTTGAGCTCAGAGCTCGAATTCATACACCCACACACCATGAGATCATGACCTGAGCTGAAATCAAGAGTTAGTTTCTTAGCTGACTAAACCACCCAGGCACCCCATATTTTTAACAATATTTTTTATTTAGTGTTTGAACTTGGGTTCCACCAAAAGCCTGAGACAAGGGATTGAATGCAGGTCATTTATTTGGGGAAGTGATTTCTGGGATCAAGTGTTGGAAGGCTGGGTGAAATGCGGGGGGGTGGGGGGGTGGGAAAGCAGGTCAGAGTGTGTGCCATTAAGCACATGACTGCTGTGGGCAATTGGGACCCAGTTTAACTGGGGACCCCTGAGAAACCACTTTGAATACACCATAGAATTGTGTGCCGGAGACCCGGAAGTGTGGAATATATTGATTCACAGGTTCCCATCTCCCATTGGTCAAGGATTGCCCCAGGGACATTGAACTCAATGGCACTTCTGGGCTGACCCATGCAGCAGAATGCCTGGGGCAGGCAAGAAGCCATACAAGGCGGTGAAGCTGAGGTGAAGCGGTCAGGCTACCCCTGGAGACAGCTGGTTGCCACAGCAACTGTGCGCAAAAGGCCAAAAGGATGTGAGACGGGGTCTAAAGGATGTTCAACGCACGATGTGGGGGAACCACGTTGCAGAATAATACACACAGCAAGATGCCATCTATTTAAATAACAAATCTACCCATAGAATAGTATATATTTTCTTTTTAAAAATTTATTTATTTTGAGAGAGACACAGACAGAGCAAGTGGGGAAGGGGCAGAGACAGGGAGAGAGAGAGGATCCCAAGCAGGCTCCGCACTGCCAGTACAGAGCCCAACGTGGGGCTTGAACTCAAGAAACTGTGAGATCATGACTTGGGCTGAAACCAAGAATTGGACTCTTAACCGACTGAGCCACCCAGGTGCCCCAGAATAGTATATGTTTTCTGAGTATACAACATGAGACTCAATTAAAAAGTATTGGATTTATACACACTAGATTGCAAGGGAAGAGATCTGGATTGCAAGGAGGTTATCAAAGAGAACTTTAGCTTTTTCAGTAATTTCCTAACTTTCTTCCCCAAGCTTTAAAAACAAAAGGCTAGAAACTCAAAAAGCCATTCACTGAAGAATTTGAATAGAGTTTGCCTGTTCTCTTTCTTCATGGAGGACAAGACTGGGGGTTCACACCCGAGCCAAGAAAAGAGGCTTCAAGAGAAAAGCTCATGGAGTGTGGAGTTCCTACAAAGGAGAGAATGGCATTTCTCCTTAGCTGGATGCTTGCCCCGCCTAGTGACTGGCCAGTGAGGAAATTTTGGCTACTGTGTGGCAAGGGTCCATGACAGTTTGGGATTGAAGATGGGCAGAGAAGGGCTTTTGCTTTCTCTCTGGAGAAGTCTCAAGATGGGAGACAGACCTGGAGCTGGATGTCAGGTGAGGAGTCAGAGTCAGTTGCTGGGAAGATGCACAAAGATACACACGTTTTCTAGGAACCAAAGGGAGACCCCAGAAGTTGGGCTTAAGTGGTCTTGAAAAGAGCCCAGTTAAGAGAACAGCCTACCATGTGGGAGAAAGTCCCCTGGGGAAACGGCTGTAAAGGGTGAACCACTGGGGGCTTATGTGTCACATAAGATCAGTGCGTCACTGACATTGAGGACCTTCTTGGGGAGGGAGGTGGAGAGGGAGCATGTGAACAGGTACACCCCGCCCTGTGCCACCCGTTGGTCAGGTCCAAGCAGGAGGAAGTAAGAAGCTTTTGCCAGACTGAGTCTCGATGTAGACAAGACTGTGCTTTCATTGCTTGAAAATACCACTAGGGTTATGACAGTTCAAAGTGACTGAAAAGCTGCAGGACTGCCCAGGCTGTCACCTGGGACGAGGAAGGGAACACTGACGGAGCCAAGACAAAGAACAGCGACGGGAGAAAAAATAGAGCCCTTTCTTGTTTATTTCCAATGAGCTGGGCCCATTCAATGAGACATTCTTATTTATATTTTAAACTATGTGTACTGTAGGAAACTCTAGAAGCAAATATATCCAACTATTGCTTGTGATTAGCAGACTGCTAACTGTCTATTTAACCTCCAGTTGCCTTGTGAGTTTCCTATAAAAACCCAGTTTTGTTCAGGCATCCAGTTCTGTGAAGTTACGTGGGTGAGGAGCACCGGGTGGTCTAAGCCTGCAGTTCTCAAAGGGGCTGGTGCCATTCCCTAAGTGTGTTCTGGAAATTGGTGGTGGCTTTGTGGGGGATGGGAGGGGCTGCTACATGCACTGGGGTTTAGGAATCGGGTCTAGGAATGCTAAATATTCAAGAGCGTGTGGGACAGTCTTGAGAAAATGGTCCCATGTCCCATGTGACTTTTTGATGTCCCATCAGACATTTATACAGGTTAAAAACAACAACAACAACAACTGTTTCTAAGCCTAGAACTTCATTGCACTTGACATTAA
Source organism: Hyaena hyaena (assembly GCF_003009895.1). Taxonomy (NCBI): domain Eukaryota; kingdom Metazoa; phylum Chordata; class Mammalia; order Carnivora; family Hyaenidae; genus Hyaena; species Hyaena hyaena. The sequence goes on along the minus strand of NW_024080725.1, from coordinate 696,222 downwards.
ACTCAAAGTATCATTTTGCACAATTTTGATATACCCTGGGACCCTAGGAACAAAATTGCCATATAAATCAAGGGAAGGTCGCACACCGTTTTGCCTGAAACTTTATCAAGAGTTCCTCACCATTGTGGAGAATCATGCTGTTCTGTGGCAATGGCCTTGTGCTGGCTGAGTCATCTCCTGCATCTGTCTGCATTTGTAGCTATCACAGCCTTGGCATTTTCATGTGTAGCTGCCAGTATCTCATGACTCCACCTTGCCCCATATACTATACTATCTGGGCATTTGCTTATTCAAGGATATATTCCTTTATTATAAATTACTTTTTAAAAAATGTTTTATTTATTTCTGGGAGAGAGAGAGAGAGTGTGTGTGAGCAGGGGAAGGTCAGAGAGAGATTGAGTCATAGAATCTGAAACAGGCTCCAGGCTCTGAGCTGTCAGCACAGAGCCCATTGCGGGGCTCGAACCCACGAACTGTCAGATCATGACCTGAGCTGAAGTCGGACGCTTAACCAACTAAGCCACCCAGGCGCCCCTATAAATTACTTTTAATTTCTCCTTTACCTTACAGTTAAAGCATACTTCGTATTTAGAGATAAATTATGTCATCTGTGAATTTTGTTTCTGGATTAGAAGGGGGCTGGCATAAAAAATAATTGTTTTCAAGAGGGCTAGTTGGGTCTGATGGGTTGAGGCGTACTGCTTGCTCTAAGGTGGTCAAAGTCATACCTTCCCTTACCAGTGCCCGGTTCAGGCATGGGCATGTCACATAATTCTGGCAGGTGGAGATATGTGGGCTACATCTGTAGAAGGGTTTTGGGGAAAGGTTTCTTTAGTCCTAAAAATAAGCCCAAGGAAGACATGGCTTCTTTTCCACCTCTGGGGATCGTCCTATTTTATCATTTGCCTGATTCTCGTCGCCATGAAGAGGACCGAGTCCACACACTGAGAGGCCACAGAGTGGAGGAGTGGAAAGCACATGGTCTTCAGTAATATAATTGAGCTGGTCAAGAACAACCCCTAGAGCCACCCCCTTCCTCACCCATTTGCATTTCATCTGCATGTAAGTCAGTTGATATGGGGTGGCGCTATGACCGAATGTCATTGTCAGTTTTTTAATTGATAAAATTTGCTTCCTCAGATGAAACAAAACAAAAACAAGCTCCCTTCCAGAGGAAAAGAGGTAGTAATGCACATGGTGGAAAGCAAAAACACCACAAAAGTATTTAGAATGAACTGTCAGCCTCCCCCTACCTGTCTCCTCCCTGCCTCCACCGGTCCACTCAGCTCTTACCCAGGGCAACACATTACCAGCTCTTGCATACCCTTCTAGAAATATTCTGTGCCTATGCAAGCACACTTCATTTTCAAATGTATCATCATATGTCATAGGTTTCTTCTCTCTTTTTCTTGTCAAATGATGATAGAATTAAGAAAGCAATTATCTGAGATTTCCCTACAAGGAGGCTAATTAGGGAAGTACGCTTCTTGGCAGAGGGGGAAGCAGGCAATGCTGTGATTGGAAGCAGGCAGCCTGGAGCCAAGTCCTCCTGTGAGTGTCTCCACCCCAGCCTGAGGCATCCAGAGGGTCTGCAGGGGCAGCTGGGCATGGGGAGAGCCCTGGGCTAGGAGCTGCTTCGCCCTTCAGAGCCTCAGTGTCCCTACCTGTGGATCTTTATAGCCTCCTCCCTCCTCTACCCTCCCATTTATTTTATTTTATTTTATTTTTTAAAGTTTATTTTACTGAGAGAGAGTGAGAGAGAGAGAGAGAGAGAGAGAGAGAGAGAGAGAGAGAGAGAGATGGGGTGAGAAGGGCAGAGAAAGTGGAAGACAGAATCCCAAGCAGGCTCCATGCCATCAGTGCAGAGCCCAACATGGGGCTTGAACTCACAAACTGTGAGATCATGACCTGAGCCCAGATCATGAGTCAGATGATTAACTGACTGAGCACCTGGGCATCCATCTACCCTCCCGTTTTAAATAAAATCAAGCTACACATTTTGCTTTGCTTGCTGCCCTGGCTTTCTCTCCTTCCCTAAGCTAGCAAGTCTCTTAAAACATTCCATCTCCACTTTCTCTCTTCGCAATCATTTCTGCCCTCTGTCAGGGAACTGCCCTGGCCTCCTTTCTAGGGCTCTGGGCAGACAGGCCAGCCATATGGGGCTACAGCCGCGCTGCTAGGGCTGGCCGAGGGGAGCACGGTAGACCTGCTTTGAACCGAGGGAGCATTAGTCTGGGAAGGCCCAGGGCCCAGCCAGCGATGTGGCAGAACCCCCCTTCCCACCAGATCCAGGGACCACACTCTGGGTTGGATTTGGAGGCAAGAGGAATGGGTACAGTAGCAACCCATGGGCTGTAGATATCATGGATGGCAGGATCCCAGGGAAAGGGTGCCGTCCCCAGGGAATTCACAGGCAATTATGGGGCTGGAGAGTGTTCAGCTTTTATGGTTGTTGTCATTGTTGTGGTGACATACACATAGCATGAAGTTTACCATCTTAACTATTTTTAAGAATATAACTCAGTGGGAGCACCTGGGTGGCTCAGTCAGTTAAGCATCGACTTCAGGTCAGGTCATGACCTCATGGTTCGTGGGTCTGAGTCCCACATCGGGCTCTGTGCTGACAACTAGCTCAGAGCCTGGAGCCTGCTTCAGATTCTGTGTCTCCCTCTCTCTCTGACCCTCCCCGCTCATGCTGTCTCTATCTCTCTCTCTCAAAAATAAATATTTTTTAAAAAAAGAATACAACTCAGTGGTGTTAAGTACATTCACCTTGTTATGCAACACATCTCCAAAGTTCTTTATCTCGTAACACTGAAACTCTGTACTGGTTAAATAATAACTCTCCATTCTGCCTTCCCCTGGCCCCTGGCAACCACCCTTCTACTTTCTGTTTCTAGGACTTTGATTAGTCAAGGTGCCACACGTAAGTGGAATCATATGGTATTTCTCTTTGTGTCTGGTTTATTTCACTTAGCACTATGTCTTCCACTTTCATCCATGTTGTCACAAATGGTGATCTCTCTTTTTTTTTAAGGCAGAATAATTATCTATCCATCTATCATCTGTCTATCTAATCATCCATCAATCTCACATTTTCTTTGTCTATTTATTCATTGACAGTTGCTGAAGTTGTTTCTATACCTTGGCTATTATGAATAATTTCGCAATGAGCATGGAGTGCAGATCTCTCTCCAAGGTACTGATTTCATTTCCTTTAAATACATACCCAGGCAAGGCATTGCCGGATCATGTGGTAGTGCTATTCTTCATTTTTTGAGGACCCTCCATACTGTTTTCCACAGTGGCTGCACCAGTTTGCATTCCCACCAACAGTGCAAGAGGGTTCCCTTTTCTCCACGTCTTTGACAACACTCATTATTTCTTCTAACAGATGTGAGGGGGTATGTCATTGTGGGTTTGATTTGCATTTCCCTGACGATTAATGATATTGAGCATCTTTTCATGTGTCTGTGGGCCACCTGTCCGTCTCCTTTGGAAAAATGCCCATTGGGTTTCTCTGCCAATTTTTTAATTAGATTGTTTATATTTTTGATATTTAGTTGTATGTGTTCTTTACATATTTTGGATAATAGCACCTTATCGGATACATGGTTTATAAATATTTCCTCCAATCTGTAAGTTGTCTCTTCATTTTTTTTATTGTTTCCTTTGCTGTGCAGAAGCTGTTTTTTTAAATGTTTATTTATTTTTGAGAGAGAGAGAGAGAAGGAGGAGGAGGAGGAGGAGGAGGAGGAGGAGGAGGAGGAAAGGCAGAGAGGGAGGGAGACACAGAATCTGAAGCAGATTCCAGGCTTCAAGCTGTCAGCATAGAGCCTGATGAGGGGCTTGAACTTGTGAACCACGAGATCATGACTTGAGCTGAAGGCAGATGTTCAACTGACTGAGCCACCCAGGTGCCCAATGCTGTTAACTTTGATGGAGTTCTGCTTGTCTATCTTTGTTTTTTCATTGTGTTGTTGTTGTTATTCTTTTTCCCTCTGTTTTTTTGTGGTATAGCCATGAAATCATTGCCAAACCCAGTCTCCTGGAACTTTTCTTCTGTATTTCTCCTAGGAATTTTACAGTTTTTGGTGTAATATTTAGGTTTTTAATCGAGTTTGAGTTAATTTTTGTATATGGTATTGGTAACAGTCCAACTTCATTCTTTTGCACATGGAATCCAGTTTCCCCAGCATCTCTTGCTAAACAGACTGTCCTTTCTTCATTGTCTGGTCTTCACCCCTTGTTGAAGATGATCTGGCCATATATGAAAGGCTTATTTCTGGGCTCTCTATTCTGTTCCATTGGTACCTATGTCTGTCTTTATGCCAGAACCACACCATCTTGATTACTGCTGCTTTGTAGTAGGAAGTATGAGGTCTCCAGTGTTTTTCTTTTTCAGGACTGTTTTGGCTATTTGATGTCCCTTCAGATTCCATATGAATTTTGGGATTTTTAAAAAGTTCTGTAAAAAATGCCATTGGGATTTTGGTAGGGATTACACTGAATCTGTAGATCACTTTGGTTGCTTGGGATTTTTATAATATTAATATTATAGTCTAGTATTAATATTAGTGCTAATATTCAAGCTAATACTAAGTTACATTAAGTCTTCTAATCCAGGAGACAGTGTTCAGCTTTTCAATCAAGTCCCTCAAGTGTGGCATGAAGGGTGATGGTGTGGGTCATGGCCCCCTGGCATGGGTGCCCACGGAGATGTGCCTTGAAGGGAGTGGGCAACCCAGCTGGTTAGACCAGAAGGGTATCCCCGTGTTTCCTCCAAATGGACCAAAAAGGGGGCAGAGGGTGGATGTGGGATTCTATTCTGCTCCCATTGTATGGAGCGCCAGGGGACTGCCCTGACAAAGGATGCTCGTCTCCCTACAAGAGGCTTACGTGTCCCACTTCAAAGTGCTCCTATGATCCAGGAGCTTGTTGGGAGGAAGACTAGGACTATCTGTATGGGTCCCCCCCTCATCCTTTGGCTGGGCAGTGAACCCAGCACAGGGCACAGTGCCTGCTGCATTGTAGGTGCTCAGAATGTTTTTGACTGACTGGCGGGGGATGGGAGGCGGCTGCGGGGCGGGGGGGAGCAGGAAATTTGGTGGTGTGCCAACCCATAGACACTTCCTCACTGCCTGCCCAAGTGGGAATGCCAAATATTGGTCACATCCTGGCAGGCAGAGCCACCGAATCCAACTTTTCTCAGGGCTTGAGAATGCTCACAAGTCACGTGAGCAGGTTACCTGCCGCCTCAGCCCTCCAGCCCCCTAGCACTTTCCCTGGCAGCCTCGAGAAGAGGAACCGCCTTGCTCGGTTTCCTCCTTAGAACCGTGGCTTGGCCTCTTCTAGATGCATTCCTGTCCCAGCAGAGAGCTGGGCAGGCCAGTGGGTCCTCTGCAGAGGGCCAGAACAAGAGAAGGAAAGATGAAGGTCAGGTGTGGTCAGGGCTTGAAGTGATGGTGATGGTGGCCAGAGACCAGCCTTAAGGGATGTCAAAGGCCAAGTTCAGATCATACCACTGAGTGAGAGCACAGTTCCCAGACAGACAAGAGCTGGACCCAACAAATGAATGGGTGCTAAGAAGGACAGCCCAGAGGCTGGCAGACAGCGGGACCCTGGGGAGGGGGGGGCAGCCACAGAGAGAACAGAGGCCCCAAAGCAGGGTCAAGTGTGGGGGTTACAAGTGAACAGCCCTCTCAACAGATAGGCCAGAAGATATATCAGCAGTGGAGCTGCCATGTGTGTGAGGAGTGGATGAAGGCCGATAGTGGCTCAAAGAGCTGGTGAGGTGGGGAGCCCCACAAGAGGCGCAGGAATTTGGAAGAAGGGAAGAGTGGAGGACCTGCCACATGGCTTGTGAGGCCCAATAATCCAGTGGACCTAGGAAGTCTCTGTTCTAAGTTTGGCAGACGTAAGCACACTGTGGGTGGGAGGTGGGAGCTCTGAGGCATGGAAAGTTGGTCTCTGCCTCCAAGAAAGTCTGAGTGGTCCGATGCTCCCTGATGCTCTGCCACGAAGTACACAATCATGATGTGCTAGATACTTAGACGTCCACAGAGGTATGTGGGGGCCATCACTGACTTCCCACGTAGGGGTTACAGGAGATGGCTGGGGGCCTCGAACATCTTGTCATATCACAACACAAGGACATTGCCAAACACTACTGGACCGTGTCACGAGGGCTCAGGAGTCAGCTCTATGTAGGAGGTTCCCCCGGCCAAAGACAGGATTGATCTGAGTATAATTAACCCTGGTAAGTACAATGAATTGAACACCACCAGATATACTTAAATCCACATGTTGAAAATGATACTTCAGAAACAAAAAGAAACTCCCAAGAAACCCAGACCTACTTGACCACTGCAGGGGATGCTAGTATGGGCCTACATTGTTTTTGAAAACTAGTAAATAAAGGGAGAGAATGAACTATCCTGTCTCTCCCATGTAAACCATACCGCCGGGCGACCAAGTAGTGCATGAGGGGAAGTGTCTCTTAATAAAAGCAGGTGAGGGAGAAATGATGGAATTGGAATCTCACCATATTGCAACCTCTGGTGAATTAGGTATCTAAGCACTGAGCATTAGCCAGTGCTGTCACCAGTTAGGTTATCTCCCTGGGGAGAACACCACGCCATCTTTGAAGGAGTTTTGCCAAGAATTCCAACCCTAACCTGATTAAGATCCAACTACTAATTTACAGAAATACAGAAGACAGAGGAATGAGTAATCTTCAGCAGGGGGTGGTAATCAACAAAACCCAGGCTGTGGGAAATTTATGAGGAAAATCAATTCAGTTTTTTTCAGCAATTAAATCACTGCACTGAGAGAGAGAGAGACAGCGAGAATTGAGAGTTTAGGCAGCCCACAGACTAAAAGAAGCTTAAAAAATATAGATATAGGAGCCGTGCAGGAATCTAATTTCTATTTTGATTCAAAGAAACTGTGATAATAATATGGCATTTGTGAGACAATTGGAAATTTGAACGCTGACTAAATATTTGATGACATTAAGCAATTATTGTTAAATTTTTAAGGCAAGATCATTGTATTGTGGTGATATTTTTTTTTAAAAGAGTTCTTATCTTTTAGGAAAGTCTCCTAAAATAGTCATGAATAAAATAATATCATGTCTGCGATTTACTTCAGAATAATAGAGGAGGATTTGAAAAATTTGAAAAGGGAGAGTTTTGGGTCAAACTCCTACCCTGGTTCCTATCCTGGTTCAGCTGCACCAATCAAGGGACTCTGGGTAAGCTTCTTAACCTTTCTGAACCTCAGTGTCCTCATCCATCAAATGGAGATAATAACAGTGTCCATCTCATGGTGTTATTAGTGAAAATTAAGTACGTTAATGTTTAGAAAGTGTGCAGAAGTGTGTGGAAACAGTAGGCGCTTAATTAATGTTAGCTGTGTCGTTGTTGTTATTCTGTTCCTCAGGCAGCTTTCAGCTGAAACTTATTTAAAGGCTCCAGCCTCACTTACCTGTGCCACAGGTACGGGGAGGTTGTAGTGTCCTGCCTCGGGTCGTTGGGTCAGGGGAAAGCACCCCCTTCCTTGGCCTGCTCAGCAGGAACCACCAGGGGTGAGGAAGGAAGAGTCGACTACAGCTTCCGGCTTCTCTAGCAGGCAGGCGCAGCTGCCTCTCATCAGCCGGAGCCTCCCCTCTGCCAATCGGCACAGCCAGTTCCTCCTTCTCCCACCGCTGGGGCCCTGTGCACACTGTTCACACCACCCCGCTGGTCCCTGACCTGTGTGCGTCTCCAGCTCGCTGGACCTCCTTGCGGGAGGAGGCGGATGTCCTCTGAGGTGCTGCGCCCGCTGCCCCGTGACAGGGGCTCTCCTGCCGCTGTGCTGAAGTCCTCAGTGGAGCCGAGGAGGCGCACCTAGGGAGCCAGGGTGTTCGGGGGCGGCTGCGTGGGGGAGAAACGGAGGTGCGCTCCGCTTAGAAGGAACAGCGTGAGCAGAGGTGTGGCTGGAGGGCAGTGCGCGGGTACAGTCGCACATGGAAGGGAGGAGACGGAGTACAAGCTCGGGAGATGGCAGTGGGCGCTGAGCCAAGGACCCAACAAACCACACGGCGGCCGCCGGCTCCGACCCTCAGGCAGAGGGCCAGCTAGGCCTGGGGTGCTCTCTGAGTGCCCTGGGGAGAGGCGAGCTCCGCGGACCCCACGCAGCTGTATTCACAACAGGACTGTGCTCCAGGAGGGGACCCTCAACCCTGTGGCAACCCCCCTTTGCAGGGTGATGTGTATTCAGACCCAGGAAGCCCCTGCAGTCCCCTCCTTACTGGGGAACCTGAAGAGCCTTGTAAGGTCATGGGCAGTTAACCCTGCCCTCTGCCCTCCCATGGAGGCCCTTGAGGTCCATCCCTAGGAGTTTGCAGTTAACGTGAGAAGTGCCAATTGTAAGCACTAGAGTGGCAGGCTCAGACCGGTTCCCTTTCTGGATATTCTGGAAGACAGATAGGGGAGGAGGGTCTTTGAATGAAGATGTGGACAGGGAGCGTTGACAAACGTGTGTGGACAGGAAAGAGCACAGAGGCCCAGGATCAGTGACATCAAGCCTTCACAGGGTGAGAGCTTCCGCCCACTGGTCCCTCACACCTGGACCCTGGGGTAGGCAGGCGGCACTAGCCAGTGGGGCTTGGAAGTCTCACCCTAGAAACGGGACTCCTGTGAATAGAAGCTTTGGACAGAGGACTACCAAGTGCTCCACTCAACACAGAGCAGAAAACAGTGAGGGACCCAGAACCTGGCCAGAGTTCATTAACAAGGTGACCAAATTGTCAAACAGCCTCTCCCAGACTCGACAAGCAGAGACGGAGCTAGACACGGGGCAGGTGGTGAATGGCTGGCCTGGGACAGAGCAAGGCAGTATCCTTGCTCTCCTCCTGGGGCAGGAAAGGGGGTCTGGGCTGCTCTAAAGCCAGGAGGGGCCCAGGAGAAGGAGTGGGTGCCTGCAAGCAGGGAAGGCTGGCACCTGATTCCTGCTGGGAGACAGGTGGATAGAGAGGAGCTGGCTGAAGGGTGACCTGGCGAGGGTGTGCGGAAGGGAGCAGGCTGGCGTCCACTCTGGGATGGAGCATGGGAGGGGCGGCAGAAAGGGGTGTGTGGTGGGGATCACCCATGTCAGAGGACTCTACAGTCATGCTGTTCTTAGGAAGCCTAGCAAAGGAGCTGCTCATGCCCCAGTGAGCCACACAGATGGTCTCAGCAGCTTGATGGGGACAGCTGAGAGACGGCAGAGCAGTGCCTGCTTGGGTGGTGACAGTCACCCCTCTGCGCCCCCCTCCTCCCAGCCCAGCCACCTGAGGGAGAAAGGAACTTGGCAGAGGGGAGGTCGGGGAGCGACAGGCAAATCCAGGGTCACCACCTTGCTGCAGGGCCCAGAGGCCTGGCCTGGGCTGGCCAAGGGCACAGGAAATGAGTGACTGATTGGAGATGAGAGTCAAGGTGTAAACAGGGCTGGACTGGACACCTGCCTAGAACACCCTGTGGGGACAGCGCCCAGGTGGAAAGTGACAGGGATGGAAAAGATAAAACCATTCTATGCTTTGGTGTGTTTTTCTCTGTTCAAGAAACTATAGTTCCAGGTGTCATTTCTCTCATTTTGTAGATAAGGTAACAAGGCACAGAGCTGGGGAGACACCTCTCTGAGCTTGCACAGCTAGTAAGTGCCCCCAGTGACCCTCACCTCCTATACCCACCCATGCCTGAGTCGTTTCCCACAATGAATCGGAACTAGCCTGTCCCCAGCGAGCTCAGGACAGCCTTGCAGCTTCTGCCTTGGCCTCTTGCGTGGTTTGCTGTGGGGAAGCCACTGCCATGCTGGAGGTTCCCGCAGTCCGTGGTGGGGAAATGAGCTCCCCAGGCCCCCAGCCCACCAGCTTGCCAGCCGTGAGCGTGAGGGACGTGCTCTAGAAGGAAACCCCCAGCCCCGGTCAAGCCCCGGATGAAAGCAGCCCCAGCTCACATCTGACTGTGACCTCGTAACAGACCCCTAAGTCCCAACTGCCTGACCGAGCCACCCCCCAAATTCCTGACCCACAGAAACTGTGGGAGATAGTTCATGATACTGGTTATTCTAAGCTATTGTGTGTAGGGTACTATGTCAGACAGAGTTGGAATAGTAACATAGTGGCAGAGCCCAAGTATCCCAATTCTGGATTCCAAGCTCTTCCTTCCCTAGTGGGGTGAGGTGCACGCTTTGTGGGTGTGTGTGAGAAAAACCTTTGGAACACAGAAAGAAAATACTAGAATATATATACATATATATGTATGAGAAACTTTTATATTTGAGTATAGTCGGCACACAATGTTACATTAATTTCAGGTGTACAACATGGTGATTCGACAACATCTTTATGCATTATGCTGTGCTCACCACAAGCATAGCTACTGTCTGTCACCATACGGTGCTGTCACAGTACCACTGGCCACATTCCCTAGGTGTGTCTTTTGTTCTCGTGACTTATTCATTCCATAACTGTACACAAAAATAAACTCAAAATGGATTAAAGACCTAAATGTGAGACCTGAGACCATAAGAATCCTAGAAAAGAGCAGAGGCAGTAATTTCTCTGGCATTGGCCATAGCAACATTTTCCCCAGAAATGTCTCCTGAGGCAAGGGAAACAAAAGCAAAATTAAGCTATTGGGGCTACATCAAAACGAAAAGCTTTTGCACAGAGAAAGAAACGATCAAGGAAACAAAAAGGCACCTGCAGAATGGGAGAAGATAGTTGCAAATGATGTATCTGAGAAGAGGTTAATATTCAAAATATATAAATAACTTGCACAACTCAACACACACACAGACACAAAAACCTGATTGGAAAATGGCCAGAGGACATGAATAAGCATTTTTCAAAGGAGACACACAGATGGCCAAAAGGCACAACATCACTAATTATCAGAATAATACAGCTCAAAACCACTATGCAATATCACCTCAGACCCATCAGAATGGTGAAAATCAAAAGGAAAAGAAATGTCGTGTTGATGAAGGATGTGGTGTAAAGGGAACACTTACACACTGTGGGTGGGAATGTAAATTGGTGCAGCCGCTTGGAAAACAATATGGAGATTCCTCAAAAAATTAAGAATAAAACTACCGTATGATCCAACAAATCCATTACTGGGTATTTACCCAAAGAAACAAAAACACGGGGCACCTGGGTGGCTCAGTTGGTCAAGCATCCGACTCTTGATTTTAGCTCAGATCATCATCTCAGGGTTTGGGAGATCAAGCTCCGTGTTGGGCTCCATGCTGACAGTGTGGAGCCTACTTGAGATTCTCTCTCTACCTCTCTCTGCCCCTCCCCAACTTGTGCTCTCTTTCTCAAAAATAAATAAATTAACATTTAAAAAAACCAAGCAGAAACACTAATTCAAAAAGATACATGCACCCCTAAATTACTGTGGTATTACTTACAATAGGCAAGATATGAAGCAAGCTAAATGTTATAGATAGATGAGTAGATAAGGAAGATATGGCACACCCACACCCAGACACAAATGCACGCATGTGTGCACGCGTGCGCGCATACACACACACACACACACACACACACACACACAAACAATGGAATATTATGCAGCCATAAAAAGGATGAGCTGTTGCCCTTTGTGACAACAAGAATGGACCCAGAGGGTATTATACTAAATAAGTCTATATTTTTTTTTATGTTTATTTATTTTGGAGAGAGAAAGAGAGACAGTGTGAGCAGCGAAGGGGCAGAGAGAGGGAGACACAGAGTCCGAAGCAGGCTCCAGGCTCTGAGCTCTCAGTACAAAGCGTGTTGCGGGGCTTGCATTCACAAACCTTGAGATCATGACCCAAGCCAAACCCTGAGCCAAAGTTGGAAGGTTAAGCGACTGAGCCACCCAGGTGCCCCCTATTTTTTAACTGAAATAAGAACTCCCTTTCCAGCCTATTGGAATGCATGCAGTTTCACATGCTCAGGCAGGCCCATTCACCAAACAAAACTAACATAAGCCCAAGCATAGAAAGATGTCTGCAAAGTCACCAAGGACTGCCCTGGATACTGACCAGGAAAGCGTGCGTGGACAAAAAGAATATGGCTGACCTGACATTCTGTTCCTAGGAGGAACACGCGGTGTGAGATGTTCCCGGCTGGGGTCTGTGGCTACAGGTCCTGGACTAGCCCTCCCGTGCCTGAGGGCAGGCAAAGATGCTTTGTCACAACAGAAAGGGGGCTCTGCACACCTTGGGCCGTCACCTTAATGCATCTTGCTCATCTTTCCGGTTCTTGTTCACATGTGTGTAATCACCAGAATTTACTCAAGCCGCACACCATTCTGCATTCTGCTCTTCTACCTGCCACAGACCACACCCTGACCCCTTCTGCTTTGCTCTGTCACTGTCGTGATGACCACTATGCCATTTTGCTTCCCACTCCCCCGCAGGTCTTCAATCATGGACTTTGGCGTTCAGCCCCACTGTAGATGGCAGGATGCTAAGTGTGGGGGGGGGGGTGTCCAATTTTTCACAATTATGTGCAAGATGGCAAGGAACGGCTCTAACAAATGTGGCTTTAAAAACATTTTGCCTTTGTTTAAACATAATTATTTGCTGGCTTCTTATTATCCAATCCTCTGCCCCTCCCTGGTTTTCTCTGCCTCTTTTCTTGAGCCTCCCCCTACTTTCCCCTCTCCTACAGGTGAGATTTACCACGTCTTAGTTGTACGGCTCTTGGGCTGGTGCCTTGATCTTCCTAGATCTTATTTTATTTCTATCTTTAAAAATAAGAAAAATTTAGTCAGAGCCTGGAAGATTTTTAGGGGAAGGAAAATGCTCTGTATGTTACTGTAACAATGGATATTGGTCATTAAACATCCGTCCAAACCCATAGGATGTACAACACCCACAATAAACCCGAACGTAAACTGTGGACTTTGGGTGACAGTGATGTCGCCGGGTGTCAGAGATGCCACTGTTGGGGGGGGATGTGGATAACGGGGGAGGCTGTGCACGTTGGGGGGGGCGGGGGCATATGAGAAATCTCTGTGCCTTCCTCTCAAATTTGCTGTGAACTTAAAGCTGTTGTAAAAAATGAAGTCTTTAAAAACATGCGAGAAAAATAATACCGGCCCTCAATATCTCCACAGCTTTGTTTACAACAGTGAAATTTTAGAAACAAGTCCCAAATCCATCAACAGAAGATTACATGAATTAAATGCTAAATAGAAATAAAACATACATAAACCAATTCATATGCTGGGGTACCATGCATTTGCTCAAAACAGTAAGGGTGAGCTTTTACATGTGGAAAGATGAGCACGTGACTGAGAGCATGTAAGTTGCCAAACCACATGCACACTACAAGCCCCCACTTGAATAATCATTGCCCTGAATATTAATGCACTAAAAAAGGATACACAATTAAGAGATAAACTATAAATGACATAATCCCTGGGGACTGAGTGGGAGGGGGAGAAATTTTGGGGAGTGGTTTTTTTACTTCCTACCCTTACTTAAATGTTTTTTTAAAAGTATTTATTTAGAGAGAGAGAGCGCATGTGCATGTGTGGGCATTCACGAGCAGGAGAGGCGCGGAGAGAGGGAGAGAATCCCAAGCAGTCTCCACACTCAGCAGAGAGCCCGATGTAGGGCTCGGTCCCATTAACTGTGAGATGGTGACCTGAGCTGAAATCAAGAATTGGATGCTTAACTGATGAGCCACTCAGACGTCCCTTACGTACATGTTTTTAAATAAACTTGTAATATAAATTTTGGGAAGAAAAGAACTTGTTTGTCCTTTTCCCAAAGTGCTGCAAATCTGGTGATATGCTGTATGTGAAAGCTCTTGCTTTCACAAGAAAGCATATATATATATATATATATATATATATGCTTTATATACATATACACACACACATATATTATATACCATTTGTTTCATTTTTTTAGAACTTAAAAAATTTTTAATGCTTATTTATTTTGGGGAGAGAGAAACAGAGTGTGAGGAGGGAAGGGGCAGAGAGAGAGGGAGACACAGAATCTGAAACAGGCTCCAGGCTCTGAGCTGTCAGCACAGAGCCCGACGTGGGGCTCAAACTCAACGAACCATGAAATCATGACCCGAGCAGAAGTCGGACGCTTAACCGAGCCGCCCAGGCGCCCGTATTATACACCATCTATATTATATATAAATATGACAGTATATTTTTCTTTTTTCAGGTTCATATTTTAGTTTTTCCTGCATATGTAGTGTTTAATTCTACCACCTTAGCACACCCCCTGCCTGCATCTCTCCTTCCCTTCAGTTCTCGTTACCCTTTCCGGCCTATCTTTTCTTGTAGATAGTCTGAGACAGAGATGACAGATCGGAGAAGGGCGAGTCTTAGACCTGTTCCGTTCTCTGCCCCCTCCTCCCCCAACTTCCCATTCTGCGCAGAGAAGGACACAGCAAGAAGACACACATACAGATTCCCTATGGCTGCTCTTACCACCCCTCGCCACCCCAGGGCCACATCCACAGGTCTCTGGGTGCCCCCAGCCTGCAGTGCACATGTTCCATGGGTTCCTGCTGGCCAGGATGCCCAGGACCAGAGCCCCCGGCTCCCTACCGCACAGAGTCCGCTCCCCCAGAGCAGGGTGGGGGCGGCACCTGGTGTGGCCGCCGCGGACGAAGCCCTCAGGATTTGCTAGATGGCGTTGAGCTCGGAGCTGACAGATGGAGTCATATGGGCAAACTAATTATATTTTTCATATTTTTTTCCTGGGCATTTGTGAGTCTGCAGGAGCTTAATTTATGTATTAATTACACCTCAGAGCTAAATGAGGGGGCTGGAGTGCCTCAGACAGCCTTTGCATTCATTAGGAAACATGGCACACACATTTGGCTTTGTAGGGAAACAGCTGCTAAAGTTTCCTTCTGGGGAGCTTGGAGGGGCCTGGGGGGAGCAGACCCCTCTGGGCAGTGCAGGCGGCGGGGGGGGGGGGGGGGGGGGGGGGGGGGGGCAGGTGGAGACGTTTTGGGCCGGCCTTCCATTCAGCCCTGGGGAACCGTCTGATGACCCTTGCTCACCTCCCCGCCGTGCCTCCTGAGGGGAGACAGCCACACACACCCCCGCCGCACCCCCGCACCCCCGCAGCCCAGCTCCCTCAGCCGCAGCCCTGCGTGGGTTCCCTCTCCGACTGCGTTTGGCGGTGTCGTGCTGCACTGAGTTGCTGTCTCTCTGTTGTGGCCCAGTGCGAGGCCGTCGACCTGTTGATAGAGGCTGGGGCTTCTGGAAGGGAGCCGTCCCCCTCAGGACCCCCGCCAGTGAGCCACACCTGTAAGGACGGGCCTCAGGCAGGGGAGTGGAGAGTGGCTGGCTTTCTCTCCTTGAGTCTGGACTCGGTGCTGTGTGGTCGTCTTGGTGTCAGAGCTCAGTCAGTGCCCAGTTTGCAGGGGCCCAGAAGGTGGAGGGAAGAAAGCTGTATTTTTTGTAGTCAGGTTATGAGGCCTCAGGACCCCTTAACCCCAATTTCCAGGCCTCCAGTTCTTTCTCAAGGCTTGGGGCCAGCTCCCTGAGTTGCTGTCTCATGTCACGGGGGTGGGGTTTCAGGGAAAACATCTGGGCCTACTCTCTGGCCGGTTTTCACTGGGGAAGCAGCACTCAAAGCCTTAAGGGCAGGGTTGGGAGTTGCTGATACCAAGGTAACCGTCAGGGAAAAGGAAACGGTCAGCACCCTCTCACCTCTGAGCCACTCGCAGGGCTGACCTCAGAGGAAGCACTTGTTAAGAAGGTTCAAGAAAGGGCCCAAGCCTCTGTAGTGCTGACGGGCCCACAGCAGGTGCTGGCCCAGACACTGAGCTGAGGGGTCCACCCGGCTTGGCCTGCCTCGGGCCTGAGCGTGGGCCTGCGTCCACCCTCTGTCCCTGTCGTATTGCCGTTCACAGGTCAGCACAGGGCAGGCCTGCTTCCTGCAGTGCGCATGCGCTTCCGCACCTTCTCACGCTGAGAGGCAGCTCTCGGCTAAGTCCGGAGGAAGGGTTCCGATATTTGCGAGTGCCTTACAGAGACGAAGGAGGAGTATGTTTGTGACATGCTTACTCTGAGGATGTGAGCTCTCTGAGGGCAGGCACGTCTGTCTGCTTTGTTTGGTGTATCCCAAGAACCTAGAAAAACACCAGGCATAGAGCAGATGGCCATGAAAGGAGCACCTAGGAGGGAGCGCCTGGGTGGCTCGGTCGGTTAAGCATCCGACTGGTGGTGGCTCGGGCGCAGGTTGAGATCTCCCGGTTTCATGAGTTGGAGCCCTGTGTCGGGCTCTGTGCTGACTGTGCGGAGCCTGCTTGGGATTCTCTGTCTCCCTCTCTCTCTGCCCCTCTCCCACTCGCGCTGTCTCTCTCAGAATCAATCAATATACTTTAAAAAGAAAAAACATGAGCACCTAGGAGGTGCTGTTAGGAAGGCTGGCTATAGCTGCTCCCAAATCATCTTTGGGGCAAAACAGACACAGAGGAGGCAGATGAGTCTCAGAGAGGTTTCAGTAACTGCCCCAGATCACACAGCCCATTAGAGGCCAGGCCGGGGATCATGGCCAGGAATGATTCTAACAATACTCTAATTCTCATGCCCTCACTTGTTGTCCTACCTCGGGCCACAATAACAAAACAGCATAACTGAGTGGCTTATCAACAACAAAATGCATTTTTCACCGTTCTGGAGATGGCAAGGTCAAGGTCCTGGCAGATCGGGTGCCTGGCGAGGGCTCTTCCGGGCAGCGGCCAATTTCTGGCCGTAGCCTCACCCGGCAGGGAGCAGAGAGGACGCCAGCTCTCCTGACTCTGGTAAGAGCTCCCCTAATCCCATTGCCAGGGACCCACCCTCACGACCTCATCCAGTCCCAGTCACCTCCCAAAGGCCGCGTCTCCTTACACCACCACGTCGCGGGGTAGGGTGCCGACCCGTGAGATCTGGGGGGTCACATTCAGTTCGTA
Organism: Hyaena hyaena; assembly: GCF_003009895.1. Classification (NCBI taxonomy): domain Eukaryota; kingdom Metazoa; phylum Chordata; class Mammalia; order Carnivora; family Hyaenidae; genus Hyaena; species Hyaena hyaena. The sequence continues at coordinate 679,262 of NW_024080725.1, read as the reverse complement.
ACACCTGCCTGTGTTATTCAGACCCTGTGCCCATGACGTTCACGGCTGCAGCTTCCCACCGGCTGGACCGAGGGGTGAGGAGTCCGCTTTGCCCGATGCTGTGAGGTGATGCTCAGGAGTTTTGTGCCCTCCAGGTGACTGAATGCATGGAAATTCTTACTAGCGGGATTCCATCCCTTCAGGGAAGTGTTTGGTTCTGGCGTCGTATCAGGGGATGGCGGTGGAAGGTCTGGGATGAGGGAGCTCTCCATGGAATGTCCGTCACCCTGGGGGCGGGCAGGGGGGGGCGGGAAGGGACAGGGCTCCGAGGCTTGCAGACTTCATTTCCGCTTACTCCATCTGGGTGCCTGCTACGCACTGCCACTCCGGCTGGTCTGTGCAGGAGGCGTGTGGGGTCTGAGAGGGGGCAGGGGGAGGAGGAGGCTCCCCAGGGGGTGATCTAGAGCCCTCTCCCAGCGAGGGCGGCCCGTCCTGTGCACCCAGTCGTCAGCCCTCCCTTCACCCACCCAACGAGCGGGCGAAAACCAGGCAGGGCTTGTGCTTCCATAACCATGGTCCTGGACTCAGGCGCCCAGCAGCGTCCACCTGGAACAGGGTGAAGGCGCTGGCTGGTGGCCTCTCCACAGGGGCCGGGGCACAGCAGCCGTGACACCTCTCCCCCAAGGATCCTCGGCTAGCAGGCACCTGCTTCCTCCTGTCTCCTCCTGGAGCCTCGGGCCCTAACATCAGCCTTCTCAAGATGGGCTGGATGGGAGGCTGCCAGATCTTTCCGGAGAGCGTGCTGCCTGCCCGAGAGGTGGCCCAGTGTGGTTGACAGATAGTGCTCTGGATCCAGGCTGTCCAAATGCATTTGTCTCATCGCCCCGAATCCAGCCAGCCCCAGAGACAAGTCTAACCCTTCCTGACAGAATCAGTTCAGCCTTGTCCTCGGAGCAGAGCCCAAGGTGGGCAGGGGGCTGGCTGGGGCTGGCTGGACTCTCTGACCACGGCTGCCAGGGGCCTGCTGGCCAGGGGAGGACACGCAGGAGCCCCGGTGGGTCCAGGAGAAGGGATCCAACCCAGGGGACAGAGCTAGAGCTGGGAGAGGGGGAGGAGGGTCCCTGCCTCTGTGGCTTCTCCCAACCCCAAGGCAAAAGTGTAGAGAAGAGCAGGGGACAGGAGGCAGGGAGAAGGGGCTGCTTTATTTTCTTCCACCCTCATCCCTATTCCTATCCTTTTGTTTAAGCTTTACTGTCTCTAGCCTCTTTAAGAAACTGCAAATTCTCAGTGTTTGTGAAAGCTCATCTTTTCTAGCCAGGAACCCCAGACTGTGGATGTCACTCGGGGGTGGGGTGGGGTGAATGGGAGTCTGGGCTGAAAGTAGGGAGCAGGGTCATGCAGCTACAGAGACTGCCATCAGGAAGGGAAGGCAGGCATGTGCCCCGCATTGTCAGCCTCTCAGGTTTCTAGACTGCTGGACGGGGGATGAAGGGCCATGGAAGGGCTCATCGGTGGGTCTTTCCAGGTGTCAGAGGGCAGCACCAGGCCAGTGGAGATGCCAATAGAACCCTAATCAGTAGCCAGGGCCATCTATTTCTTCTGCCCCCAACCTCACCGGTACCAAGTGACTGACTGGATGCTGGGTGATGGATGAGTTGTGCTCTTGATCATCGGAAGAATGGAAGCCCTGCTGGGGGTGCTCCAGAGCCCGAGACCCTCTGAGGGTTTAATGAGAGGCAGGAAGAAGGCAGGGACCTACCATATTCTTGAGGATCAGAAGACAGAGGAGATAAAATTCCTGACCTGAAAGTATTATTGACATAATATTCCCTTCATGAGGCACAAAGTAGCAAGCCATGAGTGTACGTGCGTGGTCTCATGCGGGTCTTCCACGCTGCGTGGGAGCAGAGCCCGAGACAGGAGCTCAAGCGCCAGGGTTCATTCAGGAGGTGAGGCCAGGAGACACTCGTGGGGAGCGGGGAGCAGAGAAGCGAGGGGGCGGGGTGGGGCTGGGAGAAGTGTGTACATGTGTCTTAGAGCTGTCCCTCTAAAAGGGGCTGCTCTGATTCGGGGTCCTGGGCAAAGGAGAGTAGAGTGGGCTCTGGCGGTCAGTCAGCCCTTTCTGCACCTCGGGCACAGAGATGCAGGTGCTGGCAGTTGGAAGGGTGGCCCATGTGCACAGAGGGCCCAGACAACCCAAGTTGTCTGCTGCATATTGTTAGTCCCATTGTCCAGATGATGAAACTGAGGCTCACAGACATCCTTTGTCCCGGGTCCCCCAGCTGGTGACAGCTCTGCTGGGGTCTGACTCTTCTCAAGGTCCTGGTCTTACCATGTGTCAAATGGAGCTCATGAGACTTAGGATCATGGCCATGAGGGCCATGCCCTCCCCCTCCCGGGGGAGGGGTGTGAGGGTGGACTGTGATTGCCTTTGCACACCTGTTTCTAATGTCCAAAGCTTTGCGGAAGGCAGCAAAAAGGATGTGAAGGCTACGTGTAGAATTGGGTTCAAATACCACTTGTGCTACCTAATTGCAGTGTGCTTAACGTCTCTGAGCTTCAGGCTCCTCATCTGTAAAATGGGGCTAAAGACATATTTCTGGAGGAGTTGTTAGGAGGATTACATAAGAAAACAGGTGACAAAGGGCTTGCACCCTGTCCCCTTCTCACCTCTCAGCTTTGTCATAATTTTGTAGCAAGGTGTGGAGTTTAAACTCCCAGGTTCCTCTCTGGGCGGTAGCGCTGGTGGGGCAGGGGCCTCCTCATCGCTGGCAACGGGGCTGTGCCCGATGATGTGGGCGGTAGCTCCCTGCCCACTGCTCCCTTCTGGTCCCCGGAGCCCTCCTGTTACTGGTGAGCTGTTTTGTTCTGCCGGAAGGCCACTTTATGAGTCACAGAAAGGGGGACTTGACAGGGGTTCTTTAGAACAAAAATTTCCACGGTCTTTAGAGGATCTGACTCTCCAGTTTCCAAATTAATGAGGGCCCAGATTGACCCAGGACCTGGCAAAGGTCTGTTCCCACTTGCAGCATTGCCGGCGGGCTCTCTCATGCCCCTCCTCTTTCCTGCTTTCCTTCTCCCCAGTGGAAGTAACCCCCTCCTCTCTCCACCTTCCCGTATTTTACCAGGCTATGGGGTTCAAGATCCGCTTTCCTTAACGCGCTCTGCCTTTGCATGTGGCCCCCAAAGCCCTTCCTTTCTTTATCCTCTGGTTTATAAAACCTGGATCAGCTGCCCTTTCTCTCTGAGAACCCTGCCCAGGCCTCCCCAGGCCGAACCAACGCGTCCCTCGCTGAGGCCTAACCTACATGAACTTGAGCGAGGGACTGGCCGGTAATAAGAGCTTGCTGCCACCAGGGGGCATCCACAGAGAAAGCATAAAGGGCTATGCACCACTGGGTCTCCTTCCAATTTGGACCCCAAACAGGAAGTGACCCTTGCTTCAGTGTGCATCATAAGACACAGGACCACAGGGACAAGGGCGTCTTTAGGCACTGTCCTCAGAGAGACAGGGGCTGTGGCCCCACCTGCATCTGCAGGAGTTCACAGAGTAACATAAAGACTCAGGGCTTCCCACTTCCCCTTCCTGAAGGAGGGCTAAAGCAGAAATGTGCGCGGTCAGGGGCTCATTCAGGATTCTCAGCGGAGAGATCGGATCAGTGATGCTTAAAACACAGTTTGCTTCTTCATAAAGTCCGTGGCTATGGAGCTGAGAGTAAAGTCGACCTGACAGTTAGAGTCAAGATGCTGGTTCAGAATGGGTCAAACCAGCCCAGGACGCCCCTCCCCAGAGTCCATTCTGACAGGTTCTCATGTCTCTGGGCGGAGGCTGCACCTAGTGTGTATTTCCGAGGGTCTCTTCTTTGCCCCCCCTGTTATCCCCGCAGGCGGGGGCCCTCAAAACCTTGTCTTGTCCACGCTGCTGTCTGGGATGAGGCCTGGCCCAAGTGCGAATCCTGCAAACGCCTCGTGGACCTCTCAGAGCTCCCTCCATTTTTTATGGGCACGCTTGACGGTCCCAGACGCCCCACCCAAAAAAGGTGAGGGAGCTGCGCTCTGAGCAAGGACCCAAGTGAAAAGCGACATGGGGCACTGGTGGGTTAATAGAGTGGGTTCACCCTTGACTGTGTGTCCAATGGAGCTCACAAAACCTAGGATCATGGCCATGAGGGCCATGCCCTCCCCATGCCAGGGGAGGGGTGTGAGGGTGGACTGTGATGGCCTTTGCACACCTGTTTCTAATGTCCAAAGCTTTGCAGAAGGCAGCAAAAAGGATGTGAAGGCTACGTGTAGAATTGGGTTCAAATACCACTTGTGCTACCTAATTGCAGTGTGCTCTTGGGAAAGTTGCTTAACCTCTCTGAGCTTCAGGCTCCTTATCTGTAAAATGGGGCTAAAGACATATTTCTGGAGGAGTTGTTAGGAGGATTACATAAGAAAACAGGTGACAAAGGGCTGAATGCCCTCCCACCAAGCCCCTCCCTCCCCATGAAACTCTCAGGGACCTCCCTGTCTTCCCCTTGGGGGGTGTGAGAGTCAGTTTTATATGTCAACTAGGTGAGGCTACAGTTCACAGTTAACCAACCACTAATCTATTGCTGTGAAATATTTTGTAGATGTGATTAATGTCTATGATCAGTGGACTTTAAATAGAGATTTCATCAATGATCTGGGTGGGCCTGATTCAATTAGCTGAAAGACTTCAAGAGCAGTGGTAAGGCTTCCCTGAGAAGAAATTCCACCGTGGATGGACGGCAGCTTCAGCCTCTGTGCCAGAAAGTTCCAGCCTGCCCTTCCTGGTGGCCTACTCTCCAAATTTCAGATGTGCCTTCCTGGCCTCCACAGTCCCTTAAATCCAACTCCTTGCAACAAATCCCTTAACATGTATGTCCTGTTGATTCTGTTTCTCTGGTGGAATTCTACCTGTTGCAGATAGACTGGGCAGACTCCCTGTGCCCAGGAAGGGAGGGCGAATCTGGGTGATAGACTGTTTTATACTCACGGTACAGCAGGCACTGTGTTCATTAAGACTTTTATCACACTGAACCCTCTGAGCATCGTATGTCACAAGTACCAGTATTATCCCCATTTTATAGATAGGGAACTGGGGCAGAGAGAGGTTATGTGCTCAAGGTGACACAGCATGGAGCAGACCAGGATCAGAAACTCCTGGCTTCAGGGGCGCCTGAGTGACTCAGTTGGTTAAGCGTCCAACTCTTGATTTGGGCTCAGGTCGATCTCAAGGTTCATGAGTTTGAACCCCGAGTCAGGCTCTTTGCTGACAGTGTGGATCCTGCTTGGGATTCTCTGTCTCCCGCTCTTTTTGCCTCTCTCACATACTCGCTCTTGCTCTCTCTCTCTCAAAATAAATAAATATACTTTAAAAACAAAACAAAGCAAAACAAAACAAAACCCCTGGCTTCAGAGGACAGGTTCCTAAACTTCTTTGTCCTAAGGACCCCTTTTGCAGCCTGGGGAGGCCAAGGAGCCCTCCTCTCAAAGATTTTTTTCATATGCATAAAATAAAATACACAAGTTAGAAAGGAAATTGTTTTTTTCAATTATCAAAACATTTTTAAAGCACAAACTTATGATGGGATGATAGGGGTGCTTTTCTAGAAATGCATTCCTTTAACTAGACTGGTGGGACCCTGGAGGGTACTTTGCCACCTGCTGGGTGCCTGTTCGGCAGGCAGGGATTTTAATGAAGCAAGTTCATGGACACAAGCAAAGCCCGGGCACTCGGCAGAGATGCCCTCCCCTTTCTCTATTCTGGGACTCAGGCATGAGGAGGGAGGCTTCCAGAGGCGGAAGCAGTCAGCTGGAATGACTCCAGGGCCAAGTTCAGCCCCTGCCACCCCTGAGGGTCAGCTCACTCTTGCTCTGGTCCTGGTGGCCCTGGTCCTGGGCCTGCTTGCATTCCCCACACGTCTGCGGTCACGGGGATGCCTGGCCCTGAAGCGCCCTTGCCCTTCCTCTTGGAGACGGAGGCCATGGCCACCGTGTTTCCTGCAGAACCAGCCCGTGTTTGTGTCAACACGGGCCACACTCAGCCAGCTGGCGTAGCCTCTTGCGTGTAGAGCAGCTTTGCAGTCTGGTAGCTGAGAAGGGCCGGGCAGAGTGTTTCCAGGGGGAGAGCAAGGAAGAGACCAAGGACCAAGCCCACGTTCCCTTCCACTGCTGGGGAGTGAACCTCATGAACAGCAGCCCACACCTCCCTCCCTCCCGCTGAAACCACCAGGCCATCCCTGGTGAAAAAGAAATCTCCCACCATGACTGCCTGATGATGGCCTCAGCCTGGCTCCCAGCTCTGCCCCATCCCCCACTTCATGTCATTTCTCTCTCTGGGAGAAAGGCAGGGGAGAGGGGACTAAGTGCCCTGAGTGCTCATTACGTGCCAGGCACTTTGAATACATGATCTCCTTTGCTCCTCTTCACGCCTGTGAAGTGGTGCTGTGACACAGATTCGACAGGCGAGGACGTTCTGATCGGAGAAGGTGTCACCCAGCAGGAAGCGGGCAGAATCTAAACCTGGCACTGGCACCAGGATCCGTTCTCCTTCTACCTCACGTGCTGCTTTCCTCTGGCCAGCCTTTACCCATCCCTGGCACCCAGCTCTCAAGCTGCACTGGTGTCTTAGCATTCAGAAAGTCTCTATCATGCTAATTCAGACTAAAGTGTTAGTGTCACAATAGGTTGCTCTCCCCTAGAGTATTTGCATCCTAAGAGGACTTCAGGGAGGTAGCTATGGTCACTGTTAGAGAATGACTCTGTTGTGTGTGTGTTGGGGGGGGGGGCTGAGCAGGATTATTTGGGGTCTTGGAGGACAAGAAAGGTACAAGGCCTGGGTTGGACTGAGTTGGAGCTGAGCATTGTTAGCAGCTGGGGTGTGGGAGACCACCGTGTCCAACTCCACTTGAAACACTGTTTTGACTGAGCTGTCCTTACCAGCCCGCCCTTCTAGCCACAGGTCCTTGTGAGTGAACTGTACTGGCCTCCAGCAGAGCCCCCTTCTCCTGGACAGGGCCAGTGAACCCCAGCTTAGACCTATGATTCCAGTTTTGCTCTCACTGGAAGGAGGAGGAGGGAAGAGCAGGGGAGGCGTCTCTATTCTGTGACCTGGGGACTGGCTGAGTGACCAGGGGACTGGCTGAGTGACCAGGGGACAGGAGTTCTGGCCCTGAGAGAATGTCCCTGCTCCTGGTCTGCCTCCTAGGATCTGTCCAGGGAGAGTCTCGCTCCACTTGCCTTCCCCCTTTTCTGAGTTAAATAGGGCTCAAGTGATCACACCCATTTGACAGAGGGGGTATCGGAGGCCTGGAGAGAGAAATGACTGTGGACTCTTGATTGGGCCTGAACTTACAGGAGGGAGGACAGTGAGAGGGAGGAGGGCTTCCTTTGGTGATGCTAATTCCTTGCCCTCACTTCTTTTTTAATTGAAGTATAATTGCCATATAATGCTGTATTAATTTTAGGTGCACAGCATAGTGATTTGACAGTTCTGTGCACTATGCAATGCTCACCATGTTAAGTGGAGTCATCGTCTGTCACCGTACAACATCGTTACAATATCATTAACTATATTCCCTACGCTGTACTTTTCACCCCGTGACTTAGTTTATAACTGGAAATTTGTACCTCTTAATCCCCTTCACCTATTTTGTCCACTCCCCCCCACCCCCCGCACCTCCACTCTGGCCACCACCAGTTTGTTCTCTTCATTTGACTCTGTTTCTGTTTTTGTTTGCTCATCTTTGTTTTTCAGTTTCTACATATAAGTGAAATCATATGGAATTTATCTGAATTATTTCGCTTAGTATAAGTGAAGTTCCGGCCGTGTTGTTGTGAATGCTTGCCCTCGTTTTTGTGAGGCACAAGCTTCTAAAAGGCTTCCTTTTCACAGTGCATGGCCCAGAATCTTGCATGGGGTCAATAGACCACCCAGATTAGGTGTGCTTCGGGGGCAACTATCAGGGCATTTGAAATTGGACTGTTGCCATACCCACCCCTCGCCACACCTCCTCACGAATATCCCTGGATCCTGCTTGCCTTTTCCTCTATTTTCTTCACCCAGAAAAGCCCAAGATATGTGTGTGCATGTGCGTGTGTGTATGTGTGTGTGTGTGGAGGGGAGGGGGATGAGCAGGGCTGACATTTATCTCTAATCCTCCCTCATATCCCAAGAGGTAAGGAGCATTGCTAACTTTTTAAGATGAGGAACAGGTCAGGGAGGAAAAGTGACTTGCGCAAGGTCACACAACGCAAGTGGAGGGAGGAGGCAGGAGCCATTCATGCTTTGCCTCTCACATGCTAGTGAATGGTAGAGGATTTCATGTGCAATGTGCAGGCATGCACAATGAGTCAGTTAATGAATTATGACTGTGATGAGCACAATGGGTGTCCCAGGTGTTGCGTTATACACTGGGGCCCTAGGCACAAATAGATTGTAGCTCTTGCTCTCAAAGAGTTCATAGTATACTGGGCGAGGGAGGCATATAAAATCATTATTGCAATTGACTATGACAAATTCTCTAATCAAAGGCAATGACAAGTCAAGATGCTGCCCCAAGATTTTGGAGCAACTAACTTCTGCTTCAGAGATTCACAGAAGGCTCCTCCTTGGAGGAGACTTTTGATTTGGGTTTTAAAAAGCTAAAAGAAATTCATCAGGAATTTGAAGTAGTAAGAAGATTTCACGTGGAAAAAATGAGATAGCTTGTACAGAGGCTGTGTGGCATTTCTGTGGCAGCTTCTGGAGGCCAGGCTATAATCCAGCATTTCCCAGACTGGGTTACACAAATATTAGTGCCCCTGCAATAATAATGTCAGGCACCAGTAGGGCTTACTCCACCCCGGGCACTATTCTAAGAGCTCTCAATGTATTAACTTGTTTCATGTTCACAGACCCTCTGAGGTAGGTCCTGCTGTTATCCCCATTTCACAGAGAAGACAGTATCACAGACAGATTAAGGAAATTGCTCAAGGTAAGACAGCTCGTCAACGGCAGAGCCAAGATCGGAACTCAAGCAAGAATGTTCTAGAATGCATGCTCCAGCTAAATCTGGCCAAATACATCAGAGAAAAATAGCACAATGACTATTGGCCAAGTAAAGGTTCTGGGAAATGCATGAGCAAAATACATACACACATGCACATTTTTTGACCAAAAGTTTCAAACCAATTTTACTTAGCAACACGTTGTTTTTTTTTTTTCCTTTCATGGAAAACACTTCAGGAATTGCAATCTTGTCCCTGACAGCGACTCCAATGGAGGCTGGACCTTTTGTTTGGGGGCTGGAGGACTTCCCTCATTCCTGATGATCTCCAATTAGGCCTGCTAGGTGCCATCTTCTCACAGAGCCGCACCCTCCCTAAATGAATCTTCCAAGACTATGCACTCCTTCTGCTACACTTCTCTATGCTACAATACAGGGAAACAAAAAGCATTAGAGTTTGAAGGAAGCCCATTTGCTGCTGTTACAGCTGCACTTTTAGCCTTGTGCTTGATTTCTCTCTCTCCTGACTGAGAGGAAAGGTAGTTGTTGGAGAGGGTTAGTGGTTGCCTCATTACAGACAAATTTCATTTTCATGGTGTGTGTTTGTGTGCGTGTGTGTGTGTGTGTGTGTGTGTGTAGGGGACAGAGTGGGTACAACAGAGTAAGGAGCCAGGAGGAAGGAAAGGCAGGAGGCAGAGAGGTGAGAACAGTTCTCACTACCCAACCTCTGCCCCAGCCGGCAGGGGAAGTCTCTTGTGCAGGGGTGAGGCCGGGAGAGGGAGGGCATATGTAGAATGTCTGATGTTTCCACAAAGAGCTGTGGCCTCACACTGAAGCCTGGGAACATGAGTTAATTCTTGGATTTCTGAAACCTGAGTCCTTCCTGCCAAAGGAAGTCTGGCAGCCACAGCCATTAGTACCACGGACAGCGGCAGGCCTGCCAGGTGAGCCCTGGGGAAGGGCCGGGCTTCTTCCTCAAGAAGCAGACAGACACCGGTGGGACTGGGGTTTGCTAGAATCACGGGATATTTTTGACCTGCACAGATGGGGTCTTAGCTGGGTGCACTGTCATCTATTCCCCCCTCTGCTCATGTCTCATCGAAAGGACACCGGGTCTCAGAGAAAAGAAATGCTTGCCAGGAACCCAGAAGACAGCACCAAAGGGAGGGTGGTGGAACCAGAAGGTATATCCACGCGCTCCATGAGTGCACAGAGATGACTGAGGTCCCAGGAGCACTGTGGTGCCATGCCGGATTCCCTGCCTTGCCTGTCTCTTCAGAGCCAGGACGCGTCTTCAGTGCCCAGCCAGGAGTAGCTACCCATGAATGGTGCAGTGGTGGGAGCCCCTGCTCCAGGGCTAAATTCCACAACTGTCTGAAAAAGGGCTGGGTCTCCCTCTAGGGGAAATCGTATGGTCTCAATAAACCTTGGAATCAAAAGCCTGCTTCCCTGTATAATCAATAAGTGTGTTTTCGGGATGTGGAAACTTTATCAAGAGCACAAGAGAAGCACAAGCCTGCAAGGAAAAACCAAATAAGAAGCCGCTGGTGGCCTCTGGAGCCTGCCCAGGGAAGAGCCCACCCAGCACTGGGCTCTCTCATCTCATTCTGCTCCATCTCATAAATGCATGTTGAATGTTCTGTCCTGTGGGGACAAGGAGACCAAATGGCAGGGTCTTTGCCTGAAGAACATACAGCCTCCTAAAGGGGAAACGTGACTCCGAGGAAGCAGGATAATACAAGGGCCATCTGAGATTGTCACTCGTACATGTGTCACCCCAGCCCTGGAGCCTAAGTAGCTCTGGTGAGGCACGTCCATGTTGATGGATGTTATCAGGGAGGCAAAAGAGGAGGATGGAAAGGTAATCTGCATAGGTTTACTTGGCCAGCAAGGAGCAGAATGTTTGTGCTTTCAACTGGATTCCCCTTTGTCTTGCACATAGTAGGCACTCAATACATATTTGCTGTGTGGATGAATAGGTAAGTTGCATGACCGTGCCTGCTAGAGGACTGGCTGGCGCATTGGGAGGAGTGAGGCTGGCTCAGTGGGGGAGCCCCAGCTTGACTCACTATCACCTGGGGTTTTGGAGACAGCTGTCTTCAGCAGCTGGGAGTATGGCAGGGAACTTGAGCTCTGCATAAAGCAGACTGGGGACAGCTACAGATCCACAGCTCCGTAAAGACCCAGCCAGTGTGAGCTCCTCAGAGAAGAGATAATTAAGACCCTAGTCATAGTCTCTGAGAGGGCCAGGCGAGGGCTCTCAGGGGCTGGCTGACCCTCTCCACTCAAACGTGTTGCTGCTGCTTCTGGGCTAATGGGCTGGCAGGCACTTCCTCATTGGTCACTGAGCAGGGCTGTATGGATATCTGCAGGGGCTGAGGTTGGAGGGTTCTTCCCCCACCCCCTTCAGCTGTGAACATCTCAGGAGATACAGCTGGAAATGAGAAGGAGCCCTTGGGTCACAGTGGCCCAGCCTCTCGGAACACTGGGAGCATATGTGTTCAGCCTCACCTACCCTCTGGCCCACGACTGTGGGGCACTTGTTCCTGCTTGAAAGGACTAGGTATTGGTACCCATACCCCCACAGAATGCCAAGCTGACTGCCCAGCATCTTTCTTTTAAAACGATCATTCAGTAAACACAGTGGGAGACTGAGGAGCTGGAGGGCACAGGAATTAATGTCTGTGGGGGCTGGGGTGGTACATGCAACTTACTGTCGATACCAGCCCTGCACAGATCCCTCTGCTCTGTATAGACCAGTCTCTTACTGTGCCCTAGACAGCACAGATCCTTCTGCTCCATATAGACCAGTCTCTTACTGTGCCCTAGACACCCCTTGGAAGGCTCCATCTCCATTCTCCACCCCGATCTCTCATCAGCTCAAATCTTGCCTGTCCTTTAAGGTTATGCTTTGTCTTTTTATCTTTGAACAGGCTTCCTAAAGCTATGGCCGCATGACCACGTGACTTGGCTTTGGCCCCTCTTCTTGTTTACACCCCTTGTCTACACCACCTAAACAGATAGCTGCCTGAGTGCATTCTAGTTTTTTTTTAATTTTTAAAAGTTTATTTATTTATTTTGAGAGAGAGAGAGAGCACACACATGCACCCAGAGGAGGGGCAGAGAGAGGGAGACAGAGAATCCCAAGCAAGCTCCTTGCTGTCAGTGCAGAGCCTGATGTGGGCCTTGAACTCACAAACCATGAGATCATGACCTGAGCCAAGATCAAGAGCCAGGTGCTTAACCAATTGAGCCACCTGAGTGCTTTCTAGTCTTGTCCCTCCAACTGGAATGTAAGCCCTTTAGCAAGGTCATCACCTTGAATCCTCTCTCTTGTTCCAGCCCACCCCATCTCACCCTGCACAACAATGTTCTGCATCTGGTAGGTGCTCCATACAATTCCTATTGAGAGAATGAATGAGCAGACAACTGAGTGCATAAGAAAGGTAGAAAGGAAGGAATGAAAGATGAGAAGGAAGGAGGGAGGAAAGGAGAGGAGGGAGGATGGAGGGAAAGAACAAGACCATTTTGGTTTTTTCAACAGGAACTTGTTTGGCTGGTAAAATTAGTGCTCCTTCCTTGCTCTCATTTCTTGCTCTTCCACCATAAGGAGTATGTTTTAATTTTTTTTTTAATTTTTTGAGCAAACCATGACATGAGATAACATAAGTGAAATTTTCAAGCAATATAAAATGGTCAAGAATTAGAAATACTTATTGGACACTTACCATGTTCTCATGATAGTTTCTGCCCTTATGAGGCTTACATTTATTTAGTTGGGAGATGAAAGTAATACACACATGAAGCCATCAGGCAGAATGACCTAGTGGCTGGGATTCCAGAAGGACATGGAGCAACAACTGGGAAAATTACACACAAGAGTGATATTTGGGGGCACCTGGGTGGCTTAGTCAGTTAAGCGTTTGACTCTTGATTTCATCTCAGGCCATGATCTCATGGTTCCTGAGTTCAAGCCCAGCATGTGGACTCCACACTGTCAGTGTGGAGCCTTCTTGGGATTCTCTCTCTCTCCCTCTCTCTCTGCCCCTCCTCGACTCTCTCTCTTTCTCAAAAATAAATAAATAAAACTAAAAAAAAAACCCCAAACAATGGTATTTGTAAATATATAGATTTGTCTCTATTTCCTCATCTGTAAAGCAGGGACATACGTCTCATGGAACATTAAAAGAACTAATGTATCTAAAACGCTTGGCAGAGTCCCCTGACAGTAGTCAGTGCTCTGTAAACATTACCTATTGTTATTGCTAAAGATATCGAACTTCTTATTGTTATTGCTAAAGATATCAAACATCTATTGCATTTCTGTTCTGAGTCGGTTACTAAGAAATTCAGGCACTGGATTATCCCAGCTCCCTCTGGATTGTTGGCTTCCCCCTTCATATTATATGAAGCAAATAAACATGCCCCAATTTCTCCTATCGTTAACCCCATTTTCTGGATCCTACAGCAGCATGGGGCTGCCACCACAGCTCTCTGTCCCCTTCCCTCTCACGCTTCTGAAGAGTTGTCTATGCATCCTGTTTCCATTTCCCCATCTGATGTGCATCTTCCATTCACTGCAGTCCAGTGTTTTCTCCTGCTTCTTGTCTGGGGAGGATCCTATTCAAGTCCTGTGTTAGTCGGGTGAGGCCAACTGTTATAACAGATAACCCTGGAATTTTAGTAACTTCACACCATCCAGATTTAATTCTCATTCAGGTCATGGTTCAGTGTGGGTGGGCATGTGCAATGGCGGCGGGGGGTGGGGGGTGGGGGGAGCTGCTCTGTGCAGTCATTCAGAGATGCAGGCTCCATTCATCCAGCGGCTCTGCTCCCCCTGGGACCTCGGAAGCTTCTGGGTCCAGCCGCCAGATAAAGGAAAGGGAGCTTGGAAGATTGCATGGGAAAGTTTTAGGGTCCAGGCCTGAAAATGGCTTACATTGCCTTTGTTCCCATTCTGTTGGCCAGAGTTCAGGCATACAGCCTCACCATTCAGAAGGGGAAGCTGGGAAATACAGTTTGGCTCTGCCACAGTCCCCAGTGACTTTTATGCTGTCCTAGCCACTGGATGCCTTTTTGTCTTCATTTTACTCTCTTTGCAGCTTTCCAAATAACTGATCATATCTTCCTTCTTGAAATGCTCTCAGTGAAGCCATGGTTCTTAGTAAGCCATCTTCTTAGTGTTCTTCCTTACTGTGGCTACTTCTCAATCTCTGTGGCAGATTTCCCGTTCTCCTCTACCTAGCTTCAGAATGACTGGGGTGGGGGGCTTGTTCATCCTGAGATGGGGTTCTGCCTCTCCCTCTCCATCCCCCATTCCCCATATTTGTATCTTGAGGACTCTCTGGTGTGTATCTCCATTTCTGACCTCACCTCTGAGTACTAGACTCATATACCTTCCCCATATGTGATGTCTTCATCAAATATTTCACTGATACCTCAAACTAAACATTACCAAGCTTAGCTCATAATTCCTTCCACCCCCTACTTCCCATCTCCCACAACAGGTTATTTTCCCCCAAATATCCCCTTTCGCATGCCCATTCACCCAGTTTCTGAAGCCATATCTTAGAAGGTGACCTTGATTTCTTTTCTTCCTCCTCCTAACTTCCGTCTTGAATCCATCAGCAAGACCCATGGTTTCCATGTCCTGAAAAATTCACCTGTTTGTTTTCTACAATCCCACACCAAGCCACCAGTACCTTTTGCCTGGATTATGCAATAGCTTCCGAATTGGTTGCCTTATTTCTTTTCCGTCCCCCACACCATTCGCCACATAGCAGTCAGGCTGATCTTTGCAAAATGTAGATGGCATCATGCCACCTCCCTACTTAAACTTCTTCCAAGGGTCTTAGCTATACTCAGGACAAAATACACACCTTTTAACATGGACCCCAAGACCTCATGCAATGAAGGCAGGAGATTGGCTAATGTATTCAAAATGATGTCTATAAAGAGCTTACAGTCTATTGAGTTCACAGATATAATTCATGCCAACAAAGAGCCATGCCAGACAGCAGCTACTTAAATATAAACCCAAGTGACACAAATAGAAAGAGGTGTAGGGAGTCAAGGAAGACTTAGAGGATAGCTAGAATGGAAGGGGCCACCGTTGTGCACTCAGCAGGTAGCACAGTACCCAGCACACAGTTGGGGTGAATAAATATTTGCGGAACAAATGAATGACATGATTCCTGACATACTGGAGCCAGTAAGTAAACAAATATTTGGCCATATGATACATGAAGGCAGGGGTATGTACATTCAAGGTGCTTTAAGGGTATATGGGCAGGAATTGTCAACTCTGCTTGGAGAGGGGTCAGGGAAGACTTCCAACAAGGAAGTGACACTTAGCTGGAGCTTGAAAAATAATTAGGGATGAGTCCCGAGAGATAAGCAGGGACAAAATCCTAGGCTGAAGACACTGGAACACAGATGAATTAAAAGTAGGGCTCGTTCCTGGTGGGGGCCATTAGAGCACCAGATAAGACAATGTGTGGCCAAGTATTAAACTGTATATCACAGTCCCCAAGGGCTTTGTGAGAAGGTGGAGGTGTTGGGGGCAGAAATGCAGGCTGGATTACTAGTGGCAACTTGGGGGCAGATTTGAGTCACTACTGGGCCTTAAAATGTAAAACCATGATCTAAATGGAAGGCAATATGCTAAGAAAGGTCATAATTAATATTAATGAGCAGACAGTCACCGATGACGAGAATCACTCAGGGAGAGCAGAAGCCAGGCCGATGAGGAGGGGGTGTCAAATGGCTCCAGCAGCCACTCTCTCTGGCTCTGCCATGGTGGGAGGGGGGCAGGGAAGCACCTGATAACTCATGTGGTCTGGGGCAGGAGGCTCCCTGCTATGCACCTGTTCTAGCTGCCACCGTCCCTGATCCTCGTGGAGGGCTGGTCTTGGGAAGAAGCCCTCCTCCCTGCAAGACTATTGGTGTTCCCAGGAATGCTGATCCCCAGGAGAGGTTGCTCTGCCTCAGTCTGCAAGGGTGGGAGCCTGGGTTTCAAACACTTGCCCCTCCTTGCTTCTTCCCTGCCCGGATTCTGCAGGGGCAAACCCATGAGGATTTGGGGATGGTCTGCAAGGTGGGGAAATTCAAACCCAACGAGCGTCTGCCTGGAAAACGTTTGTCCAGGTGGGACAGGTGACTGGAAACACCCTGGGCAGTTTTGGTAGAGGACAGGCAGCCAGAGCAGGGCAGTCTGAGGGGGCTGTGGGAGGGATGGTCCCGTCCCCCTTCTCCTCTTTGGGGAAGGATAGAGCATGTGGGTGGTCTTGGGTCTCTTTCCTTTTTGTTTTTATTTATTTATTTTTTTTAAAGGTTATTTATTTTGAGAGAGACAGGCAGTGAGCACAGGAGGGGCGGAGAGAGAGGGGGGACAGAGGATCTGAAGCAGACTCTGTGCTGACAGCAAGATCATCACTTGAGCTGAAGTTAGATGCTTAACCGACTGAGCCACCCAAGCAGCCCCTCTCCTTTTTAAATCACAAATCTACCCTCGACTCTGCTTACAACCTACATGCCTCATCTTCGTGGTCTTAATCATGATGATGGAGGTCTAAAGTATCAATAGGTAATGATAAAGCTAACCTCTACCGAGCCAGCTAGCATTCTGAGGCCTTTACATTAATTAACTCATTTAATCTCTCAGTAACTCTGAAACAGGTGCTTTTGGCAATCCCATTCTATGCACATGGAGACTGAGGCTCAGAGGGGTGCAGAGATTGCCCAAAGTCACACAGATACAAAGTTGTAGACCCAGGATTGGAACTAGGCAGTATGGTTCCTGGAATCACGGTGGCTCACTCCTTTCAGGGAGTGGGATGGAGGGGCTCTCAAAACTCAGCAAACCAATGAAGAATGTGGCCAGGAGCTAGCTGTCAACAGAGTTCACTGCCAGGTTCTCAGAGCCTCTGGCCAGGGAATGAGGTGCTAAGCTCTGTCACCTGGAACGGGGCGGGGGGTGGGGGGGAGGAGGAATCTTACACTTTCAAAGCCTTTGTTTTCTCATCTGTATAACAGGAGAGTAATTGCTGACCTGCAGGGATGTTGGAAAGAGAAAATGAAGGAGCACGTGCAAAGTGCCTGATGCATCGAAGTGGGGGCCCAGCAAATGGCTTCCTACTCTCCTTTCTCTCCTGGGTAAAAAGTCTGCTGTAGGCTAGGTTCACTCATCTTTTCCACAAATATGCACTAAAGGCCTATATGGACCAGGTGACAGATCTTATTCTACGCCCAGGGAGACACATCCACAAAGAAAGAGGCTGGAGCAAGGTGGTCTGGGGCAGGGAACTGACCCAGAGTGACCAGGGGGAAAAAAATGGATTTTTCAGGAACCCGCAAGAACACAATACCTGCTAAATGAACGTTCCTCTCAAAGCAACAGCCTCAGGAGCGCGCGGGGTTGTGCCAGAGTTGCTGACATGTTGCCAAGCACTTGGACTTTCTTCCCAGGCCTGGCCAGAGGCATTCCCACATCAGCGAGCGTTGGAGCAGGTGCTGACCCTTTAGGAAAACAGTCTCAGAGAAGCGAATGTTCAAAGTCACACAGCTGCTCAGGACGAGAACAGAACCGGAAGACCAGGGCTTTTGATTTCTGAGCTGGAGATCTTCCCAGTATACAGGAGTGCTTCCCATCCTGCCTTTATCCTCACATGCTGCACTGGAGATGAGAATGCTTCTCCAAATCTACTGTCCCCTATTTTTCAAAACTTTGTCTCCGAATGGCTTTGGGCGATTTTTTTTTTTTAAATACATATAACTAAACGCACCTCAGTAGGAGGGAACTGGGGATGTTCAAAGAAACCTGTCTGTGGACCTGCTTGTAGTGGTGGGCCGGGAGTGCGAGCTCCGTGTGCCAAATGCTGGGCGTCAAGGATTTGCATTTAAATGATCTTTATGCAGAGGATAAGGGCCAGTGATTTTCTTGATGGAGGAAACGGGCTGGGGCTAATAAAGTCTGGTGTTGGGGGGTTTGGGCTTTTCAAAGAGTCATTCAAAGAGTTGGCAGGGTGGTCTTCTGGAGCCTATTAACAGCTTGGAGTCCTCGGGCTAGGGGTGTGGAAAACCTTCCAGAAGCAAGATTGATTGCATTCTGAAGAAGCTAAGTCAGGAGGGCTTTTGGAAAGTCCTTCGTTCCAGGGCCTCACGGGACTGAGCTTCTCCTGGATTCGGCGGACGGAAGTCTGGTCCTGCTTGCTGGCAGGGGGATGGATTAGGTGACCCCCGAAAGGACCCTGCTAGCACCGGGATTCCGGATACTTCGAGGCGGCGTGGCGTCGCGGGTGCGCCCCGGAGTGCGCGCGTGGGCGTCTGTGTGCGGTGGGTGGGAGGCGCGTGCGGGCCGCCGTGGGTGGGTGTGTCTGAGGCGCGGGGGCCGGGATGCGCCCGCTGCGCCCACTTGTGGCTCCCGGGCGCCGCAGGAGAAACGGCGCCTTTGCCACCTCTGCCCAGGACGCCGCGGGGCGCCGTCTCCCGAGTGATGGCAGCGCGCGCTGCCTCGCCGCCTCCGCCGCTCAGCCCCGGACTCCTTACGTCAGGGTAGCTGGGTCCCCCCTCCGCGCGGGAGCCAGCGAGCAGCGGGAGAGCAGAGCAGAGCGCGCCGCGGAGCCGGGGCGCCCTCATCGCGCGCCGAGCCCCGCCGAGCCGGGCAGGAGGCAGCGTCGCCGAGCCCGCGCGGGACGCCGCATCCGCACCCGTCGCTCCCCAGCCGCCGCCGCCGCCCGGACCCGAGGGGCGCCGGGCTCAGCCTGGGCACCCCCCGCCATGCGCGCCGGGGTCCGCGGCTTCCCGGAGCAGCCCCAGCGCGGTGGGCACCGGCACCTGGGCCGAGGCGCCTCTCGCTAGAAGTGGTTGGGCGCCCGGAGCAGGGGGTCGCCACGTCGGGGACGCGGCCCGGACCCGCGGAGTCGGCCCCTGAGCGCGGGGAGCGGGGCCGCCCGCGCCGCCCCACCATTACCTCCCCGGGCGGCAAGGAGGAGCTGGTGGCGGTCGCCTCCCGGCTGTGGCAGCGGCGGCGGCGCGCCTGCCTGGCGGCCGTCGGCGTGCTCCTGGCCATGGCTCTGGGGCTGCTCATCGCCGTGCCGTTGCTGCTGCAGGCGGCGCCCCCCGGCGCCGCGCACTACGAGATGATGGGCACCTGCCGCATGATCTGCGACCCGTACAGCGCCGCACCCGGCGCAGGGCCCGCGGGAGCCAAGGCGCCGCCGCCCGGACCCAGCACCGCCGCCTTGGAAGTCATGCAAGACCTGAGCGCCAACCCCCCACCCCCTTTCATCCAGGGACCCAAAGGCGACCCGGGGCGACCCGGCAAGCCCGGGCCTCGGGGTCCCCCTGGAGAGCCGGGCCCGCCTGGACCCAGGGGTCCCCCAGGGGAGAAGGGCGACTCGGGGCGGCCCGGGCTGCCCGGGCTGCAGCTGACGGCAGGCACGGCAGGCGGTGTCGGGGTGGTAGGTGGCGGAACCGGGGGCGGCGGCGACTCTGAAGGCGAGGTGACCGGCGCGCTGAGCGCCGCCTTCAGCGGCCCCAAGATCGCTTTCTACGTGGGTCTCAAGAGCCCCCACGAAGGCTACGAGGTGCTCAAGTTCGACGACGTGGTCACCAATCTCGGCAATCACTACGACCCCACGACCGGCAAGTTCAGCTGCCAGGTGCGCGGCATCTACTTCTTCACCTACCACATCCTCATGCGCGGCGGCGACGGCACCAGCATGTGGGCGGACCTCTGCAAGAACGGGCAGGTCAGTACCCCTTCACCCCCGCCGGCCCCCGCAAATCCCCGCAGACGCTTGTCCCCACCCCGCGCTCCAAACCGCCTGGGAAACCGGACTCCCCTCTCCCCACTGGCGAACGCGCAAGTGAGCCCCGGGAGGGAGCGCGCCTCTGCATCCCGCTTCCAATGCGCCCTGGTCCCGTTTGTCCGAGTGTGGCGCCGGCGGCTGTGCCCCGAGAGCCCAGAGACCCCGCCACCCCAACTGCACTTTCCAGCTGCTAGCGTACCCGCTGGCAGTCCGGTGGCCTCCCTGGAAACCTCATTTTCCTTTAGCCTTCCCTTTGCGCCCCGTCGCCCCTGTGCCCTCCAGTCTTCTTCTTGGCCCTTGTCTCCTGGTTCTTCCCCTTCCCCGCTGGGTCAGGGTTTATGAAGCCCCCTCTCTTCTTTTCTGAACTTGACTTGCCGGCTGCCGAGAGAGGAGGGGACGCGAAAGGAGTTGGCCAAGTTGGGGGGGGGGGAGAGGCCTGATTGGGAGCGTGAACCCTGGAGCTTGGGGCAGAAGGCTGCGGGGGGCTGGGGGGTGCCATGTCGGGGATGGGTAAGACCCAGGCAGAGGTGCCCTGGCCCACCTGCTCTGGCGGCTCGCCCCCAGGTCCGGGCCAGCGCCATCGCTCAGGACGCCGACCAGAACTACGACTACGCCAGTAACAGCGTGGTGCTGCACCTCGATTCAGGGGACGAGGTGTACGTGAAGCTGGACGGCGGGAAGGCGCACGGAGGCAACAACAACAAGTATAGCACGTTCTCGGGCTTTCTTCTGTACCCGGATTAGGAGCGCGCGGAGCGCGAGGCGGAGGAGCTGCGGGCTGCTCTGGGCCCGCGGCGGAGAGCTCTTCCCGGGCTGCAGAGGACCACTCTCGCTTCCTGACACTTCCTGACATCTGCGGAAAAGACACGTCCCTGCCGTCCTCCCTGCCCCCCTCCGACCTCAGTGTGTCTGCAACTCACCAAGCTCGCTCAGCTCTGGGCTGTCCTCCTGGTCCCTGTCCCCAGCCTGGGGAGGGAGAAGGGGACGCCCAAGTGGCGAGGGGAGCCTGAACCTGAATTCCCCCGGAGGCGGAGACAGCTCAGTGCAGACTTGGCAAACCTGATTGGACGGGACAGGCCTGGCGGGTGGTCTGCCCTTCTGGCCCCCTCCCTCTCCGAGTGCCCGGAGGCCGAGGCGCTCCCAGCCCTGGCCGCTGAGGTAGGCCAACGCGAGCCGGAGCTCCCTGGGGCATCCTTCTTCCTGACCCCAAAATACCTGTGCAGATTTCCCTGTCCATCAGCCAGAAACCACTTACAGCAGAGTCCCAGCAAATGGAAAATTCACCTCTCCACCGCATTCCTGGGTCAGACCCACCTTGATGCATTAAATTATGTTTTTAGACCATGGGCTCTGACTCTTTCTCAGCGCGGCCCCAGGACACGGCCTCCAGACCTCCACCTTGCCATTAAGACTTTAACTGGGCCCTGCATAGCCTCGTCTGTGTCTTGCTTGGCAGCCCCTGCCTTGGCCCTGCCACCTTGGGGGGTGAAAAGATGTGGGGAGATGGGATCGCAGTCTCCCTCTCCCCTGGGCTGCAGCCCTGAATCGGAAGCGCCCAGAGAAGGGAGGTGGGTAGTTAGAGGCCATAGGAGAGGATAGCCTGTGGGAGGAGGTCCAAGGGCAAGCGTTTCTTTTTTTTTTTTTAAATGTTATTTTATTTATTTCTAGAGAGAGAGAGAGAGACAGCGTGATCAGGGTAGGGTCAGAGAGAGAGAGTCATAGACTCTGAAACAGGCTCCAGGCTCTGAGCTGGCAGCACAGAGCCCGACGCGGGGCTCCAACCTGCGAATCATGAGATCATGACCTAAG
The DNA here is from genome assembly GCF_003009895.1 of Hyaena hyaena. Classification (NCBI taxonomy): domain Eukaryota; kingdom Metazoa; phylum Chordata; class Mammalia; order Carnivora; family Hyaenidae; genus Hyaena; species Hyaena hyaena. The sequence continues at coordinate 657,667 of NW_024080725.1, read as the reverse complement.
CGAAAGGCGGAAGCTTAACCGACTAAGCCATCCAGGTGCCCCCAAGGGCAATCGTTTCTGAAGAAGGGAGGGGAAGAGGAAGCACTTCTTCCAAGGGGAGCCAGGAATGAGGCACTTGCCGGCAGGTGATCTTGGAGATGTTTGCCCCAAAAGAAAGAATAGAAGTCCCCCCACAGAAGTACACCCACTCAGGCACATGTATACTCAGCACATGTCCATCTGCTCACACACCAGCTAGATCCACATTCGAAAGAACTGGTAAACAGAGGCAATGCCGTGGACCATCCGTTCCCTGAATTCACACAGAACCATGGGGTGAGGTAGACACGATAGGCGAGGGACAGCCCTTTTTCTGGGGACTTTGCTTCCATTTGCACAGTGGTGTGAGACACCTTCTCTGAACCCGAAAGTATTCGTTGGGTCTCCCCTCTTTACTTCCCTGAAATATTCCATACTCACCAGGTTAGGAAAACACCCCACAGGGTTTTGATTTTTTTATACTTTCCATTTTTGTTTTGTTTTTAAGTCCCCGCATTCCGCTAAACAGTAAGTTATCTACAAAATAACCAGCTAGCAACCTGTGAGGTCTTACTGGGCTCATGGGGATCAGCTGTCTGAAGAGAAATGTGAGCGTGTGCAGAGGTGACCCCAGAGTGCGCGTACCCGGGCAAAACTGGAAATACGCACGCGTGCACACACGTCCCTTGCATGGATATAATGTTGTGGTTGTCATTGCCAATCCAGGTGACACATGCGCACGCACGCGTAGTCACAGGTCCCCATCGATGTGGTGTGTGACATGGCTGTATGTCTGCTCCCAAATCACACTGTGCTTGACTTTAGTTCTTGGAGAGTGCTGGAAGCCCTGAGTCCCATCTGAAAGACAATTACACTCCCTGCCTTGAGTCCTGTCACTCGAGCTATTCCTCTTCAGGCTCTTATTTTATATGACTAATGTTTTATTGTCATTCACTTGAGTATTAGTGATGATTGCGTCTGCTTTGAGTCCAGGAATGAAGTGCTGGAAGAGAGCTGGGAGAAAACATTTACACATATACATATACATATACATATACATATACATATACATATATACATATATACACATACATACATATACACATATATACATATGTATACACATATATACATATACACATACTTATACATGTATATGTATATATGTATATGTATATAGAATGTGTGTGTGTGTGTGTGTGTGTACACACACAAACCACGGAACCCCAGTTCTTCACTCCACCCCACTCCAACCCCCGATTGTGGAGCCCAAAGCCAGCCGAGCTCAGGAACAGGGGAGGGCAGAGTCGGGGCCGATCTGCACTTGTACTCGTATCAATTTCTGATGCCTTGTCGATTGTATCATCCAGAAATGCGATTAAAACCAAATGTCTGAGACCCAAATGAAGTCTAATTGCTATGGATCCGCAATCCCCAGTGGGCTCTTAATCCTTTTTGACTTATTCCTCCCCTTCCTCCGATGACATGGAGCTTAGACAAAGCCCTCGGTTTAAATTTCAAAAATTAAAATTGACATGCAGCGGTGGCTTTCCTGGGAACAGGAGGAATTTCTAAGGAGGTGCCCGAGCCCAGCTTTATCCTCTGCATTAAGAAGCAATTTGTACTTCTAACAAAACCCCCACTGCTCCCCTTTGGTAGAAGGGCAGTAGAAACGCCTCGCCCGGTTCGGCTGTTCACAACACTTAGACGAATTTGAATCTGAGGTTTCCTCCATCTGTATTCCCCCGGTGCGGCTGGGCTTCTTGTAATTCTAATGCCCAGGCAGCCAGGAGGTGCTGCCAAGGTGTCAGCTGCTAAGAGGATGATAGATGGATGAGGTGGCAGGCTGGAGGCAGCAGCTTTACCAGCTCAGGACAACCTCTTTCTGTGGCTGCTCCCTCCCCCATGTCCCAGGCGGGCCCCTCAGGGCTCGTTGAAGTCCACTATGCTATGATCTCTGGAGGACGCACCTGCCCCCTTCACGAGCTATCAGTCGTGGAGTGCACCTGGAATGCCAGACATCATTTGCCCCAGACACTTACCCTTCTCATCTCTGGGGGAGTAGAGAATCATCACCCATCACACTTAGGAAGTCTTGTCTTCATTTCCCAGTTGCTTTGGGGTCTGTTTTCTAACTGTGTTCTAAGGTTGGGATTATGATACTGGCATCTCCCAGGAAGTAGGGAAGTATTTGTCCATTTGGGAGGTGGGGAAATTGGGGCTCTAAGAGTTCTAGTCACTTGCCCAAGTCCACAAGGGTAGAAAGCTGAACCAGGACTTGACCTCCAGGCTGAGCCTTTGCCTGATTGCCCAGACCAAGCATGTCCACCTCCCAGATTTCACAGGCCTTTGAGAAGAGATCGCATGGGTGGGACATACTTCCTACCCTGTCTAACATCCCCTGATGTAGGGCATCTCGGCACCCCCAAAGGGTCAGACAAGAAGAGCCGGCCCTGCTTTTTTGGCCCAGGCTACCTGCAGAGAGCATTCCAGAGGCTCCCACTCCTGAAGACTGGCTGAACATTCTGGCCTTGGGGTCAGTGTTGACCCCCTTTGGTCCCAAACTCCAAATGCTCTATTTGGATCTACATGTCTCCATCAGCAACCTCCCATCACCCTTCTCTTTGGGGTCTATTGACTTCTCTTATAACAGCTTTCCTTCTCCCTTTTGGTGGGGGGAAGAGGGGTGTCTTGCAGGTGCAGAGGGCTAAGCAGCAGTGAGCATGGCTGTCCCTGATGGTGAGAGGCCCCTTTCTTTATTCCCAGAGTTTACATCTATGTGACTAATTATTTTCAGGACCGCCTGAAGTGCGGGCCATACGCACCTGGCCCTGGAAATTCAGACAGAAGTTCTGCCATCTGCTACACTTTCCTTCTATCTGTGTGAGCAGGTGACTGTTTTGGGGACCCAAGACAAAGCATCAAGGGTCCCCCTCTGCATGGAGATATGATGACACTGTGGAGGGCCGTATTATGGAGCCCAGTTGCTCCAAACTTCACTGATCGTGCAGTCCTATTCAACAAACATTTTTGGAGTACTCACACCCAATCTATGTATTTGACTTGTGAATAATTTATGTACACTACTGTCAATCCATACTTTAAAAAAAGGTCTATCTTTGCGTATTCATATTCATCAACGGATCTACACATTGGAGTCAGTAACTTGCTTTTCAATGGGCTAACCAAGCTTGGAGAAAGGTCTCCTTTCACTGGAATAAAACAAAACAAGGGTTAATCCGTGTGTTTTCTTCGATTTCCATTTTTTCCCCAGAATCTTCGGCAAGAGAATATGTTCTTTTATGTGTCACAGGTGAGGCTCTACACTTGAATGCTTTGTGTACACAGCTTCAATCCTTATTTTAAGTATTAGTGATGCTTGATTTTCCTTTTTTAGATGAAAAATAAATACAACTCGAGCTTCAATATTTCCTTTTTATACCTGAGTTTGAGGCTCTGATGTTGGCATTGGAGCAAACTCATGGAATCAGGATGGGCCAGGGAGGTCTCTCTCAGGGACCCTCTGACTGCTGGGGAGAATGAACTTGGCAGGTGGAAATGAAGAATTTCAGAGGAAGGTTTTGGTCTCCTGTTATTGCCGTGTTCTGATTCCCTTCAATGATCGAGAATGCTCCCCAGAGGAGCGTGAATCAGGCCAGCAATTGCAGTAAATAATAGGAGCCGTCATTTTAAAAAATAAATCCTACCATAATAATTTCAAAAATACTCATAAGAAAATGGAATAGTACAATGAGCTCTCATGTGCCTTTCACTGAGCTTTGACAATCACCAAATCACCGCCAATCCAGGCAGAACTACAGTTTTTATTTATTAAGCCCTTATGATGTGCCAGGAATTGGTGCTAGGGCACGACTGTTTCCTCAGAATGCCCCTGGGAAGTAAATATTGCTATTAGTCCCACTTTACAGATGGGGAAACTCAGGCTCAGGGAGATTTTTGAGACTGCCCAAGGTAAAGGCCAGGACTAAGATCCATTTGTCCCCAGAGCCCAAACTCTTGCGGATATGGGCGGGGCAGGGGGGTGCAATCTCAAAGACAAACCATACACCGAGTGCATTGATACAAACAAGCCTCCCCATCAAACACTCTGAAGCTGCATCAGAGTCTTTCTGTGGAGGCTCCCTATGCACCCACTCTCCCCTGATACTGCAATCAGCTGGTTTCCAGAACTTGTTCTCCTCCTTCTTGCTGTTCCATACTCCACTCATGCTATTCCCTCTGGGTTGGCTTCTTCACCTCCTTTAGGGCTCAGCTGGCAGGTGACTTCCACTGGCCCCCAGCCTCCCCCTGTGCCCGAGGTTTTCCTCTTCTCCTCTTCCCTGAAGGTCCACAAAACACTGACCTTCCCTACCATGGTGCTGGCCACACTGCTGTAATTGCATTTGGTTATCTGTCTTCCCCATGGACTGTAGGCTTCACTAGGGTAGATCTAGCCTCTGTACAGGTCACCATTGCACCTCCTCCCTTTTCCCAGTACTTAGAATGGTGCTTGGTACACAGTAGGTGCTCAATAAAAATTTATGTAATGAATGGATGGATGCATGCATGCATGCACAGGGGAATCCTGGAGGTTCCTGAGAGGCGTGATTTTGGAAAGACTTCCACTCAGGTGTCTGACTTCATAGTAGGATTGAGGGGATTTTCCCAGAAAGGTGAACAGTGCTCTTGACCAATTGGCTCCCAACTGCCTCCACTCGCTGGGGTTGCTCATCCACTTTGATGCAGGTTCTACCCTCATGTGGGAAAATCCTACCTTATTTTCAAAGCAATGTAATCAATGTCTTTATCCAGTTTGTAGATTACTGAAGTGCTTTCCCTCCTTCTTGCTGTCTACCTCCCGGTATATTATCCCCTCCCAGCAGCCCCTCCCCTGGGACCGGGTGAATTGGAGGAAAGAGATAAACTCCAGCCAGCCCTGGTTTGCTCCTGTCGGCACAGGGGCAAGGGAGGGAACTCCCGGCTGCATGTGATGGGGACGGGAGGAGACTCAGAGGGTGCAGGACACCTCAAGCTCCGGGCATCCTGGGCTCCTTGGCTGCTGCCTGTGTCGCTTCCAATGTTGGGACCTTGTTAAAGATGCAGTTTGTCCGAGGAGGGGAGAAGTCTCATGGAGCCAGGGGCCCCGATGGAGTCTGGGGCCCCGATGGTGCCCGAGGATTTCCTAGAGAGAATCCTGCTCTTGTGGGCAGCTGATTGGCAGAGCTGTGCTTTTTAAAGCTAGCGTGTGTCTGCTTTAATGGTCTTTGTGGGCATTAGTAAAGAGGTCCCTTCCTCCAGGCATATGAAGCATTTCGCAGTTTTGCGAGGGCGGTTTTGTGAGTATGAAGCAGGCTCCTATTTGGCTATTCCGCTGTAGCTGTGTACCCAGGTCCCCGGGCCCGAGGTTTGGAGAATGGCTCCCTTCTCTTTCCCTTTTTCCAGGGCTGCCTCCCTTATTAGCTGTACCCGGAACTCAGGGAACAAGGTGCGATGGGTGGGGCGTTCTCCTCTGATGCACAGTGACTCCAGGCCAGCTGAAGACACTGACCCTGGCAGAGGGATGCCAGGCCACATGGGGCATCTGACATGCGCTCTGGAACCAGACAGAGCAGTGGACAGCAACTGTGAGTGCTAAAATAGCTCAACCCTTTAAAAGCAACCAGGTCATGGATGCAGAGTGGAAAGAAAAAAAAATGTGGTTTTAACCATTTTTTTTTATTGAGCTGAGCCCTTTATCTGTGTTATCTTGCTTAATCTACACAAGGAAGGAAGCAAGGCACAGCAAATTAAATAGCATAAAAGTTCTCAACAACAACTCTGGAGAGGGTCAAGGCCCGGAGAGGGCTGGTGATTTGTCCAAGATCACACAGCAGGGCAGGGCTCCGAATGTTAAGCTTAGGTCTGTCTGATTCAAAGGCTCTACAATTTATAATCCAAAGCCCTGTCTCTCATGCTGGCCTATTGGTAGTCTGAGGCTTGTCCTATAACCTCTCTGAGCTGTTTTTCCTCCCATAAAATGCTGCCTAGTTTAGCAGGCTAATGGGGGAATGAATGAGTCAATGGATGCTAACCATCAGACATCTATTGGGAAGTTATAATCTTCATTCAGACACTTGGTTGAAAGAGCCACTTTTCCACCCATACCCCCTGCCACTTCTCTAAGCTACTGATACCCAGTGGAAGTCCACAACAGCCTTTGAACTTGGCTTCAAGCTCACCTTCACCATAAGCTGGCTCTACTCTACTTCGGCAGATATTTAACTGGCTAAGCCTCACTTTCCCCATCTGTAAAATGAGGCCAGTCCTTCAACCACATGGATGGTTGGGAGGATTTAAGGAGATGTCAGAACATACTATGAGGCACAGAGTAAGTGCCTGAGCCCTGGGGATGGTCGGTGCTGTTAGGGACTGCTCTCTTCTGTCCTGAGCTGACACACTCCTGGAAGCCTCAAACCAACACGGCTTGGAATGAGAAGAGGCAGGATTTCAGGGTCAACAGCGGGTATTTATGAGCCTGTCAATGGCTTAGGGGTCACCGACGGCATTTCCCAAACATGTCAGCAATCAGTAAGCCTGTGAGGTAAAAATAATTGCACCCATTTCACAGATGAGGAGGCGAGAGGCCATTTTCAACTGTTGTAATATTGAAGCCAGGATTCAAACCAGTGCCTTTTGCACTGCTTATATCTTGGCCTCCTAGAGAGGACGAGCCATGTGGTGAGCAGTGCCTGGCCTGGTCCCCCTAGGCTGGTTATGTATGCAGCAATCCTGCGCAGATCCTGCTGGGGCTCCCTGGTTGACTCCCAGGCTAATAAGCCCCTGCATCATCGGGCCTGGAGCCATGGCTAAATCTCAGGGTTCAGCTGCATGAATATGCAAACTCCCATCGATGGCCCAGCTCTATCACAGCCTGATTTCACATTGACAAGCACAGCCCCGTGGCTCAGGGCCTCTTGCCATGCATAGTAAGAACACCCACTAATCCCTGCTAAAGCTCCGAGGGCTAGGTGGGGGGAGGCTCATCACAGCCCACTTGAGAGGGCACATTAAGGGCATGCAGCCCGGGCCTCCGCCTCCTTCAAGGCCTGCCCTGCCTCCGTGAGATCAATAGGAACCTTGCAAGTCTCTGGAAGGCTGGTTTCTTCTTTCTTCCCCCTAGCTCTAGGATGCTCACCCCAGGGACCTGGCCCCTGCTTGAGGGCAGAGAGTCTGATGGGGAAGTCAGCTGGCCTCCAGGCTGGACAAGCCAGCGCTGCCACATGTTCTATTCAAAAATTTGCTCCATGGGTAGCCACTGTGCACCCAGTATGGTGGCAGGGGCCCTGGGTGCTACCCTCCTTCAATCTGGCGGGTGGCAGGAATAATGAGCAATAGTACTCCCTCCATTATCCAGTGCCTTCTGGGATGTGTGAGTGACCAGCATGACCTCGTTTAAAACTCTACAGCTCTGCAAGATGGGTGTTATTCTCTTCGTCTCACAGCTGAGGGTACTAAGACTAGAGAAGTCGGTTAAGTGACCTATACTACAGACCCACAGCTAAGAAGTTTGAGGCCAGATTGCTGCAGCCACAAAGCCCTTCCTTTGCCCCACAGAGATGCTGGGGGTGTGGTGAGACCACGCACGGATGGGGAAGGGCTGCTAAGATGGCTGCCTTAGGCATGGGGGATCTCTATCTGGAAGTGAGAGGGCCTGTGAAGGACTTGAGTGATCAGGAAGGCTTCCTGGAGGTGGTGACCTCTGATTTGGGGTTTGCCATCTAAACTATAGTCACCATCCTTATGAGGCTACGACGGGGTTGAGCAGAAAAGACTTACGTACTGAAGATTTGCTGGTTATGTATTCCTTCTCCAAAGATTTATTGATTTATCTACATTGAGCTCTGTCCCGGGCACTGGGGTATAAGATGTCCTGAAACTCAACTCAGTCCTACAGAAACTCAGTAAAGGAGAGGAACCAGATCAGGGCCCAGGGCAGGGCACCTGTCACCGGGAGCAGGGAGGAGGCAGCGCCGAGGAGAGAGAGACTGAGTCCAGGGGAGGGCCAGGAAAGGAGACACAGAAGCATGGAGGCTTCCTTCTTTTGGAGGGCCATATGGAGGTGGGGAACTGGCATGAGGTTGAGGTGCTATTCTGGAGTGGAGGGGCCAGCAAGGGCAAAGGCATGGGTGTGGTACTTGCCTCCAGGAGGGGTCTCATGGAGCCTTTCTGTCCCCGTATGTGTGTGAGTGTGTGTTTGTGTATGTGTGCATATAGAATGTGTATATGTTGAGGTAGACGTGATTTATGTGATTGGTTTTGGGCGAATGCGCTGGAGGTTTATTGTGGCCAGGATGCTTTTGTGTGGGATGGGGTGTCTGTGCATGTGGGTGCTTGTATACATCGGGGTGGCGGGAGAAATGGCATCAATTGCAATAGTGCTGTATCTGGCTCAGAACTCCTCTTCTGTTGGGCCCTTCTTACACCATGATGTGCTGTCGGTTCATCCCCCTCATTGCCAACACAGAGAGTAAACTTGTGGCTGCCTCTCTTTGAAGTATGTTTGGAGTTCGTATTTAGGGTGGGTTGGAGGGCGGGATGGGGCCCAGGCCTGAGGACTGCATGATGGAGAGAGGGGCTGGGAGAAGCAATATCTCAGGACAGGGGCTGGAGTTGCCGAAAGGACCTGAAATCACGAAGCCCTGGAAACAGAGATGCAGATACCTGGACAGGACTCGGCAGCAGGTTCACACCTTGATTTCACTGGATGCTTTCTCAAGTGCAGTGGCAGCTGTTTTCTCTTTCGTTTGTAGTGACATCCAGCATGGTGAGATTTGTTTCTGTAATGGGCCTGGGCACTGGGTAGGTCAGCTATTACTTTTCCCTTTATCAATAAAACATGGTAATGAATATAGGTTAAGGTGAATGAAGTGATTGGCCCAAGGCCACAAGTCTGGTAAACAGTCAGTCCAGTGAGTCCTATCAGATTCTAAGGGCTTTTGTTGGCTCAAAGTGAGAGGTCTGGATGTGGTAATCCTGAGGGGAGAGGGAGTAAAAGATAGATTCCCACCCCCTATTCCTGGCCATTTAGAGCTGATCACTTTCATGCATGTACCCCAACCCTCCATAACCTCTTGGGTATAACTACTAGATCATTCATCCACCATTCGTCCATCCATCCACCTCATCATCCACCTATCTATTCACCTATCTATGAATCCATCCATCCATCCATCCATCCATCCCCCTAGTCATCTATCTATCTATCTATCTATCTATCTATCTATCTATCTATCCAGCCACCCATCTGGCCATCCACTCACTCATTCACCCATTCACCCATCCATCCATCCACCCATGCATCATAATTCATCCATCATTATTCATCCATCATCATCCATCCACCCACTCATCTATCCATCCATCAATCATGCATTCAATGTATACTTGCACGGGTGCTGGGTGGTGAGATGATCTGTATCCAATGGAACTCCCAGTCAAGTTGCAGAGCTTCCAAAAGTCTCCATCCTCTCCTTTCTGACTTTCTCTAAACAGTTTCTTACCAAGAGATATGGGATAGAGCCCTTGCCCAGCTCTCCCATCAGTGACTCAGCCGAGCAGGAAGCATGACAGCCTTTGATGGGTGTACTCCCAAACAAGTGGCATCAAAGAACAAGCAGTCCCCCATGAGCAGAGCCAAAATCGTAAGGCAAGGTCAGCCTCCTACGAATATGTGAGGGAGCTGAGGATCTGGCTCCTGTCACTTCTGCAGGACAGCCCAAGGTGCTTTCTGCCACTTCTGCAGGAGAGTGAGAGTCTGGGGCACGGCATGCCTCTTGCCTTGAGTTTGGCTGTGTCTGTGCCATGTGAGCCCTCACCTGGCTCCTGGCTGCAGGCTGTTACCCTTTGCTTAGTTGGCCACCTTTGCTGAGGGGTATGCGGATGATGGCAGCTTGCACGCGCACCCCCTCCCCCCTATTTCTGGAAGGGCCTGTGGCAAATCTCACACTGTGGTCACCACTCTATTGGGAAGTCTGGCTGCCAAAGGAGAAACTGAGGACTGTGTCTTACTCTACTTCTGCTGTTAAATTACTAATTGAAAGGGAGAGCTTCTTGCAGAAATGAAGAAGCAACCCATCACCTAGCCTGGTGCACACAAGGCTGGGGGACGGGAGGAGGAGGAGGCACTTTCACAGCTGAGCTTCAAGACTGAGGAGCGTGACAGCCTGTCTCTAACATGTGTGTTTTGGGCAGCGGGCTAACTAGGTTCTCCTGCCTGCTGCCAGCTACCTCCTTTATATCCTGGAGTAATGGGGCCGCCAAGTTAGAGACCCTGCGGTCCCAGCCCTTAAACAGCAAATAATGGTCTTTACTGCCATCACTTCCACCCAGGGTTTCCTAATTAATTCTCCCTTATTCCCAGTCCAGGTGATGGGGCAAAGGAAGTCCAAGCACGATCAAATGGTGGCCAATCACTCTTGGCTCCTTGCTTGCTATACCTGCCACGTCTTCTGGCATTTATAGGGTAAACTCCAAGTCCCAAAGCTGGTGGGCTGGAGGCTCACGATCCAGCCCCACTGCCTCGCGGCACACCTCTCCCCATCCACTGCAACCAGACGACTGTTCCCCCCACATGAAGGCTGTCTCTCACCTCTGTGCAGGCCCAGGACTAGGGTGAGACACAAATGTTAGGAGGTGCCGAAAAAACTCACTAATTAAGTTATATGGTTTTAATGCAATATTTAAAAGCTCAAAATCAGTGCAATCCATGATAAACAATATCAACATTTTCAATCAAAGTGCCATCAGTTCAGGACATTGAGCATATCTTTTTTCCTTCAGGGTGGATTCTTGATTCTCATTTTATCCCAGATGAGCACCAGGTTGTGGAAGGGTAGGGAAAACAGAGGAAGAGTGGAGCCCTGAGAATTCAGGAATAGAACGATCGGCTGCATTAATCTTCATAAGAGGAACCCTCCTGTTACTAACCATCCATTGTTTATTGAGCACTTCCTCTGTGCCAGATACTTATACTTAAAAATTTTTTTAATGTTTATTTATTTTTGAGAGAGAGAGAGCGAGCGTGGTTGTGTGTGTGTGTGTGTGTGTGTGTGTGTGGCAGAGAGAGGGAGACCCAGAATCTGAAGCAGGCTCCAGGCTCTGAGCTGTCAGCACAGAGCCGGACCCGAGGCTCGAATTCATGAACTGTGAGATCACGACCTGAGCCGAAGTCAGATGCTTAACCGAGCCCCCCAGGTGCCCTTCCATGCTGTATACGTTATATTGGTGATGTCATTTTTTTCTTTTTAAATTCCTGCAGAGGAAGGTGTGATTATGCTCATTTGCTCATTTCATGGATTTGGGATTCGAGGAACAGAAAGGGCGAACAGCTTACCCAGAGTGACACAGCCGGGTGGGGGTGGAGCTGACGCTGGAATCCGGCTCTGACTCCAAGACCTCCTCTGAGACCTCTGGAGGAGGGATGCTTCCGTCTCTACTATCCCAGCAATGACGGTGACTGTACCAATATGTGCAGCTTACTGGGTGGGCTCTTGGTACGTGCTAGGTACTCTTCTAAGTACTTTTCATGTGTGACTTCATTTAAGTTTCTCGGCCACTTGATAGTGAGGTAGGAATCATCCCCATTTTATGTATGAGAAAACGGAAGCACAGAAAGGCTAAGTAACTTGCCCAGGGTTGCAGAGATAGTAAGTGGCAGAGCCACCACAGGCTGGTATCAGAGCCCCAGCTTGCATGTTCCAGGCTAGCGAGGGGGATGTTCCGGGCGCTAAGCGGGACCAGGACAACCCCCCCACCCCGCAGTCCCCCGCCCCACCGCCAGGGGCCGGAAGACACTGTCAATCCCCGCCCCACCCCACCCCAGCGCTGGCCGTGGTCCTGAACCTCAGAGCACACGGGCCCCTGGCTGGCCCTGCGTCTCCCACCGACCCTCCCACCAGCGCCTCACACGGTGGCCCCTTCACCCTCCCTGCTGCTCGAAGCGGCACCCGCCCTCCTGGCGGAGACCTGCCAGGGGGACAATGAAGGCTTTCAAGAGCTGTTATTTATTTATTTCTCAATAAAGAAACTTCATGAATAGATGGATATTTATTCACCTAATTCACTTTTGCAAATGCAGTGTCCTTCAAAGGATGATTTGTTTGCTGAGCGGGGCTGAAGCGGGGAGGTTAAAAATAGCTCCCGGCAGTACCGTATTTCTCAGTAAATCAGTGTTGATAATTTAATAATAAAATTAGTCTTACATCAGGTACCAGAGAACGCTCCTCTGACATGCAAATCGAATTCAGCCTCCGCCTCCTCCCCAACGTGGGTCGTTTGTTGAGGCTACAAATTCACCAGCCTCCATGTTTTGGGCACTAAATTTAGAGCCTTTCTTACCTGGGTCAATACTGGTGCCTCTAAAATGCCTGTCTCATTAATATGGTCATTTGTAACATTCGCTAAGTTCGGAACGTGGATGACTGGGCTCCCTCTCACTTCCGAGCTGCCACAAAGAGCCAGGTGGAAGGGACAACCCAGCGCACACCTGTACCATTTCGAGGAATCAGTCTAAATCACTCTGAGTTTCAGGGCAGAGGGGCTGTGCCCCCTAATGCACCCCCAGGTGCATTTCATTTCCTCTCAATAAAGGTTTTATGACCATCTACTATGTGCCAAGTCCAGTAAGAGGTGCTAGGCAGCAGGGACACCCTAGATGCCATCTCCACAGAGCTTATATATGATTTGGTGCAGGGACAGGACAGATAAAAACGTGGAAGGGCATCGTGGTGTAAGGATCATGAGGGTAGCGTGTATAAGGTCTAGAAGAGCACAGCAGAAGGGCCAACATCTGTGAAGGAAAGGGCTTCCTTGCTTCATGGTCATGTTCCAGGAGGCTTACCTTCAAAAGAGACATCTCTACAGGGTTTTGCAGGATGAATAGGAGCTCTCCAGGCATTTGGGCAAGCGTTGGAGGCACAGGAGAGGACATTCCAGGCAAAGAAAATGATACATGCTATCTAGAGAAATTAAAGCTGGTTCTTTGTAGCCGAAGACTGGCAAGAGGGAGGCTGCGGAGTTCAGTCGGTGCCAGCGACCTGAGTGACATGAGAGAGAGCTGAGAGGTTTGTTTGAGGGTTTGGGGAGCCAGGGAAGGGTTGGAATAAGGGGAGACATGGGGTCAGATGTCTCCATGTTGTCTCCATGTCCATGTTGAAAGATCTTTCAGGAGACAGTGTGGAGGAAGGGTGGATGGAGGAGAGCAAGAGCGTTCCCGTAACGACTGGGCACCCCATTTTCTACACGGCAAGTGGGGTCTGTGAATGATGCAGGACACAGAGGCTGAGGAACAAAGAGGAGCTAGGGACCATTGAGGGCAAGGATGGAAGAGGGAGAGCTGTCCCAGGAAGAGCTGGGAGGTCGGCCCTCTATTTGCATGACAGGTGTGGCGTATTAACCATCCCCATATGGGCCATGACATGTGATCAGACTACAGCCCTCTGAGATTGGCAGGGCAGGCACCATGATTCCCATTTTATAGATGAGGAAACTGAGGCTCAAAGAGGTGAAAAGCCCTGCCCAAGGTCACTCTGCTTGAATATGGCAGAACTGGGACTCCAGACCAGGTCCTCTTAATCCCCAGTTCTGGCTCTTTGGGGAGACTAAATCTCATTTCAGTGAGTTGGGCTCATTTCAGTGAGTTGGGCTCCCATAATGATTTTCCTTTTTTAATAAGGGGGGGGATGGGAGACAGAGGGTTAGAGTGACTTGCTCAAGATCATGTAGGTGACCCAAGGTCTGAATTTGGATTCTATTCTCCTGAGTCCTCCTTCCTTCCTTCCTTCCTTCATTCATTCATGCATTCATTCATGGAGTTATCACTGCTATCCGGCACTGCCCCCCTGTGGCCTCCTGTCCTCAGTCACTGTTCCTGGGCTTGCTGCCCTTGCTGACGTTTTGTAGCTGGCCAAGCACTCTCCTGCTCATGGCCTTTGCCTTGCTGCCCCTCTGGAATATTCCGTCCTCCTCCCCACTCAGTATTATCGTAACTCTTTCCCTAAAGTGTCCACTGAAACGTCACCTCCTCAGAGAGGCCTTTGCTGATCTCCCCACCTATCCCCTCTCTGGCTGTAGTTTTCTTCATAGCACTTATCCCTACACTGCCGCTTCTTCACTCAAGGTCTGTCTCCCTTACTAGAAAGTAAGTTCCAGAAGGGCAGGCACTTTGCTTCTGCATTTTATTTCCTGTCTTATTGCAAAGAGGTGCTTGTTAATGTCTGTTGAGTGAATGCATGTTGAGTGCCCCCTGGGTGCAAGGCCCTGTCCCAGGATCCAAAATGAGTTCTCTCCACAGGAGCTCATTCCCAGTGTGCTGGGGACACGGGCTTGCAGGCCCACACCCTGTGACAGTGTGACAAAGGCTGTATCAACATACCTAAGAGCCCTGCCCATGCATCCGTACAGTCTGGGCTCTCTTCAGTGCAACAGTAGTTGAGAGTAAAGGAAGGGAAGTGTGAGAACTGGGGCTGTGGGTGGGAGGGCAGGCTGACTTGCACGTGCTTAGATGTATTTTATTTTACAATCCATATTCTATCTTATGATCTCATAAACCATGAAGTCATGACCTGAGCTGAAACCAAGAGTCAGACACTTTACTGACCGAGCCACCCTGGCGCCCTGCTCAGATGGATTTTAGAATGAATACAAGGCAGAAGCAAACAGAGGGAGGACATTCAGGTGGCACCTCAAAAGGTCCAGAAGATCATCTTTCATTATAAACACTTTAGAGTATTTGGTTGTGTCCACAGCTCTTGGTCTCAATTTACAGAGCAACAAATGGGTGGAAATTTCCAAAGTGAGTGGATTTGCCTAGATGCCTGGTGTATTTGTCATTCTTTCCAGGGGAATTCAGTCTGGAATTCCCGCCCCTGTCTTTTCCCTCTCCAGCCTCCCTCCGTGCCCTGCCCAGAGTGTCTGGGGCTTGGGGCTTGAGGCCCCCTTGCAGCCCCCTTTGTCCTGCACTGGAGGGACAAAGGGGCCGGCTCAGGAGCAGGCAGATTTGCAGTCCTGAGAGCTGACTCCAGCAAATGCAGTTAGATGACAAGTACATTTTATTCTATAATAAAAGGGCTTTTAAGAAAAATACCGAGTGCTTAGGGGAAAGTTAAGGGGGGAGAAAGGAAGGCAATGGAATTGTTCACACTCCATCAATGCCTAAGAAAAACCAGTTTCAATGCGGCACTCTTCCAGGAGGGTGCTGGGGTGGGGGCTGGGCGTGGGACGCCAGCTTCTCCACTGTGCGCACTCCCCTCCCCCCAGTGCTAGAAACTCCTGCTCTCAGCTTCCTGCCCAGCTCCACTCAGCCACTCAGCTGCCACCTCAGTTCCAACAAGTGTGAAGCAAACTTCCGAATCCCCCCACCCCACCTATCTAGTTGGTAGATACCGGTAGCGCCGTATTGGTGGGTTAAGATAGTTACATTTTTACTTAGGTATTTAAATGTGTGGATACTTTCATATTGGTTAATGGATAACCACTGCCCTGAGCCACCCCACCTGCCCTGGCCTCTTCCCTGGGGCCGGAAAGCCTCCTCCACACTGCAGCACCTGGAGGGTTAACCCCTGCCACAGTGGGGTCCAGCTCCAAGTCTATAAATGGACTGAATATACCCCTACGGCTAGTCCTTCACACCCACAAGCTACTCTTCTTTTTCCCCAATGTGTGGGAACAGTCTGCCATTGACCCAAGGAAAGATCTGGGGGAGCGTGTCATGGACACCCCCCCTGCCCCTACACACAAGGCTGATCTCGGGTCCTGTATCAGCTCTGGGACTCCTTGAGGGCTGGCACTGTTTCTGCCTCTTCACTGCTGACTCCCTGCTGCCAAGGCTGACCCTCGACTGGTACCTGATGGCTGGCATTGCTCTGGTTGGCTGAATAATGCACCAAAGACAATCACATCCTAATCTCTGGAGATCCAGAGCCAGTGAAGGTTACTTTAGAAAGGGACCTTGCAGATGTGATTAAGTTAAGGGCCATGAGATAGGGAGATGACCCTGGACTATCTCTGGGTGGGCCCAATGTCATGACAAGTGTCCTTAAAGATGGAGGCAGAGGGAGACTTGAACTTGGCAGATGAGAGGGCCAGGTGATCATGGAGGCAGAGACTGGAGGGTTGCAGCCACAAGCCCGGGAATGCACGGGGCCACCAGAAGCTGGGAGAGCCGAGGAAGCCAGCCTGGCCAACATCTTGATTGAAGCACTCTATTCCCTGACTTGTGTAAGGCTCAGTGCAGGCATCTGGCCTCCCAAACTGTAGGAGAATGAGTATCTATTGTTTGAAGCCACTGGTTATATGGTAAGTTCTGACAGCAGCGATAGGAAACCAGCACACACACCCAACTCATCTTGACCACCGGGTAGGTAGGTCGTGACATTAAGAAAACAGCTCAGGGCCGTGGCCATGACCTCTTGGAAAATGCAAAACCAATCACAGCACTCCTACCCCCTCACTGCCCAGTAAACCTCACCAAGGGCTTCCTGTTACCTGGGTAGCCTGAGGTCTTCAGCCAGCAGAGAGGTCCTTCCTGCCCTTGTTGGCCCCAGATCCCCACACATCCCACAGGCCAGTCAAGCCTAACAACTGACATTTTCATTTGCCTGAGTCTCATGCCACACACTCTTACTTCTCAGTGCCTTGTCCCCATCCAGTCACTATGGCCTGGAAAGCACCACCCTCTTCATTCAGTCACCTTCCACTTGCCCCTCAAGCCAGCCTGGGAGTCCTCTCTTCCAGGAAGCCTCCCCTGGAGCCCAAGGCTGGGTTCCACCCCTGCTCTCATAGCCCCTGGGGTGGCCCGGGGCCCCAGTGCGGACTGCACTGCCAGACCCCGTCTGTGGCTCCCGCTCCCCAAGAGGGGGGGTCCAATGTCAGGGAAGCATGAGGCCATGACTCCACCCACATCTCTGACTTTAACAGGGCTCTCGTCCAGCTGGCCACCACTGGGGCTCATGACTCACGTTCCGTGAAGCACAGCCCAGTGGCAGAGCGAGTGTGGACTCCCGAGCTCTGCTGACCCTGCTGGGAAACCCCCCGTGGGGAAGGGAGAGGCTCCCCAGTTCTGTTTTCCATCCCTACAAGTATTTACAAATTAG
Organism: Hyaena hyaena; assembly: GCF_003009895.1. Lineage (NCBI taxonomy): Eukaryota > Metazoa > Chordata > Mammalia > Carnivora > Hyaenidae > Hyaena > Hyaena hyaena. Next base: position 640,520 of record NW_024080725.1, on the reverse strand, counting down.
ATAGATAGAACACATCTTCATCTTGCCTTTTTCTTCCCTAAGCCCATAGGAACTTTTGTTTTTGGTGAGTATTAAACATTCTGTAGATAATATATATAAGCAAACAAGGGTCAAGGATGTTCCTTTTATTGTTCTTTACTAGAAATTGGCTTTTGTTATCTTTTTCTGGCTTCTAGAAGCCCTACAGGTTCACAGGAGAAAATTCGGACACTGTGGAGGTAGGTTACTTTGGGGAAAGTAAGGGAGCCCAGCACCACTTATTTCTTCCTGTCTGCAAACCAGCTCCCACCCCTACCTCTGGGGCCCCACCCCCCCTGCCCCTTGCCCCAGTACCTGGCCACTACAGGGAGCACTGTCACCTCCCATGTCCTCAGTTCTGTGGTCCTTCTTACAGACTTCATGCCTCTCTCTCTCTTTCCATCCCCACAGACATTGTCGCCTCGCTGGCCCGTGGTCTTCTCTCACTCAGACATCTACAGTGCCTACCATGTTCTTTTTCGTCTAGTTTCTACCCCCTCACATCTGTGGCTCACTGTACAGAGACACCTGACACTTTCCAGTCTATCCCTGCTCGGCCCCCCAATACCCACCCCATGAGAGCATATCCTTGGGCCCATCTGGACACCAGCTCAGACCTCACCATCTCCAACCACACTGGCTTTCCCATGAGATGGGCCCTCATGGGCTCTGCTGCTTCTGAACTATAGTTCCCTGAGATGGCTTTTGGTTAGAAACAATATTCACCCTACTTCTGGCCACAGGGCTAGAGGGAGGCTGCTCCATGATTGGGAAGCAGGGAAGGGATGGGGTTCAGGGGTTACAGAAGCACGGGGGAGGGACAAGGGCCCAAGATGTGGGGCAGGTCTGCGCTGGAGGAGAGCAAAGGCCCTGGGGTCTCCTGATGATTTGTAAAGCCAAGGGAGCAGGGACTGAGCTGAACCCCGAAAGCTGACAGCGCATGGGAGACGACAGTGCAGGCAGAACCAGGCTGCCAGAGGCCCAGGGAGGAGGGTGATGCTCTCTGGTCTGACCCAGAGGCTCTGGATGGGCAGGAAGGGTCCCAGGGAGCAGGCGAGGAAGGTGGTGTTCCTGGGAAGCATCTGCCTGAAGCCTGTTGAGTGCTCCTGTGCCAGCCAGCTTGGCTTGTACAGCCCTGTCCTGGCTGGGGTGGGCCACTCGGTCACCAGCACTGGGCGTCTGCCTCATGTCAATGTTTGTGCTAGGCCTGTGGGCTGCATCCGGGAGGCAGAGAAGAAAATTCACCTAAGTTGAGCCCATGGCGTGTACCCGGGCTGGTGCTAAGTGCTCTACATGGATTGTGTTACTCAATGCCCACGACAGAGAGGGAGTTCAAATGCATGTCTTGCTCCCAGTCCACAGGGAGGCCAGAGTCCCAGGGTCTGAGGGAGCTGGCAGTAGATGATGCTCCTGGGTGCTCCTGTCATGAATTCCCTCCAGGGCTATATATGTCACCCTTGAGTCAGCCAGTGCGGGTCACGACCAGCTCGGGGAGAAGCGCTGACTTTGAGGAACTTAAACCTGGATGCATGGGAGATGCTGGCAGGTTCAGCCAGAGCCAAAGAGAAACTGCTTTGGGTGGGGGTGGGGGGGTGGGGAGTAGGGGGTCCCCTGGGATAAAGGGAAGGGCCCAACGTTAGTTATCAGGGGACCTGGTCATTGACTCTGTGGGACAGAGAGGGGTGGAGGTTTCTGGCACAAGGTGTGGGTGGGCGTCTCCAGCCATGGAAGAGCTGTTGGGGGTGGCAGTGGTGGGGGGCAGCCTTGCCCCCATAACCTTTGTAAAATGGCGGTTGAGGTAGATCAACTGGAAGGGCCCGCCCAGCTCTGGCAGCTGTGATCGTGGCATTCTTTATGAGGTCCCAGCCAGCATGGTCACAGACCACAGCCGGGAGCTCCTCAACGCAGGGGCCGTGCCCGATCCAGCTCACCATGGCCTCAGGGCCTGGCCTCTCACAGGAGGTTCTGGTGGGGGGAGTGGATGACCGAAGAGAGTCAGTAAAGGAGTGAGTGCACCCCACAGGCCGAAGTTTCCACCGTCTGAACGGGCAGTGGGAAGAGTGACCAAAACCGTGGGTCACACGTGCACCCTTTCTGCCACCACGCAGAGGACCAAGGCCAATGCCAACACTTGGGAGACAGAAAGGGAGCAAGAATGGTTTCATTTCTAAGTCTTAATCCTGTAAATCCAGACAGGGAGGCTTTAATTACTTCACTTTGAGTGGTTTTAGTTTTCAATTAAAGTCATCAGGTAAACATTTGGAAATTAGTGTCCTTGTTAGAAATTAGCAACAGCAAGCAGTCCCTCTTCAAGGTGCTGGGTTGGAGCTCTCCAGGGCAGGAGAGGGACTGGCAATGAGCCCCGCCCAGCCTGTCACCACCCATGGGTCACGGTGGGGCACAGCTGGGGGGTTTCTGGAATGGCATCCACCTCTTCTCGTCCACCGCCCCCCAGCAACAGTCCAGGCTCAGATGGGGAGGACGTCACCTTAAAACCGGGCCTGGGGGCCGGGAACCATGGAGCTCATGTTGGACCTGTGCGTCCGGCAGGTTCTCAGTTGGCATTTGGTGTTTGGAACACGGGGGCAGCAGGACTCAGGACCTGGGGGGGAGGGCTGTGGTCTTGGCGCTGTCCCCAGCAAGAGTGCTTGGGTGGGGCACTCTGGCCTGCCCCATGTTGCCCTTCCTAGTGACCAAGCTGGGAACGAGGGTGGTCGGGGAGGAGGGAGCTCAAGATGCCAGTCTGGGCCACCGTGGGTGCTCTTTGGCCAGGAAGCTGCCACTCCTGGGCACATCCAAGCTGGAGAGCTAACAGCCCTGTCTGGCCCCGTGCAGAATTCAGGAGGCCACTGGCTGCCTCTGGAGGAAGATGCTGGTCTTCCCAGAGGCCAGGGTGTCAGAGAACTTCCCCAGGATTCTTTCAACAGTGCTATACACTGAACTGTGACCCATCAAAATTCACAAGTTGAAGCCCTACCCTCCGGTGCCTGTATTGGAGTAGGGCCTGGATGGTGGTAATTAAGATTAAATGAGGTCATTAGGGTGAGGATCCGATCAGATAGGATTAAGGAGAGGTTGCTCTTTCTCCCTCTCTTCCAGGTGAGCACATGGCAAGGAGGTGGCCATCTGTAAGCCAGGAAAGAGGGACCCTCACCAGAGACGAGCTCAGCTGGTACCTCATCTGGGACCTCCAGCAGTCAACACTGTGTGAGGGGACTTTGTTGTGTCAGCCACCCAGTCTGTGGTATTCTGTTCCAGGAAGCAGAGATGATGGATATAATCAGTGACATGGTTTACCGTGCTATTCCAGCAGCTGCGGGAAGAGGCTGAGCAGCGGCGGGAATGGGTCTGGGTGTAGCCAGGAAGTGGCAGTCGGGGCCATGGCCAGGCAGGTCTTGCAGCTCCAAGGCCAGCATCCTTAAGACCGTGCGGCTGCTGAAGATACGGATGACGGCAGTGATGGTGGCCGAATTTGCCTGGGACATCACAGAACAGAAGAAATGGAGCTGGCTTCCAATTAAGGACGTCACCAAAGGTCAAAAACAAGCTCATGGAGCACCTGGGTGGCCCAGTCGGTTAAGCATTAGACTTTGGCTTAAGTCACGATCTCATAGGTTCATGAGTTGAAGCCCTGCGTTGGGCTCGGTGCTGACAGATGGGAGCCTGGAGCCTGTCTTCGGATTCTGTGTCTCCCTCTCTCTCTCTCTCTGCCCCTCCCCCGCTCACGCTGTTTCTCTCTCAAAAATAAATAAACATTAAAAAAAAAAACCCAATAAGCTCAAAAGGGCTCTGAAGTATTTGTCGATGGCCATGTCTAGAAGTTCTAAGGGGGACAGTCCACCCTTTCCAGCCAGAACTCACCTGGGGGTCTACTGTGTTTCCTTACACTCTCTCCTGGACCCTATTCCAGGGTTCAGAATCAATGTTTGTGATTGGATCTGGATGGAGAGGACCAGACTCCAAGGGGAGACCCAGGATGCTATTAATTCTGGACTCTGATTCAGCTGGGTATCTGAGGTGGCCTGGGGACCCTCTCCCAACCCAATCCACAAAACACCCATACCAAGTGGGCTGTGTCATCCCAAGCTGGCTGCCTTCCTGTGGACAGAGGGGCCACATGGACTCTTTCCCAGTATCCCACAGACACCGATTGGGGACCATAGGATTCCACCCTTGTCCCAAACATGGGTATCTCACCTGGCTGAAGGAGGGGCTGTGAGGAGGCCAAAGTGAACAGAAACATGTCCAAATGGTTCTGGGTTTCATGCCAGCACATAAATAGTACAGCAACGAGGATAATTTTTTTTCAAAGAGATTATCTGAAAAAAATTTATATTAATTCAACATGTCAGCTTTTCCGGGGGCCATCTTTGAGATCAGAAGCCCCAGCTGGGTACCCGCTCGACACCACAAGGGTGATTAAGCAAAATGTCAAGAAGTGGAACTATGTTATGAGGCCAGTGGGGACTCCAAACTTGGGGTAATGAGGGGAAATTTGGGCAAGGGAGAAGTGAGCCTTCTGACTGCTGTCAGGCACTCTAACGGGGAGGGGGGTGGTGACTTCCCAAGCAGTCCAGAGGCCCGGCTCCGGTGCTGGGTCAGCAATTCGCTTGACTAAACAATTGCCCTCTTCAAGCCCAATCTCCTCACCTATCGAGAGTGCATGTCTCTCATGTGCCTTCAGGGTCTGTGTTTCTCTGGATGACTAATATTTAATATGATTATGCTGTATAGAGCATCGCGGAGTGCTTTTTCTTAAATTATATTTTTTGAAGTACATATCTCTACTTTCCATACATGCTCATGACCAATTACTTGCTAGTCTTTGGGGAAGATTTGGGACTTTGTTCTTGTTCCTTTAATTATCCATCGACAGCTGTGTTCCATCCACCAAGGGCAGGGGGACACCCGGGTCTTCTAGGCTGTGTATGCTGACCAGCTACTAGTTAAGGGTCACAGAATCATCTCAGTAGAGAGAATGGGCTCCGGCTTCACACAGAGCAAGTTGGAAGCCAGGTCCTTCTTCCTGACAGCTGTGTGATCAGTGTGCTAGTATCCTATGCAGCAGGACACTAAACCTTACTGAGCCCCGGTTTCCTCGTGTATAAAACAGAACAAATTGCAGGTACCTTGGGGGATTGAGGGAGAAGCATGTGGAGTGGCTGTAAGAGGAGCACCTGTCCAGGGGGTACTCTGGGTAAAGGGTAAGTAGATTCCTGGAGTGCATCTGCCAGTCTTGGGCTTCTTAACCTTCTATTTATTTATTGAGAGAGAGAGAGAGAGAGAGAGAGAGAGAGAACACAGGGAGGGCGCAGAGACAGAATCCCAAGCAGGCTCTGCACTGTCAGTACAGAGCCCAATGCAGGGCTTGAACCCATGAACGTGACATCATGACCTGAGCCAAAATCAAGAGTCAGACGCTTAACCGACTGCACCACCCAGGTGCCCGTCTCAACATGCTTTCTACTATTAATGGTTTTTCTTCCCTCATCTCTTCCTCCCAAATGGTCTCGGGTCCTCGTGAGGAGGAATTGTGCTTGAGCCTCGTACAGCCTCCCGCAGAGCCAGTGCACTGCCCGCAGGTAGCAAGGGTGGGCTCTGTGTCTGGGAAACACACAATGGATCCATCTTGGGTCACCTGTCTGCCCCGGGGCCATCGTTCCCATCGTTCCCTCTCCACCGGGCCCTCCCTCGGCAGCCACCTTTGTGCTGACAAATACAATATATCTTGAGTTCTAACACATCCATTCTCAAAACATTAAACAATTAATGAATGCTTACTTGTGCTTTTCCTTCCTTGTTTGTTTGTTTATTGAAAGTAAAGCCTGGCCAGTATTTAAAAAACCCTCAAATACAGATGTACATAGAATAAAAGATGAAAGTCCTTCTTTACCCTTAGCTGTTCCTAGCCCCAAGAGGTAACCATAGTCAATAAATATGGCTTTAATTTTCCCTGTATTTTTCTCTCTATATTACAAATTATCTACACAACACATGCAAACTTAACGCCATTCAAGATTTTCTAAAAATTTGAAAGACTCATTTCTCAGACTTACTTTGCTTTTTACTTAATGAAATCTTTCTCATGTAAGATCTATTGCTTTTTTAAAACTTAACTATATTTTTTGGGCACCTGGATGGCTTAGTCGATTAAGTGTCCAGCTTCAGCTCAGATCATGATCTGGTTCGAGCCCTGCATCCAGCTCTGTGCCGACAGCTCAGAGCTTAGAGCCTGCTTTAGATTCTGTGTCTCCCTCTCTCTCTCTCTCTGCTCTTCTCCATTTGTACTCTGTCTCTCTCTCTCTCGAAAATAAATACTTGGGGCAGCTGGGTGGCTCTGTCGGTTAAGTGTCTGGCTTTGGCTCAGGTCATGATCTCACAGTTCATGGGTTCGAGTCCTGTGTCGGGCTCTGTACTGACAGCTCAGAGCCTGGAGCCTGTCTTCAGATTCTGTGTCTCCCTCTCTCTCTGACCCTCCCCTGCTCATGCTGTCTCTCTCTCTCAAAAATAACTAAAACATTAAAAAAAATTTTAAAAAATAAATACTTAAAAAATTTTTTTAATGTAAAAAATTAACTATATTTAAAAAAATGATTATACAATAAAATTGACTTTTGGGTGTACAGCCTGTGAATTTTAATGTGTGTGTAGATTTGCATAACCACCATCACAATTAGGTACAGAACTGCTCCATCACCCTCTAAAATTCCCTCGCACTGTCCATTCCTGATTATGTTCTTACCGTTCTTACCCCATCCATAACCCCCACCACCACTAATCTATTTCTCCATCAGCAGGCTCTTATTTCATAAATGGACTCATACTGCTTGTCATCATTTGATACTGATTTCTCTCACGTCACATTATGCCTTTGAGATCCTTCCAAGTTGCATCAGTTTTTAGTTTTGAGTAGTATCTCCTTGTAAGGATGGGTCACATTTATTTATCCATTCACCAGGTGATAAGCTGACAGATAGACGTTGATTCCAGGTATTGGTGATTGGGAATGAAGGAACTATGAACATTCGTGTCCAGGTCTTTGTGCTGATGTATGTTTTCATTTCTCTGGGATAAATTCCCAGGAGTGAGATTCTTGCTGAGGCTCATGGCAAATGTGTGTTTAGCTTCGTAAGAAACAGCTAAGCTGTTTTCCAGAGTGGCTGCTGCACTTCACACACCCTCCCCCCAAGGGGTCCGTGAGAGTTCTGTTGTTCTATCTCCTCTCTGGGACTTGGGACTTGGTATTTTTATCTTGCTCATTCTGAGAATTGTAGTGGTTCCTCATCATGGTTTTAATCTCCATTTTCTTAATGGCAGATGATGTTGATAAGATGTACATTTTTTTAAAAAACAAAAATTGTATTTTTTCATTTGAGAGTGCCTGTGCAAGTGAGCTGGGGGAGAGGGAGGCAGAGAAAGAGAGAGAGAGAGAGAGAGAAAGAGAGAGAGAGAGAGAATCTTAAGCAGGCTCCGGGCTCAGCACAGAGTCCAACACAAGGTTTGATCTCACAACTGTGAGATCATGACCTGAGCTGAAATCAACAGTCAGATTATTAACCAATTGAGGCACCCAGGCACCCCAAGAAGTACATTTTTATTTCTATTTTATTTTATTAAAAATTTTTTTTAATGTTTACTTTTGAGAGAGAGAGAGCACACATGAGCAGTGGCACAGCAGAGAGAGGGAGACACAGAATCTGAAGCAGGCTCCAGGCTCTGAGCTGTCAGCACAGAGCCCAATGCAGGGCTCGAACTTGTGAGCCACGAGATCATGACCTGAGCCAAAGTTGGACACCTGAACTACTGGGCCACCCAGGCCTCCCAAGATGTACATTTTTAGATAAAACCTTGAGATGTCTTTGTCCCTGGGCCATGTGGTTTAATCAGCATGAACTTTGTTGTTAACTGACGCTGAGTCTGGCACCCTGACGGAGTAAGAAACCGAAGTGTTGTTGGTGTGCCATAGCCCTTGGTGGGTCCTCTCCCCCACCCCCTGTAGATGTTGCTCCAGAGCAGGAATGGAGGCTTGGACAACATGAGCATCAGAAGCACTGCTAACTGAAAGAGCTCTCTCTTTTTCATGATGAATGGCTCTCGGTCACAGTTGGGTGTAAACAGGGATCCTCAAATTTTCTGAGCATTTCTTGCTGCCAATTGTAGGTGAGTTGGGCCTTCTCACTTTCTCATCAATAAGAAAGCAACCATCAGGGGGAAAAACACAAATACATTTTCAGTTTGGTGTTTGGAAAGGTGTTGGCCAACACCCAGACAGTTGACTCCTTGGCTTACGTTTCCATACGTGTAATTTGCTGTCACTTAGACACAACTTAAACCACTTAGATATTTTTATTTCAGTAACAAGCACATCTGTCACAGACCGATAGATTCTTCAAGTTGGGTGAGCCCTCAGGGGTCACTCTCCATCCCAATTCAGTCATTGTTCTTGAGAATCACCTCTTTGAGTGCCCTCAATGACAGGGCAGTCAGCACCAGGTAGGCCAGTCCATCCCCGGGCAACTTAACTGTTAGAAAGTTTTTTCATTTTTTAGGTTGAAAATTATTACTTTCTTCTGTTGGTCTGTAATCTGTCCTCAGGAGCCCACATGGCATCAAAATTTCTGTGCTCTTCCTACGGACAACAACTCTTGATATAGATGGAATATGCCATCGTGTCTTTGGCTCGTTCCCTTAGCTTCCTCATTCTTGCTTTCAGTCCCTCGTGTTCTCCTCATGGCAGGAGTCATCGACCTTCTTGCAGGAAGAGCACCTTCATCCCTGTCACTCTGGTCTGCTCACTTCCCAGTTCCCCTGCCCTGCTCCACCCCAGAGAGGAAGCAGAAGGTGGTGGTTGTGAGCATAGATACTGAAGAAACAGGGCCTGGGCTGGAATCGAGCTTTACCCCTCAGTAGCTGTGTGACCTTGGGCAAGTTTCTAACCTCTCTGTGCCTCATTGTTTTTGCATCCATTGAAGGAGTATAATAAGTTGCTAGCAGGCAGGAGGTTGTGACCTACCTATGGGTATCCCACCCAGTGCTACTGGGCAGACACTGACTGGCCTTGGAGGGGACAGGAGCTGGCTGAAGAAAACTGCCTGTGCCCGCTAGAAAGTCTTGGCCAGGCTCTGAGGAACAGTGTGTGGGGAAGCCAGGAGCAGGGGACATGTCAGTCAACAGCCCAGGTGGGGGAAATGTCCTGGGTATACCCTCTATAGAAGGCAGAACCTTCCCTGGGATCCCTGATTCCATTCTAAAGGACAGTCTGAAGGACAAGCTCAAGGTTATACGTATGTGGTGGGGAGCAGAACATTGACTTAGGATATCAGAAGCCCTGGGTTCTAATTCTGCCCCAACCCTGGGCAACTCACAGCATCTGTAGATCCTAGCTTCCTCATCGGGGAAGTTAGCACCACCTGTGACTTGCTCCTCGCTTTTGGGGACAGCTGCGGGTCTCAAATGATTAGTCTTGCTGGTGTGGGGGCCAGAGCCCCTGCTTTGGGGCCGCCTTCCTGCTTGAAGTCTGCCTCTGGCATACCCACGCCGAGGGACACAGGAAGATGTCCGCACCTCTCTGAGTCTCTGGTTTTTCTCTTGGAAAGTTGACCCGGTACTGTGAGAAAGGAAGTGCTGTGGGGACATAAATCGTACCATGTGCTAGGTGCCCGGCATAGCACCCGGCACACAGTAGGTGTTCAACCCAGGGTAGTGTGTGAATCATGAGTGTGCTGTTTGGTGCCCACCGAATGCTTGGGAAATGGTGACGACATGGGATTGAGTGGAAGTAGCTGGAGTTCCTTCTGGAGTCTGAGTCCCTGGGAGGCTGTGGGTCTTTGGGGCAGACTCCCTGGTGGATGTTTTCCAGAGAGCCCTGCACTTGGCCCTTTGCATGCAGCGAGCTCTAGCATGGACCGGACACCAGGCACTTAGGACAGCGGGACCCAAGGGCCCTGGATGCAGAGATGGTGTGTCTCTACTTACACACCCATACGTCCTCGTCAGGCAGTATCCCAGGGCTCAGGTGTGGCGGCACGAGGCAGCCAGGACTTCCTCATCTCAGCAGATTGTGTCCTCTGGGTGGGCTGGGCGGCTAACGTGTCCCTGCAGGCTGGAGCCTCGGAGCAGCAGGTCGCTTTGCTTTGGAGCGGCGTGGCAGGAGGAGTGGCCTCTTAAATATTGAATCACCCCTCCCTGGCTCCGCTCCTGCTGATTTGACTAAGGGCTCCAAGCCTTAAGTTTGTTTAATAACCTCCTGACACTAAACAAACAACCTTGCAAAAGGAGTAATTTGCGAGGCAGAAAGAAAACAAATAACTTGCAAGGACACAGCGCGGTGGCCAGGCTGATTACATTCCGGGGGCCACCTAAGTCTGACAGCAACCTAGAGCATATAGATCTTGGCTCCTCTCCACTCTGGGAAGTCTTCAAAAACACGGGCCAGGGGAACTTTGTATTAGGCCTATGGAGATGGCGCGTCATTAGAATTCTGGGGGCATATTAAATGCCATCTAGTTGCTAACACGATGCATCATTTTCTGCTAAATAATTGATCACGGTGCAGAGATTGTGTTTGTGGAGTTTAAAAAAGTGATTAGAGCAGGGAACATTTCTGGGAAGCAAGTTGCATCTGTAACCTGGAGCCTGCTCCGTGCACCTTACTGGGGAGGCAGCGGGGCGGGGGGGGGGGGGGGGGGGGGGGGGGGGGGGGGGCATCGGGCATTGGGGATTCTTGCCACACCGGAGCTGGGGCGCAGAACGGGAACGCTGACACAGCAGGATGAGGAGGCGGCGGTGGGCAGTGGGGGCGGCGCAGTGTAAGACCGACTGGGACCGGGGTCATAGTCAGAGCCCTTGCAGGGGCCCAGCGGGCTCTGCCAACCTTTGACCCTGGTGGGGGCGCCCAAGGAAGGCAAGAAGCCTCTCCAGGGAGAGCGCACACCCCGAGTCCCTTCCAGGGCGCACACCCATGTGGCGTCTCCCCAGGCGCCGATCACCAGATCTGGTTTTTTTCCCCCCTTTTTCTGCCCTACCTTCCCCCAGAGGTAATCTCTTTCTCCTTCCCCTTCTCCCGGGAAAGAATTTAGGATTCTCCACTCTCACCTCCGAGTAAGGGTGTGCCGTCGGGTTTAGGATGTGTATGAGAAGACTTTGGTTTTGATGGGTGGAAGGGCATTGCAGAAGCTGTTGGCCGGGAGAGATTTTAAGAGTGGGCTGTGGGTGCGTTTGGGAGGTGGAGACGGTGGGGCTTCAGCACGTCGTCAAAATAGCTCGAAAGTGGAAAGATCTGGTTCACAGTAAGGCACCACAGTATTTTTCAAATGAATGACACAGCCCTAAACGAAGAGCCAGGTTCACACGTTACTGACTGGCTGCATACCCTTGAGCAAATCTCTGAGCCTCAGTTTCCCTACTTGAAAAGCACAGGCCTCGGTTTGTGTGTGCGTGTGTGTGTATGTGTGTGTGTGTGTGTGGGGGGGTAATTTTAAATCAGCTCTTTCTTATCCCTGGCTGCATATTAGAATCTCCTGGGGACGTTTAAAAATAAAGATGCTGGGGCTCAACCCCCAGAGGTGCCCATTCAGTCGGTCCGGGGCATGGGCAGATCCGCTTAAGACCTTCCCCAGTGACTTTGACATGCAGCCGAGGATAAGAAATCTTACCTTGAGAGGGGAGTGAAAAGTAAAGGCAGGCACAGATCTGGGCCAGCTCCCCCTGGCCATGTGTGAAGGTCCCCAGCTCTAGACCAAGAAAGGAAAGGTTGGCTTCTGTAGAAACAGCTTCAAATACCCAGTTGCTATGGGGTGCTGGACAGATGAAAACCACTCTCCTTCAGCAGATGCAGCCTGCAGGGTTCAGGGGCAGCCCCTCAAGGGACAGGCTGAGGGCACTGGGGAAGGGTCTGCAGGGAGGCAGCCGCCAGTGCTTTTTGTAAAGGAAAAGCTATTTTCACAGAGAGGCTGGGTCAAGGCTGCAGGGAGAAACCGCTCCCCTTGCCTCACATCCCACGTGGTCCCAGAATGGTTCGTCCTCTCTCCTAATGGCTCAGAGCACATGCTGAGGGCTTTGAGATGGGTCCACCTGTCAGGGGTTTGTCCCTGGCCCTGTGCCTTCTTCCCTGAATGACCCCTTGTCCCCCAAGCAGCCCAAGACTGCCCCAGCCCTCGGGCTCCAAATACCCTGTGTTCAGTTCTCAGCACACATGTGTAAGGAAGGTTAAGCTGCCCACAGATTCCCCCACAACCCCAACATCTGGGGAGCTTCCTGAAGGCAGAATCCAGTTCTCTCACCTTCTTGGCATAACAAAGTGTTAGATGCTCTTGTGAGTTCTTCCAGACCTACATGTCATGGTGCTGCCTTCCATCCCAGCTTGGCCACCACCCTTGCCAGGTACCCCAGGCACGTTCCCTTCCCTGCTTCCAACCACTGTTTCCTCATCTGAAGACAGAATGGGCCAGGCCCCTACCGACTGATGGCAGCGGCTTTGGCCCTCTGAGGGGCAGACAGAGACCACTGCTACTAGTTCTATTTTACAAGCAGGATAATTGAGCCTTAGAAATGACCTGACTTCATCAAAGGCATTCAGCCAGTAGGTGGGGAAGCCATGGCTCCTGAATGCTAGCCCAAGACAGTCTACAGCTGTAGAATGAAACACGTAGTTCAAGATCATGAAGGCCTTCCCCAATCCCCAGGCTGAGGAGGACATTAGTTTCTCTTGGAAGACAGGTGCCTACGTTGAGATGAGCCTTCTGAGCCTCTGGACACAATCGGATTCATTCCCTGCCACTGTCTGGATATTTCTGGACTTTGTCTGGGCCTTTGACCTGTCAGCTGCCTCGTGCGCCTGAGGGCGATGGCCTGAGTCACACCTCCAGTACTTCTTTGCCCTGTCATGCATTGCCCTTGTCATTGGAAATGAGCCACCCACAGAGTGTCTGAGGGAGATTGGTTTTTAGCTAAAGGTCATAGCAAATTGCGGAGGGATCCCCGGGGAAGTGGGGTGGTGCGATGTTCCTGTGACTGCTCATGCTGGCCGTGGCCACCAGGGGGCGAGCGAGGCCTTGTGTCCCAGCCACAGGGGCAGGGCTAGGGGTGACAGTCGGTGCCCAGGCAGGGTCACAGGGCAAGCCCAGTATGCCTAGGCGCGGAGGGTGCCTCTGATGACCTCCAGATGCCACCCCAATTTGCTCCCATAGCCTGCGGGGTGTTGGATAAGCATCAAAGGCCAGGCCTGCAGAGCCCAGTGGGGTGACTTTGGGAAAGTTATCCTCTGACGCATATCAGTTTGAGATGGAGGATTTTGGACGGGAGAAGGGATCTGGGAACTCCTCTCCTTTCCTCCCTGCTGCTTGTAGGAGCCAAGGTGTTCTCACCTGGTCTTTCCTATGTCTCTTGTGTTCTAGTCTCTTCCTCAAACGCAATGTGCTTCGACGCCGCACACCAACTTCTATAGCAGCGGAATCGCTGGGGACTTGCTGAAACACTAATCCATGGGTCTTACCCCTGAGGTTGTGATACAGGTGCTCTGGGGACCGCACGTTAAGGACCATGGGTCTAGCTTCCTCCCACCTCAGTTCCTGGCCTCCCTGGAGGGGTTTCCTGGAAGTGGAGCCATTAACTATAGATCCAGACAAACTTAGGCTCCTGGCTCTGCTGCTGTCAAGCTGTGTGACTCTGGGCAAGTCTCTTACCCTCCCTGAGCCAAGATTTCTTGAAATGTAGAGAAAACAATGCCCAGGCATTGGGTGAGGTCTGAGTGAGGTCTGAATGCGACGACTCAGAGGCCTCTCCAAAAATATTCCTTCCTAGAAGGGGAGTTGTGGTAGAAAAAGGAAGTGCAGAGATCCAGTCCATCCTTGTGGAAATTGGGAAAGCAAGGGTGAGAGCCCTGCCCAGGTCCCACTGGGGGAGAGGGGGGGCGGGCGGGCAGAGCTGGAGCAAGGATGGGCGCATCTGCTAGTGTTTGTTCCCTCCTCTAGCTGGGAGGCCATAGCCCACAGCCCAGCCTCCGTCTCCTCGGTTGCCTGAGCAAACGTTGGTGTAAAAAGCACCCTCCCCCCAGCACCCTGTGCAGGCTGTCACTCACCAAGGCCACTGAGATACCACTTCATTGACAGGCCACCTCCTCCCTGCTGCCTCCTGACAACCTCCTGCCTTCACTGGTTCTCCTGGGGCCAGGAGCAGTTGAGCTGTGGGGTGCAGAGCTTACACCCCACTTTCTGCAGGAGCCCAGAGGCCAGACAGGGAGGTTCATAGAGAAACAGACCACCGGTGTCTCTGTTCACACATCTCTGTAGCTCCCTATTGCCTATGGCCACATTTCCTGTATGTATTAGACATGGACCATCCCCTCCACCATCTAGAGGACTCCTGCCCTGGAGCAGGCCACCGGCTGCCTCTCTGCCTTTATTTCCCACAACACCCTGTCAGGCGCTGGTCTCAAGTTGAGTTCTGGTCCCTTAGAAAGAGAGGTCGTTCTGTATTTTCTAATCTCAGTTTGCGCATCTGTGAAATGGGAGCCCACAGGAGCACTCACCCATCTCTCCTCCTCAGAAGCCCTGTCCTGATGCTAGTCAGAGGAGCATGGGTGGGAGCCTAGGACCCTTGCTTGGAGAGAAGGGGAGTGGCTTCTGAGAGGCCATTGTTACATCTTTGGGGCTAATTTCTTCTTCTCCTGATATAAATCAGAAGGGCCTGACTGGATGAACAGTCCTCCTCATTGTTCCTCTGGGCCTTTGCTCATGGACCCCCCATCGTCCTGGCTCTCCCTCACCCTGGAGAGTTCCAGCTTGCATCTCAAGAAGAGTGAGTGGGTCTCCTCTCTGAGGTGGTTCCTCTGGCGACCCTCCCATCCAGCATCGCCTGTCACTTGTTCACCTGTCTCTCTCTGCTAAACTGGGTACCCTGAGAGCAGAGCCTGTGACTAGAGGCTGAAAATGTTCCCCAGAGTTCCATCCTGGGTAATGCCAGGGCAGGCGCCCAGCGCGGGTGCTCTGTGAGCCCGCCCCCTGGGGGGGATGTCTGCCTTTCCTCCCCAGGGCTGCTCTTCAGAGAGGAGCTCAGCAAGCCCCTCTATGTGCCCAGGGAAGGGAGACTCTGTCCCGGGGGCCCCTTGTAATTTCCCTCTTGCATCAATTATTAAGGCGGAGAGAGGTTGGGGGCCAATGAACCCAGGCATCTAACTTTTGGAGACAAGGGTTTCTGTTTGGGGATGAGCCAAGGTGGAGAGAGGACATCTTCCCCCCCAACCCCAAGTGCTCACCGCCCACCCACTCACCCTCCTTGCCCTGCCCCCAGGCACCTCCCAGAGGCACCCGCCATCTACACACATACACGAGGGAGGGCTATGAAACCCATGGGTGTGTGCGGAGTTTTCCAGGGTGCCCTCTATTAGTCCCCTCCGAGAAGGACCCTGGGTTACACCTTCGCCAGCCACCACCATCCCTATTCTAGGCATGTGGGGCTCCTTCGGCTCTTCCAATCCTCCAAAGACCCTCCAGTGTTTAGCTCAAAGGAACCCTTTGATGTCCTAAATGACAAAGCCAGGCATCATGGCGGCTGCGTGGCGACAGCTCCCTGCAGACTCCCGGGAGGGGCAGCTGCCGGCTGTCAGCGCTTCTGGCCATCTGAAGTGCTTTGTTTCAGCTACACATGGGCGTCTTTGTTGTCAGAACTGCCTCTGCCCCCTTCCTCTTGGGTTTCCTTGGAGAAGCATAGAGCCTGTCTGGCCAGCTGAGCCCAGCTGCCCGCGGAGAAACCGTGCTCGGGTCCTGCCCCTGCTTTGCCCAAGGCTGCCTAGGACTCCCTGTCACCCTGCCTGCCTTCTCTCAGCCACCTGATTACCAAGGTGGGCGGGGGCTTTTGCATCCAGGACCTTTGCACACCTTGCTTCTCATCTTATCCTTCGGGCAAGTCTCCATTTTCTCATCTGTAAGTGGGGATGATAAAAATAATACGTACCCCAGACGCCTGGAGGGCACACACACCCTGGTGAAGCCTCAGACACATGTGGGCTCTCAATGAATACCAGCCCCCACCTCCTGTCTTCTCTATTCTGTTTTATCATTTAGTGGTTCTAGCTATTCGGTCAAATCGCACAAGGGGCATTTACAATGTACCAGTGCCCGAATTCCATCCCAAGTAATGACAGGGGAGCTTTACTTTTGAAAAACTCCCCAGACAATTCTAAGAATCGGCCAAGGACACAACTCCAGACCCTGCTCTAACCCGATCCCAGCCCTCCTGACATGCATGTCCGAGAGAGGAACCACTAAATGTATACAACTATTTAAATGGAAATTCATTAAACCGACATAAAATTAAAGCTTCATTTCCTCGGTCACACTAACCACTTTTTGAGTGACAGCACAGGTCTAGAACATTTCCTGCATTTCAGGGAGTTCTGTTAGAGAGAGCTGAAGACCAGAGCTGTCCAATGGAAATACGGTGCAAGCCACATGTGTAATTTTGTGGCTTTAAATTACGTCATTAAAATTCTTCTGATGGGGGCGCCCTCGTGGCTCAGTTAGTTGAGCATCCAACTCTTGGTTTTGGCTCAGGTCATGATCTCACAGTCCATCCATTCGAGCTTCTAGTCGGGCTCTGTGCTGATGCTCGGACACTGCCTGGAATTCTCTCTCTCCCTCTCTCTCTACCCCTTCCCCTCTCACGTTGTCTGTCTCTCTCTAAATAAATAAATAAATACTTTAAAAAAATTCTTCTAATGGCCACATTCAGTAAAACGAAACAGGTGAACTTAATTCAAAGAATATATTTTATTTAATCTCATGCATCCAAAAGGCTGTCGTTGCAGCATGTAATGAGCTATTTTGCATCCATTTTTGTACTTGGTCTTTAAAACATGGTGTGTCTTTCACACTTTCAGCATGTCTCAATTAGACGGGCAGCGTCCGAGTGCTCAACATGGTGCATCTTGCACAACGTGGACACGCGGCAGTGCCCAGTGATGTGTGAAATTATCTTGGGTGAACATCCTCTTCCTGACAGAATGACATCGCCGTGCCTACACGTAGGGCTTTAGGACTTGGGAAATACCTTGATACCTGTCTTCTGATATCCCCCCCCCCCCCCCAGAGCCTTCTGACTGCCTGCCGCAGGCTGGCTAGAGGTATTGCCCAGATACATGGTCGTATAGCAGGGGGACTGCATGACAGTGCGGTGGTACACCACACCTTGTATACGATTGCACTTCCTGCGTCTGTGAGTGTCTAGTCCTGGACGGGGGCAATCGTGTTGGTCATCAGTTGGGGACATCCCTATTCCTGTTTTGCCCACCTTACCTGTGATGTTCCCTCCAGTAGCCCACCTGTCCCTGGAGAAGACATGACTTACTTGGAGCTGGAGGGTCTCTCCCACTAGAAGACATGGGGCCAGAGGTCTCCATCACCATTCACTCCTTCCTGCTAAAGCATCTATCCACCACCGCTCCCAATATATGGTGATGTGTTTCCAGAGGAAGTTCGCGCAGCCACCTGTGTTGATGCAGCATGCTGGTTCATAGTAGAGCATGGCCAGTCACGACTGGGACAGATGACAGCTCAATTATGATAAAAGAATGTGGAACAAAGGATCTGGAGCACAGAGATCCATGCAGGATGAGAGAAGGAGACCATGGTGGGGCTGGTGAAGAAGTCAGGGGCCCTTGAGGACACAGGAGCCCAGGCAGAGAGCTCTGGTGGCAAGAGATGGGCGGGGGGGGGGGGGGGGCAGAAAGCTACACCCCCCAGACAATGTGGATGAGGTGTGGCCCTGGCGGGGGGTGCTGAAGGGGACTGGGTATCTGTCACATCAGAGCCTGCAGTGAGTGTACAAGGTGGAATCCTGCTCTCTTCAGATTTCTATCTTACAGGTTTCAGCTTCCTGTGGGAGTTCAGCAGACAGTGAAGCTCACAGGGCCTCAGGGGTCCAGCTTCTGGCCTTGAGGGAGCCCACAGGCTGGGCGGGGCATCAACTCTTGCCGGTTCCTGTAAGCAGTGAGGTGAGACCATCCCTGAAGTATACAGCCAGCAGCACACAGGAGCTGACCTCTGACACCTTCACTTTCCCTGTGTTTCCTCTGAATGGCTTTCCCAGCCCCTCTCCCCAACCTGCCCCTGACAGTCCCGGGCTCTGTGTGACTTATATGCAAATTACTTCCCACCAGAGGCCCCCTACTAACACTTGGAGAGGTGCACTCTGATATGTCTCTGGCCTCTAACCGTTTTTCTCTTATGCTCAGAGCCCTCCCCCTCCACCCCCCACCCCCGGCCATGACCCCCAGCTCTAGCTTCTCTATGTCCCCATTCTCATGGTGCCGACCTTGGCCCAGCCCGTTGGACGCCAGCCCCTCCATCTTCTGCCAGACCTCAATGGTGGGACAAGAAGACTGGACTCCAGGTCTCCTCTCTAATGACTTTAGCCAGAGTGATCCTGGCAGGGAAAGGGATAGATTGCAGGCACACAGCAGCTACTCAAAGCCAGAGATGGCCGTCCTGGCCCGAGCTGTTCTTCCTCGTTCATCCAACAAGCTCTCGCTGCGTACCACATCGGACCCCATCCTACCTGAGGGCCTCACATCTGAGTGGCGGTGCCTGCATGATCGGTTTTGGATAAAGGACTAATGAATCAGGATCATCCAAATGGTTTTCTCCACACCACAGTGTCCACATGCCAGGCAGCTCTGTTCATGGACTCGGCAGGTGACGATCCCTCCCAGAAAATCATCATCCATCCATCTTTCCTCTCAAGAGCATCAATCAATGTTCCAGAACCCATAGCTGTGTTCTCATTCCAGGAGTTTTCAATCACTTCCCTTTTCCCTCGTGTGTGCAGAACAAGGCAGTGACACTGGGAAATTGTGTTTTGACATGAAATCATTATGTGTTTTAAAGCCTCTCCTTCAATGTTGGTCTTTTGCTGCCTCCTGCTTTCCCCCGGCACATCTCCCGCTATGAACTGCGGCGCGAGCCCCGCTCCTTTGTTCAGCTCTCAGGCACAGGTGAGGAATGCAGCCCAAAAGGGAGAAACATGGAAAAAAAGAAGTGTTTTATTCTGGCACTATCACACTGTAATTAATTTGTCCCCTCCAATCGGAACCCTTCTAGTCTATTTCCTGCAGAGGTGTTGGAGGGGCTGGTGTGTGCGTGTGCAGGTGGGAGGGTCGGGGGGGGGATCTGGGGCAGGTGTATGTGGAGTGAAGTAGCGTCATAATCAGGCGCGTTTGATGTGAAATGTAACTGTATGCTTTCGGCCATCAATCAATCAGTCAGGGGGTGCAGTAGGTGCAGGAGGGAGTGCAGGGATAAAACTAGCTGTTCATGGCATGGTGATTCTGCCCATGAACCCTCTCATAGCAGCCCAGAGTGAGGGCGGGACAGGGGGTACGTCCTGGCTGCTCCCTGTGTCCCCGTCCCTGCACGCCTCCCGCGATAGGAGCATCTCTCTGTGCTGATGCTGATTCTAGTGTTTAGAGGCTTGTATTTTTTGTACAATGAGCCCCTAAGGGCATGCCAATTACCTATCTGGTGCTCAGCCAAAGTTGAGCGCTGGAGGAGAAATGGATAGTGTTGGACTTTCCAGGAAAGCGTGGTGCGTCTGTCCTCTTTCTCAACGCTTTCTCATGGGAAATTTTGATTCTTCACAATTCCCAATTGACCTGCTGGCTCTAGATCTTAAGCCCCCTAAGGTTGGGCTCGAGCCATATTTGGGAGGCTTAGCACAGCAGCAAGAGATCAGTGTGTCAGTCTGCAGGGACACAGGCTTAACGTGAGCCCAACTTAGCAGGGTCTTCTTGAGCAAGCGGATTAACCGGTTGGAGCCTCAGTGTTCTCATCTGGAAGTGGGGGCCAGTAATGTCTTCCTTGGAGAGCTTGACGTGTGAGTTAAAGATAAAATATACTTCTCTAGGGCCTGGTGGGTATGTAGCAAATGGTGGGTCTCGGTATCATTACGGATAAATGAGTTCTTGCTGAGATACGCCGAGCTTCTGGTGTCACCAAGGTGCTTCATTTAAAAAAGGAACGACATTGTTAAGTTAGTTTCTGCAGAGCGACAATAACTTACACTGTAAATAATTGATGCTGTGAGCAGACTTCCAGTGTTCACATCCAGGTAAGGTTTAGGAATGATGGCTCCACATTCTAAATCACCTCATCTTTCTTTTCTTGAATAAATGGAGTCTCTGGTGGAGGTCAGAATAAAAGTCACACGAGTGTGACTTCCAAAGAAAGTGCCACCGGGGAAGGCTGCAGTTTGCTCGCACGTTACTGGGCAAGGGAAATGCCCAGCTGTCTCTCTGTGCAGTTATGAGGCCAGCACAATAGGAATGCAGCACTCCAAGCCTCCCTTTTCAGGGGCCCTCCCTTCCTTAGGGCATCAGCTATTGCAAGGGGTTTCAAATCGCTTCTCCCTGTCGGTGTCACTAGGAGATTCCATTTTAGCCTTCACTTCTTTAAAGTGCCCTCCCTTCAAAGCTGTCTGTCTTGGGTTTGCTCCCAATCCCTCCGGGGCCCAACCTTGCCCAAGACCACCCCAATGGTCTTTATTCCATTTCAGGAGCATTTGGTAATGCCCGCTGTTGGATCTGGAAGCCGGTTCCCCTAAAGGCTGCCCCATCCCCATTTTTCAGCCAAGCATGTTGAGGCTCCCTGCCAGGAAGTGGCTTGCCAAGGCCTTATAACAGCTTTGGCGCCAATTCATCTATGCTGGCACCTTTGTGCCAGGCAGGTGAGGAGCTGGGGCTCCGAAACTGGCCACGTCACTCGCCTGTGGGTGGAGGTGACATAAACGGAGATTCAAATATCTGTGCCGACAGGGGAAGCTGTGGACTGACTTCTCCATTCGGGGCTGGCGCCCTTCTCAAGGTGTCTGATTGGGGGTGAGGGAGGGTGACAATAGGTGCCTGGGGCTGGAGGTGACAGGCTTCGTCAGGCGGGAGGTTGGTCCAGGTGGGGGAGACTTAGGGCCCCCCCTACGCACAAGTGAGCCCCTCCACATACTGAGCATCCAGGCTGTGCCAGGCACGCTGCTCTAAGGATTTCCCTGTGTTAACTCTTCAGGCCCCACAAAGAACCTTGGGGGCAGGTACCGATGATTACAGATAGGCGAGCGAGATCCTGGAGCGCCGTCTCTCATCCAAGACCACCCATCTAGAGAGGGCCGGCCAGGGCTGCTGCCCAGCTCTGCGCCTCTTGGAGTCCCAGCTTCTCAAGTGCTCGCTGCGTGGCTCCAGGCCAACAGGAAGAGAGATGACAGAGGGTGGCCGGGAAACGGGACAGAAGCCCCACTGAGAACATAAGGCCGAGGCTGTGTGCAGAGAGGGGGAGGAGGCCCAAGCATGCTTCATGAGGACCCTTGGGCAGGTGGGGGAAGGCTAACAGGTTTCCAGGTGAGGTCAAGGGCGGTGCCACGCCAGGTGCTTGCTTCCCAGAGTCAGGGGCTGCAGTGGTGCACTTAAACGGGGGCTCCCGGAGATGCAGAGAAGGAGACTCACGGTGAGGTTCAGGCACTGTGTCGGATACGGTGGTGGAAGGTTCTCTATAGGGTCCTCTGACTTACACCTTCCCCCACTGGCTGACATGAAAGACCAGCCTGCAGGTGCCTGGGGGAGACCCTGCTGCCTCTCTCTTACAGGAACTGGCTGTCCCTGCATTTTAGTCAAACTGCCTGTAGGGCCACCTGCTTTCTAGTTCAATGAGGCCCCCTGGGGAAGGAACTTTAAAAAGATTTCAAATCATAACAATGCTCTCCTCTGCTCAAATCGACAAATGTTTTCCTCCCCTCCATCACAGCAAGGGCACACACAGAGAAGGATAACATTGAGAAAATCCTTTTTCTGGCTGTCAGACCAAGCGGGACAATTAACCCTTACTTAGTCCATTTCTTCCTGCCCGAGGAGGCATCCTTTGATAAGTGTGCCCAGAGATGATTTACATTTCCTCTTCTCTTGACAACACCATGTTCGCCATCCCAGGAGACTATTTATTTTCTGTCCATCGTGTCTGTCATAGTCACATCTTGCTCTGTAATCCCTGGGCGATGACCTTGACTGCTCCTTGTCCTCTGGGCTGGATTTCTGCAGCGGCCTTCTAATGGGATTTCCCTTTCTACCCTTTGCTTCCGTCCTATAAGCTCCACTCTGCCTCAGGGTGATCTTCCTAAAGTTCAATGTCACACAGGCTGTAGTTTGCCTTCACCCAGCACCCTTTCCCACAGGATGGGGCCGTTAATCCCCATGCCCTCCCTCAGGATGGCACCAGAGCAATCACAGTAGCTCATGCCCCAAGCCATGGTGCTGGACCCAAAGAGTGAGCTGGTCACAACCTTCCCTTGGAATTGGAGCCACATGCAGGGAAATGGAATCTTCGAAGAAGCAAAGTGCTACAGGCATCTGCTTCTCGGGGTGGCTACGGCCGTGCCCTGGCCTCCAGCCCCAGTGCTGAGTGACACGTAGCCGCAGGGGTATGTCCCCAGAAGAGTCTTGTGGTGTGGCTGGGTGTTTGCCCCAATCCCTCTGTTCTTGCCTGAGTAGCATCAAAATACCCTTCTGAGACTCTGTTGAAGATGCTGACAGCTACCTAATGCATTTCAGCAAACTCCTTTATACTAAAGCAGCTGGAGGGGATCCCGATCACAACTTAGAATCCTGACCAGCACGGAAAGTGACAAAGAGCAACCCCAGTGGCAGCACTCGGGCTTCTAGATGCAGCTGGGTTTGACACCAGACGCCCCTCACCCTCCCCAGCTACTTGAGCCAGTGAGTTCCTCCACTTCCTTACGTGGGAGAGCGAGGTGTGTTTCTGACACTTGTAACCAAATGAGTACTAAATAATCTCACCGTCCTGATCTGTGGCTCCCATGGCACCAAGGTCAAGGGCCAGTTACCGTCCATGTCAGATCCTCACCGGTTCCCAGGATGCTATTCTATGCAAGAGACTCTCCTCAGTGTTCCTCAAACCCATATTCTGTTCCCTTCTCTTGCCTCTGCTTAGGCAGTGCCCCCTGCTGGAGGGCACCCACTCTGCCCTCTGGACTCAAAGCAAACCCAGCACGATTCCAACGGACCACAGGCACATCTCTGTCTTCTGAAACTCTAAGATGTGTGCAACACAAGCTTGCTCGTACTCCCCCTTGTCAATCTG
The DNA here is from genome assembly GCF_003009895.1 of Hyaena hyaena. Taxonomy (NCBI): domain Eukaryota; kingdom Metazoa; phylum Chordata; class Mammalia; order Carnivora; family Hyaenidae; genus Hyaena; species Hyaena hyaena. The sequence continues at coordinate 617,373 of NW_024080725.1, read as the reverse complement.
CAGGGGCGTGTCCTGGATGTGGGGGTGTGACAAGGCATCGATGAGTGGGGGAAGAGTGGTTGGGTCCTTACGCGACAGGTACCTGCAAGCTGTCATCTTCTCATTAATTCTTACAATTCACAAGGAGGAGGTATTGGTATTGTCATTTTGTGACTGTGGACGCGGAGGTTCTGGGATGTTGGGGTATTTCCCAAGGTCACAGAGCTCTTTCAGGGCTTTCTCCCTAGATGGCTCTGTCCTCCAGCATGGTCCTTGCTCTTAAAGAGGCAGCACTCACAACTGAGATCCAGGGCACTCTCTTAAATGGGAAAGGGGCTATTGTACTCAAGTTAGCAAACACTGCTATGTGAGACATACAGATCACTACTGCCAATCCACTGTATGAGGCTCTTGGGCCGCAGGGCAAGAGAACTGAAAGAAGATTCAGTCCCTGACCTCAGGAGGTACAGTGTACACCGGAGGAAGGGCAGACATTCCGGAAAACTCACGTAGGAGGCAACAAACAGAGGTCAGAAGATGGAAAGGTTGTAGCTTCGAACTGTGGAGCCTTTTAGCTGGGCCCCCAAGGCCACTCAAGGTCAGATGAACAGAGAAGATAGTCCACCCTACAGGAGCTCAGGTAGGGAGCTACAATAGCCATGGCCTGGGTAGTCAGGGAGAGCTTCCTGAGGGAGGTGGGCTTTGCCTTGAGGCTCTGAAACTAGGGAGGATTGCAATAATTATACATGTTGCCCCATTCCTTCTCCCTTATGAGTATAAAAATTTCTTGAAAAGGCCCTGACAAAGTTGAAAAAATTCTGTACGAAAACTCGTTCACATTGAATGGCTTGTGCCCATGGGCCAACCACTGGGTGGGCTGGTTCCTCTCAAGGCTCAAGTTTCTGGTCTGTGAAATGAAAGTGATAAGAAAAGCTAGATTGTGGGGGAGGGGTAAAAACAGGGCATGGGAACCATTCGGCATGTGAGCAGTTGTTCTGTGGATGGTAGATGCTGTGGCCCCGCGTGGAAAGAAGAGAGGAACTTTCAGCTCCAGATGAGGAAACTGAGGTTAAGGGCGGTCACATGACTTTCTGGGCTTCTTGGCTCCTCGGAAGCAGGAAAGGGTCCCTCGGCTGCAGCTCCCCAGGCTCCTCTGTCCGGATCAGGCTCTCTAGCCTTAGCCATCAGGTTCTGTTTGAGCCAAGAGGTGGCTGTTGAGGTCAGTGGCCTGGTGACGGGGAACTTGCCTTGCTGACCCTTTTCCAAAGAAGGTTCTCAGCGTGGTGGTTCGGCAGCCTCGATGTGGGCCTCACTGGCCGGCTGTGACTTTGCTGGTGTCATCCCCCTGGATACTGAAGCCTGAGTCAGATGCATGAGGCCAGTGCTCCTGGGGGGGAGGGTGGGTGCAGACATGGATGACAGAGGGCCTGGTGTGGGCGCTGGGGAAGGCCTGGGGGCCAGTAGTTCTCTGTCCCTTCCCTGGATGTGTGTCTGAGTCCTGTCAACAGAATGGCATGGAACAGGGGTGTGGGGGGGGGGCGGTTTCCGCATGAAGATTACATGAGAGGCGGGGCGATGGGTGTCCAAGGGCGGCAGCATTCTCCTTGAATCAGAAGGGTCACTTCGCCCTGCGGTGCACACCATGGCACCCGGGGCGGGTCGGAAGCAAGAGCAACAAAGTGACGTCACCAGCAGGGGCACTAGCGCAGAGCCTTCTTCGCCCTTCGCCCTTTGGACAGGGGTCTAAAGGATGCTGGACTTGGAAGGGAGACAAATGATGGGCACCACAGGGAAGTTAAAAGAACTTGTCACGGGGACCCTCTGGTGACTTCCAGAAATGATGAGAGAGACTCAAGGGACAGATTGGAGGTCTTGGAGCAGTGGCTGAGATCAGTTCGAGGAAACCTAATCACAAAGTCTGCCTAGCGTGATGCTGGGGACATGGTAAGTCCCCAAAAGCACTTTACGGTTAATGCATTAAGTGGGGGCTCTCTCATTAGCTGGGACGCACGTGCTGGCTGTTCTCTGCATCCCCGCCAGATGGAAGCCTGCGTGGAATGACAATCCGGGCTTCCAAGGAGGCCACGCAGGTGTCTGTGCCTCTGAGCCTCCTGCAGGAGCTGCTATCCCTGCTCCTTGGGCTCCCTTGGTAGTGGGGGGTGGGGCAGGCTGCCTTCCCAGCTCCGAGCCTGGCTTTCTGTGCACCGGGGAGGTTCAGCTCCAGGTGAGACGCCCTCCACCCCCTCTTCGTTGTAAGAGCTCGTGGGGCCCAGAGGGAGGACCAGGCTTCAGCAGTGTCTGAGGACTCGCTCTCTTGTTTAGTCTCCCCGACTAAAAACTTAGAGGGGCGCCTGGGTGGCTCAGTCGTTTAAGCGTCCGACTTCGGCTCAGGTCATGATCTCGCAGTCCGTGGGTTCAAGCCCCATGTCTGGCTCTGTGCTGACAGCCAGCTCAGAGCTTGGAGCCTGTTTCAGATTCTGTATCTCCCTCTCTCTCTGACCCTCCCCTGCTCAAGCTCTCTTTCTCTCTCTCTCAGAAATAAATTAAAAAAAAAAAAAAAAAACTTAGAGCAAATCCTAGCCTGGCTTCCTCTTCCCAATGCGCTGGTCCCCTCCAGGGGGGTGGGGGGCAGAGCAGCACAGTGGGACAAAGGGACAGAGAGGAGCAGTGGGCGATGATGGGTGAGCGGGGACCTGTCCCCTTGGCTGGGCAGGACTGCCTTTCTATCCACTCAATTCCAGAACATTTGATTCTGAGCCACAAGTGGCTTGTTCCTCTTCAGAGAATCATTTGAATTTTAAAAGAGAACCCCAGAGAGGAAACACTTAACCCAAAGGAATGAATATTTAACGCTGGCATTTCAGGTTCTCCTCGAGGAGAGGTCTTGGAGGGGGCCAGTCCCAATGTTCTGCAGAGCACCCCCAGCTGCCTGTTTCTTCTGCTCAGGAGCAAGGCCAGCCTGGTAGGAGACCCTCAGGAGATGCTGGGGAGAGGGGAAGGCACTGGGCTGGTCTCGGCTTCCAGCTAACTCTGTGTATCCCTGAGCAGGCGGTGCTTGCGGGGGGGGGGGGGGGGGGGGGGGGGGGGGGGGGGGGGGGGGGGGGGTGAGGGTCCCGGATGCCTCCATTGTTGGGGCTCTCACAGCATCCCTGCATTATTGTTTTAATTGGACCTGCAGGGGTGCTTCAGGTGAGGCTTGTGCTCTCCAGCTGGCCAGGGTCCCCACCATGTCTTCTCATCTAGTACCCAGCCCTGCCTGATTCGCTTTGCCTTCTGTCCTGCTGGTGTATTTGAGTTTGAGGCCCCTGTCCTACGTCCCTGCATTCATAAGTTTGTCACGGGGACCTGAAGCAAGAAGTAAGGTGCACTAGGCATGGGTGACAGAGATGCCCATTTTGTTTTCTGTCTCCTGGCCCTAAAACGGGGCCAGCGACCTGACATAGACCTTCTCACTTGGTTTATCCACAGCTGAGAGGACCCCAGAGTCCTCCCGTGAGGGTGGAACGAGGCCCTGAATGTCACCCCCAAGCCCACAGTCTTCTTCCCCACATGCAGCCCCTGCACCTTCTCTAAGGCAATGACTCAGGCCAGCTGGTGAGTCAGCTGACAGGGAGAGCCAAGGCACGGGGGTGAGGTTCCTGGGTGATGCTGCTGTGTGGGGAGCATCATCGGATGTGCACCATGGCCCAACATGTGCTCCCCACAAGGTGGAGAAGGGAAAGACGAAGCCTTGATTTTTCTCTGTCCTTAGTGGGGAATCCCAAGTCCAGGGAAGGAATGTTCTAAGGATTTCTGGAGAGAAGAGCTGCCATTCAATGTGCTCCTCGGGTCCTTCTTGATGGGGGGGCTTGGAAGAGGGATTCTGTATCATTTATGCCTGTTACTATCCAACGGGGCAACAGGACCCCTTTGGACTATTTTTTACAGTTTATTTATTTATTTATTTTGAGAGAGAGAGAGAGCGAGAGAGAGAGTACAGGTAGGGGAGGGGCAGAGAGAGAGACAGGGATAGACGATCAGAAGGGAGCTCTGTGATGACAGCAGAGAGCCCGATGTGGGGCTTGAACTCATGAACCGCAAGATCATGATCTGAGCTGAAACGAGACTGAGCCACCCAAGTGCCCCAACAGGACCCCTTTGCAAATGTCTAGCTTGCCCAAAGGTCACAGCAGTGGCTGCAGCCACGTCAGAGTTCCCAGGCGCACAGGACTACCCTTTTGGGTAGAAGCCCCCGACCCCACCTCCGTCTACCCTGAGGGAGAGGCAACTATAAGAGCAGTAGCTTTGGCTCTGTGGTGTCTTCCTTCTCACTGTCTGGCCTTGGTCCCCCTCTTTTTCTGGGGGGGATTCTGGCTCTGGCCCCCAAGCTCTCTCCCCCTGCCTCAGACCCTGATGCCCACGACTATCTAGTCTGCAGATGGTCTCAGCAGATAGCGCTCACGGCCAACCTGGCCTCTGTAGTCAGATCCCTGCAGGTTCAAGCCTGGTTCTCTGCTTTGCCTTGTGAAACTGGGCAATGACTTCATCGCTCTGAGATGTTGTTTTCTTATTTGCAAAACAGGATGATGCCTCACAATGTGTTTAGGTATATTCATGTATGTAAAAAGAGATTTTAATATATTCTACGTATTTATATATAAATGTGTTTTTACATATGACATATATAATATGTATGTGAAATATATATAGTCGCTTTACAACTGGTGATTATTCTACTTTGTTCTTTTTCCTACCTTAACGGTATATCTTGGAGTATTCCATATTAGTCTGTAAAGAGCCTCATCAATATTTTTATGTTTGCCTGGTATTCCTTTGTAAGGATGGACCATAATTTATTTAGCAGTTCTCTTCTGATAGACATTCAGGTTGTTTGCAATATTTTTCTATTATAAATAAGGTTGGGATAACAGTTTGTATATTCATCATCTTGTACATATGCTTCCGTGGTGATGAATAGGCTGTTCCTTTTCTTAGGCATTTCCTCTCCTTGTCCTGTCTATCTGGTCAGGGCATTGCCCTCATCCCCCCAGAGGCCAGCATCAATGCCACCTCCGAAGGAAGTCCTCCCTGACTTTTCCCGGAGAGTCATATTGCCCTTCCCTGGTGCCTGGCCGTCCTCTCTCACGTTTCTGTGACAGACTCCTGTTCTCACATTTGAATCATTTATTTGAATGTCTGTTTCCCCTAAACTGTGAACTTCTTGATGATAAGGACTGTATCCCTCTGAGAGCAGAGGCTGCAAACGGGTCTCTAGTGCCCAGCTCAGTGCTTTTCACACAGTAGGAGCTTGACGACTTTGCGGTGCATAAATGAATAAATAAACCACAGTCTCTACCCTCAGGGAACTTATGGTCCAATGAAGGAGATAAAGTCATGCACAAAGATAATTAGAATTACAATGCAAGGCAGAAAGCATTAAACGCTAGCAGAGGTACAGATTAGCTATTCTATTCAGTGGTCCTCAGCTATGACTACAAATGAGAGTCACCTGGGAACCTTTTAAAAGTACTAGGCTTCAGCCCCATCCTCAGAGAGTCTGGTTTATTTGGTCTTGTGTGGAGCCCAGCAACTCATAATTTAGAAAGCTCTCCGAGTGATTCTACTGGTAGCCAGGGTGAGGACGCAACACTGCTCTAGTCTTATTTGCTGGGAATTTTGCTAAAATGCAAATTCTGATTTAGCAGATCTGGGCATGAGGCTCTACATTTCTTAATTTTTTAAAAATATTTTTATTTATTATTGAGAGACGGAGAGAGAGACAGAGCACGAGAGAGGCAGAGAAAGGGGGAGATACAGAATCCAAAGCAGGCTCCAGGCTCTGAGCTGTCAGCACAGAGCCCAACGTGGGGCTCAAACTCACAAACTATGAAATCATGACCTGAGTCAAAGTTGGACGCTTAAATGACTGAGCCACCCAAGTGCCCCATGGCTCTGCATTTCTAACAAGAGCCCAGATGATTCCCAGGCTGCTGGTTTTAAGACCATAGTTTGCACGACAGTGTGCATTAGCATCCCCCATTCTTGGGCAGGTCTCCAGACCCCTTAGGTCAGTGTCTCAGCAAACTCAGGTGCTCTAACGGAAGACAATGGATTGCAAAGCTTAAACAGCAAACACTATTTCTCATAGTTCTGGGGGTTGGGAGTTCAAGTTCAAGATGTCAGCATGGCTGAGCTCTTGGTGAGGGTCTACTTCCTGGGTATGTCTGCACATGGCTTTTTTTTGATACATGTTTGTAGAAAAAGCTGAGATAGAGAGACAGAGACAGGGGAGGGAAGGAGCATGGGAAGGAGGGAAAGATTTCTAGTGTCTCTTCAGACCAGAGCATTAATCCCATTATGAAGGTCCCACCCTCATGACCTCATCTAAACTTAATTACCTGATGAAGGCTCCATCTACAAATACCCTTGCTTTGGGGATTAGGGCTTCAACATAAGAATTGGGAGGGGGATAATAACATCCAGCCCACAGTCGTCAGATCTCGGGGGTTTGGAACCTAGGTGTTAGCATTTTTTAAAGCTTCTCAGTGATTCCTATGTGGATGAAATAGTTCCTTCTAGCTGTGTGGAAAGATACATTTCCCGGAAGAGATGTCACTTGTGGAAATGGGGAAGAGGGTATTTCAGGGGAGGAAACCTGCTTAAATGACCTCCAATTGCTCTTCTAGTTCAAATATCTTATAATAACCGTGGTTAGATTGGAGGACAGAAGACCTGCGACCCAGTTCCAGTTCTGACAGGAATCATCTACATGCCCTCGGACAATTCATTCATTCATTCATGCACTCATACAAATATTTGTTGAATGCCAAAAAATGTGCTAGGTTCTGGGGAAATAGCAATGAACAAGGCAGAACTGATCTCTACTCTCATGGAGCTCAGTGGATAGCAGTGAGTTCAAGCAATTAAGCTAGTAATTATTATAGAGTATGATTAATGAGATGATAGGGGAAACATAGGACAATGCTTCAGATTCCTAGCTGATCAGATAGATGAAGATAATGAAGCCTTCCGTTTCTACTTCACAGGGCATGATGAGTGTCAAATGGGACAATGGGTTTGGGAGGCTGTGCAAAATTATATAAGGTTTGAAGGAATATGACACATGGGAGCTCAGAGTGTGTGTCTAATGGGACAGAACGGATCCACTTGATAGGCAGACATACCAATGAGGCTTCAGCCACCAGCACATGCTTTTCTGGATTGCTTTGGGGTTTTGTCAGGCAACGTGGCTTTCACCCCAGTGCTTTCCGTGGCCACCGACACCCACAGAGGCACTTAGTGGAGTGTGGTTTTCAGTGGGGTTGGTTTTATATAGAATCTTCATTTATCACAGCCTTCGAGATGACACAGCTCTTCTGGAAGGGTGACCCTGGAAGAGCAGTGGAGGTAGATGCGGGCCACCCCACCTGCCGGCTGCTTGGGACCTCCCAACCACCTTCAGCACTGTCTCTTAGTCAGCTGGAGCGACACTCAGCTGGAGGTGCACCTAAAATCCCAGGTGGTCCTAGACCCAAGATGCTTTGTGAAGTGACATGCAGATGAGAGCCTTAATGTGCAGGTGAAAGGGGGAGGTCTTTCATTTCTCTTCATCTTGCAAAGCATCTGACATCTCTCCCAGCTAGAATGCTCCACTGGAGACCATGAAGTGCTGTGGGAAATGGAATGAGAAAAATGTAGCCTTCCTCAGGGGAGATTTTGGCTGCTTATTCTTGGTTATTCTCAATTTGGCCAATTTAACTGGCCTATGGCATTGGCCTGCCCACTGTGGATGTTTCTCATCTATTCTTCACTGCCACCTCCTGAACCTGGGACCCCATCCCCTCAGTTCTGACTCCAACAAGGAGCCTTCTGGCTTGTGTACCTGCCTCCAGGATTAGTGCTCCCATTGGCCTTCCATGTTGCTGACAGAAATGTTTCTTGGGGCGCCTGGGTGGCTTAGTCGGTTAAGCGTCCGACTTTCGCTTGGGTCATGATCTCATGGTTCGTGGGTTCGAGCCCCACGTCGGGCTCTATGCTGACTGCCAGCTCAGAGCCTGGAGCCTGTTTCAGAGTCTGTGACTCCCTCTCTCTCTGACCCTCCCCTGCTCACGCTGTCTCTCTCTCTCTACTAGAAATAAAAAAAATTAAAAAAAAAATTAAAAAAAAAAAGAAATGTTTCTAAAGCACACACTTTAATTCCATGCACCTTGGTAACTCCCTATTTCCTACCATGTCAAGACTAAACTGTTATGCCTGCTTCTGAAACCCTCTACTATGTCTTCTTCCTTAAACCTTAGCTCAAAATGTCTGACAAAATACATCCCTGTTTTAGACTATCAGTACCTTCATTTTTCCATCCACCCTCTCTACCTTCAGCCACACACGCACCCACGTGCATGCACACCCACAATCACAATCTTGCACATAATTGTGGACATGGAGAATGTTATTGTCCTACTCAAAATATTTTACCTTCTCCTTATCTAAATTTAATTCATTCTTCAAGGATCACTTTCTTCTCACCATATACACATTTACTGTGCTTGTATTGCTCACATAAAGTATGGTATCACTTGTTCATTATCTGTGTCACATGTCCTAATTAGGTCTTCCCAGAAGACTGCATGCGTTGGAAGCAGGAAGAATGGTAGTCATATTTGGGCCTGCTTACATTTAGCATGGTGCTGGGAAAATAGTCAGTGAATTAACTGATTAGTAAATCCCTATTCATAGACCAATGAGATCAGCCGATGGGGCCAGTACTCCTTTCAGAGATGACAGAAACCCTGATGGCGAATAGAGAACACCTATATAAGTTGAGCAATAGCAGGAAGAGACAAGTTCCTACCATGTTATTAAAGTGAGAAGGAAAATCAATCCTTTTAGCAGGCATTTAATAAAGCACCTACTATAGTCAGGATAAATAATAGCTATCCCCTGCTCCGAAGGAACTCAAGGCTTACCTAGAGAGGGAAACACACAAGCAGCCAAGTGTAATATACTGTGATACCCTCATAATATGACCCAGAGCTGTAGGAGCATCAAATAGCAAACACAATAAACAATCCTCACCTACATGGCTTTGGTGGTTGATTAGATCAAAACTGTTCACTAGCAGGAGCAGGTGTCTTATGTCAGAAATTAGGGAGTTGAAAGTGGGATGAAGACACAAGACACATGACGTTATTATGTCTTTAATGTTTATTCATCTTTGAGAGAGAGGGGGGCATAGCGTGAGTGGGGAAGGAGCAGAAAGAAAGGGAAACACAGAATTTGAAACAGGCTCCAGGCTCTGAACTGTCAGCGCAGAGCCTGACTTGGGGCTCGAACTCATGAACCGTGAGATCATGAAATGAGCTGAAGCCAGACGCTTAACCGACTGAGCCATCCAGTTGCCCTGGACAACATGACATTAGAAGAGATGGCATAGTGTTGCAGAAAGAGCATGGAAATCAGCAAGACTTTGATTTAAACTCCAAGTCCAACTCAGCAAGCATCATTTCCCTCATATATACAAGGGAGATAATATCTGTTTTCCAGGTAGTAAGGAAAAGTGCGATGATGTAGGTAATGTATTTAGCAGTCCCTGACATACTCTTGTATTTTAGCTGCCATTCCAGGGACGAAACCTTTTTGATGCTGGGGCCAGAAGGCATGAGCCCGGATTTCCAGCACCAAGGACAGAGCCAAAGGAAGTCCTGTCTCCTGTTGGCTGGGTCTGATTCCGAAAGATAATAGTAGCTAACAATTATGTGGCAGTTCTGTGCTAGAAATCTTGCATATATTAATTCAATTAATCCTCACAACAAATATAGGATAAAAGTATTGTTTCTGTCCCATTTTAACACAGGAGGAAATGAAGGCACAGCTGTTAACAATTGTCCAAAGTCACACAGGCAGTAAATGTTGGAAGCAAGACGACCTTGGACAGATTGGCTCCACAGATCATGCTCTTTGCCACTAGGTTATGCTATGTCAGACCTTCAAGATGATGTGCTCTGAGGTGGGTGGGTGGGAGTAGGGGACTTTCATCACCTCGCAGCTTATTCTCCAGAGCTTCTCTTTATTTGGTTTGGTCCTAGAGACAGAACCTCAGCCAAGTATTATTCAGTTTGGTCCTAGAGACAGAACTTCAGCCAAGTATTATTCTGTTTCCTTTCACCACCGACCCAGAATATCTGTGTCTAGTTCTCCTCCTCCTTTCTCCCCAGGTCTCTGTTCTTACATATTCCTCTCTACCCCCACCCAGTCTTGTATCTCTCCCATCTCTTTCCTAAGGGCTAAGGTTAGAAGAGGTAGGAGAGAGGAATGGGGGAGAGGGAGAGAAGGAGGAGAGAGAGGAAAAGAGAGGGAGAGAAAGAGAGAGGAAGGAAGGAAGATATATACATACACACACACACTATGTGTATGTATGTGTATATCTATACCTATATCTATCTATCTATCTATCTATCTATCTATCTATCTATCGAGAAAGGGAGATGGAGGAAGAGTGAGCAAAATGGTGAGGGTTCTGGTAGTAGGAAAACAGTATGTTAGGAGTTAAGAGGAAGCTGAAGAAAAGAGTAGGAAGGAGAATGGGTGGGAATGAAAGGGGGAAATGAATTTGAAGACAGCAAATATAGAAGGTGGAAGGAAAATGATAGCAGGTGAGGGACTAGTGGAAAGAAATAAATGCAAAGAATATGTGAGCAGAAGAAGAGAATATAAAAACTCTGTAAGGGACACGTGGTGATGTGGAGAGAAGGAGAATGAAGAAGGGAAACTGAGGAAGCCAGCAGGAAAAGGTGTCAAAGAAAATCCAGGTTCTTTGAAGCAGTGAGCTAACAACATTCCTCTCCCAAATGAAGCTGAAACATTGTCCCTATCTTGCTCTCTCCTTCCTTCAGGTCTTGAAGTCCAGCAAGGTCAGGGGAAAGAGTGGGAAACAGCCTACTACAGAATTATGAATTCCTGCAAAACTCAAAGAAGCCCACATTCCTCCTTTCGGTGGTTAGGTATGCTTTTCTCTGCTCCTCCATACTCACTCTTTTTCACCCTCCATTCGGTCAGCTGATGATTTGGCATAGGCATGACTGCCCTGTAGAGGGGGGAAATGTAAAACATTGATGTGTCTTTATCTAAAGTTTGTCTTTGTGGGTCATGAAGTGAGGAGTATGCATGGTGTCACCCAAGTCCTCACTTCTTTTAAACAAGCTGCAACAAAGTCTGCTGCGATGAAGGACCAGGGAGCATTTGAAGAACATTATATGTGCTTGACATTGTGCCAAGTGTTTTTACATGCAGTGTCTTGTGTAATCCCCACAAAGACACCGAGAAGTAGGCATTATTAATCCCAACTTTGCAGATAAGAAGCTATGACTGGGAGAGGTTAAATAACTTATGCAAGACCATGCAGCTAGTAAGTGGTAGAGCAGAGAACCTACTTATTCAGTCTCCAAGGCCTGTATTCTTTCTATAATGAGGTAAAATCACATTTTAATATTGTTTTCAAAAGGGAGGAAACTTTTGCCACGGAACTGGAAGCTTGAACATAAAGTGGTTGGGATTAGAAAGACCTTGCCCGTGAGAAATTCATCATTCTCTTAATGGAGGCACAAATATCCCTGGACCCGGTTTCTTGTGTGATGCTCTGGACAATTGCCCCTTGTTCTGTGCTTTAGTTCCCTCTCTTCCCCCACCCCACCCTGATAAGCAAAATCCAACAGGCTTATAGAAACATAGATGTCTAAGCTATGCTGAACTCAATGAGGGTTCAAGTTTCCCAGACTAAACATTCGGATTTGCCCTTACCCTTATGCTCTCTTTCATAACTCATTCTTTGGAGGCCCTGTCTAAGTTCCCCAGAATAATATTTTTAATTGACAATGTCACATGCACTATAAACTCATAAATAACAATGCTCTGTCACAAAGAGAAAAAGTCAAAGGTAGACAGACACCGTACCTAGGTAAAGCACAATAGTCAGGAATAGTCTTCCCTTGAGGGCTACTAATGACTCTTGTGCAGGTTGGAAACTACACTAACCTATCAGACCCAGAAGTTCTGAGTGAGAGTGGAGACCCAGCCTATATTCTCTTCTCCAATTCATGGGGTGTCAGCCCAGAAGAAGAGGAATCTATTGTTAATTGCTCTGCCCAGAAGAGGATCCCTTTTTATTCTACCATGCAGGGGAGAACATTTTTCAGTTTTTCACAAAGGCTCCCAACAATGTTTTAACTGTAGTCCTGTCCTTTCTCTCTTCATCTTCATTTTCAAAATTCATTTCACAGACTTTCATTTCCAGAAATAGTTCTAGCCATGACAAAGTAGCTGATTTTAGATTTACCTTACGACAAAAAGCAACTATAAAACAGGACACAATGTACAAGGCAAATCTTTTCAGACATTGGACAAAAGAAATCACAGGATTATGAATTTTGAAAAAAGGAAAACACATAAGTTGTGCCCCATGGTTTGCCTTGATTTTCTGCCTTGGATCACTTTCCTGACTTTGGTACAGGGAAGCAGAGCCCATGAAAAGCATGCAAGTGTTGACCTCATTGAGTTGGGAAGGTAGAGATTGGGGTTTAAGGTCATCAAAATGTCTGAAATATGCAATGAAGGTTATCAGAGGGGAGAAAGCTGCATAGGAATATGTGTGGTCAAAAGTCTACATGGGGATTTCCCTCAGGTTTTTGACTGAGGCCTGTGTTGCATATACGCCAGAGGAGATGCCACAGCATAGGCTTATTAAGGAGTTGCTGGTAAAGAATGTTGAATGGAGGGACATGGGTTTATGTAGGGCTGGGAGATATTGAAAAGGCAATTTAACCAAAGTGGAGACAGCTCACTGAGAATGCTGAGTTATGTTTTAGGATAAGGAACATGTCCTACAGTAAGGTCCATACCCTAAGACTAAGGTCAAAATAGAAATAGATCATTTGAAAAGCATAATAAACCTGACAATATCGAGAAGGTTCACAATCTTAACTGATAGTCAGAATCCTTAAAAGAAGACAACATAATCCAAGATGCCCTATAATATAGTATCACAATGTCCAGCATACAATAAAAATCACTAAACATTCAAATCACTAAACACATATCAGAAAAATGTGACTCATAATTAAAAGAAGAAGCAGTCAATAAAAACATACCTTCAAATGACCTAGATTTTGTAATTAGCAGACAACCCTTTAAAATAGCTATAATCCATTTACTCAAGGATTTAAAAGAAAATATGGATATAATAAGCAATCAAATTGGGAATATCAGTAGGGCAAAAACATCTTTTTTAAAAAATTATTTATTTATTTTTAAATTTACATCCAAGTTAGTTAGCATATAGTGCAACAATGATTTCAGGAGTAGATTCCTTAATTCCCCTCACCCATTTGGCCCATCCCCCCTCCCACAACCTCTCCAGCAACCCTCTGTTTGTTCTCCATATTTAAGAGTCTCTTATGTTTTGCCCTCTCCCTGTTTTTATATTATTTTTGCTTCCCTTCTCTTATGTTCATCTGTTTTGTATCTTAAAGTCCTCATATGAGTGAAGGCATATGATATTTGTCTTTCTCTAACTGACTAATTTTGCTTAGCGTAATATCCTCTAGTTCCATCCATGTAGTTGCAAATGGCAAGATTTCATTCCTTTGGATTGCCAAGTAATACTCCATTATTTGTGTGTGTATATATATGTATGTACATACACATACACATATATATACACACACACCGCATCTTCTTTATCCATTCATCCATCGATGGACATTTGGGCTCTTTCCATAGTTTGGCTACTGTTGATAGTGCTGCTATAAATATTGGGGTGCATATGCCCCTTTAAAACAGCACACCTGGATCCCTTGGATAAATACCTAGTAGTGCAATTGCTGGGTTGTAGGGTAGTTCTATTTTTAATTTTTTGAGGAACTTCTACACTGTTTTCCAGAGTGGCTGCACCAGTTTGCATTCCCACCAGCAGTGCAAAAGAGATCCTCTTTCTCTGCATCCTTTCCAACATCTGTTGTTGCTTGAGTTGTTAACTTTAGCCATTCTGACAGGTGTGAGGTGGTATGTCATTGTGGTTTTGAGTTGTATTTCCATGATGATGAGTGATGTTGAGCATTTTTTCGGGTGTCGGTTGGCCATCTGGATGTGTTCTTTGGAGAAATGTCTATTCAGCTCTTCGAACAAAAAAAATCTTTTTAAAGAACATATGGAAAGTCTATAACTATAAAGTACAATATCTGGAATAAAATATTCACTGGACTTGCACTACAAAAAGTTTCAGTGAACTTGAAGATGAATGAATAGCAATGAGCCTAACTGATAAAAGATAAGAAAAGTACCTCAGTGCCCTATGGAATAATATTAAGAAATCTAAAATAAATGTAATTGGATTTCCAGAAGGACAAGAGAGAGAATGAAGAAGAAAATATATTTGAATATATATTTGAATACTAATTAAAAATTCCTCAGTTTCATAAAAGCATCCATCTATAAGAAGCTCAAAGATGCACAAATGACAAAAATTGAAAACAAAACAAAACATGCCTAAGCCCATCATAATCACTGCTGAAAATCAAAGATAAAGAAAAAACATTGAACACAGCAGTAGGAAAAAAGACCTATTACATAAAAGGCAACAGTGATAATAATTAGAGCTGTCTTCTTGATAGAAAAACAATGGAAGCCATAAGATAATGGAATATCTTTAAGGAATTGAAAGAAAAGAAGTTGAGCAGACACTGGATAACAGACCATATGTGCATTTTAATTTAATTTTTTATTGTAGTAAAATATATATAACAAAATTTACCATTTTAGCCATTTTAAGTGTGCATTTCAGCAGTATTAAGTACATACACATTGTTGTGCAACCATTATCATTATTAATCTCTAGAACTTTTTATCATTCCACACTTAACTATACCCATTAAAAAGTAACTTTCTATTCCCCTCTCCCAAATTTTCAAATATTTTCAAATATTTTTTCTCATCCCATGGATTGCTTTTTCACTCTGTTGATAGTGTCCTTTGATGTACAAAAGTTTTTAATTTTGATGAAGTCCAGTTTATCTATTTTTTTTTGTTGTCTGAGCATTTGGTTTTATTTGATTTGCGTTTGATTCCAAGGAATCATCGCCAGCTTTGCGCAGTGGCAGTATCGTAGCCAATGAGGTTTATCCGAGGTGCAATTATTGCTAATTGAAAACTTTTCCCAAGAAATCATCGCTAATCCAACTTCATGAAGCTTTCCTCTAGTTTTTCTTTGAAGAGTTTTATAGTTTTAATCTTACATTAGGTCTTTGATTCACTTTGAGTTAATTTTGCATATATGGTATCAGGTAAGTATCTTTGTTCTTTTACATATGAACATCTAGTTTTCCAGCACCATCTGTGAAAAAGACTGTCCTTTCTCCACTGAGAGGTCTTGGCACACTTGTCAAAGAATGCTTGATCATGTATAAGGGTTTATTTCTGGGCTCTCTGTTCCATCTTTTATGTCAACACCATGCTATTTTCATTACTATAGCTTTATAGTAAAATTTGAATCAGAAAGTGTGAGTTCTCAAATTTGGTTCTTTTTCAAGATTGTTTCATCTATTTGTATGATGTTAGCTGTGGGTTTTTTGTATATGGCCTTTATTATGTTGAGATACTTGCCTTCTATTCATAGTTTGTTGAGTATTTTTTACCATAAAAGGGTGTTGAGCTTCGCCAAAGGCTTTTGCTGTATCAATTGAAATAATCACATGCTTTCTTTCTCTTTATTTTGCTAATGTGATATGTTATGTTGATCAGTGTTCATATGTTGAACCATCCTTGCATTCTAGGAATAAGTTCCAATTGGTCATAGTGTATAATCCTTTGAATACACAACTGAATTCAATTCCCTAGCATTCTATTGAAAATTTTTGCATAAATATTCATAAGGGATATGGGTCTATAGTTTTTTTGTAGTGCCTTTGGACAAAGGTCTTTATATTCAAGGAAAGTATCCTTTAAAAATAAAAATGAGATAAACATTTAATAAGATAATCCATTGACAAAATACTTGCACTACATTAAATTTTACTTAATTTTTAAATTTTTTTAATTTTTATTTTTTCCCCAATTTTAGAGAGGGAGAGTGTGTGCAAGCAGGGAAGAGGGGCAGAGTAAAAGAGAGAGAGAGAATCATAAGCAGATTCCATGCTCAGCACAGAGCTCCATGTGGCTCAATACCATGACTCTGGAGTCATGACCTGAGCTGAGCATCAAGAGTCAGATGCTCAACTGACTAAGCCACTCAGGTGCCCACAGTACACCAAATTTTAAAGTAAATTCTCTCTGAAGGGAAATAATGTGAGATGAAAACAAAAATCTACAGGAATTAATAAAAACATTGGAAATGGCAAAAATTTTAATAAATACAAAAGCTTATCATCTTATTTTTCTTAATTCCTTTAAGCAAGCTAAAAGCAAAAATAATAACTGTATTGTGGGATTTTTACCATATATAATAATAATATATGACAGCAAAAGTATAAAATAAGGTACAAATGGAAATACATATCTGGAAGGGTTATATATTTTGCCAGAAATGGTACTTTGTAGACTGTGAGTTTAAAATACACACTACAATCTTTAGAGAAATCACTGAAAACAATGTAATTGTTTCCTTAAAGGTCAACATAGGAAATAAAATGAAAAAATATTTGATTGGCATAAAATAAGGCAAGAAAGGAGTAGCAGAGGAACAAAAAAAGTGATAAAAGAAGCACAATAAAGAGGGAGACAGCAGACTTAAACTCAACTATATTAGTAATTACATTAAATATAGTTTAACTCCAATGGAGATGCAGAGGTTTTAGATCAGATTAAAACAATTTTTTTATGTTTATTTATTTTTGAGAGAGAGAGAGAGAGAACAAGCTTGAGTGTGGCGGGCAGGGAGAGAGAGAGACAGAATCTAAAAGCAGAGCCTGATGTGGGACTCGAACTTATAGACCACAAGATCATGACTTGAACAGGAGTCAGATGCATAACTGACTGAGCTACCCACGTGCCCAAGACCAGATTTTTTAAAAACCCAGTTATATGATAGCTACAAAGCTCTCTATACTTTAAATATAAAAACACAGATATGTTGAAAGCAGAAGGATATAAAATTATATGACACAAATGTAAGCAAAAGAAAGCTGGCATGTGGCTATTTTAATATCAAAGTAAATTACAAGATAAGACATGTTAGCTACAGATGAAAAGAGACTTCCCTATGATTAGAAAAAATATAAGGCTAATCTAGCAGGTAAACATTGTGTCTGCACTTAATAACAGAATTTATGGGGCACCTGGGTGGCTCAGTCGGTTAAGCATCCAACTTTGGCTAACGTCATGATCCGGCGGTTTGTGGGTTCAAGCCCTGCGTGGGCTCTGAGCTGTCAGCACTGCTTTGGATTCTGTGTCTCCCTCTCTCTCTGACCCTCCCTTGCTCATGTTCTCTCTCTCTCTCTCTGTCTCTCACTCACTCTCTCTCTCAAAAATAAATAAAACATTAAAAAATTTTTAAATAACAGAATTTATAATAACTTGCACTTAATAACAGAATATATATGAAGCAAAAGCCAATGGAAACAAAAGAGATATTCAAACCAACAATCGTAGTAGGAGATTTTAACACCCTTCCTTCAGTAATTGATAGAGTGGGTAGACAAATAGATCAGCGGGAATATAAGATCTGAACACTAGTAACCAACTTGCCCAAGCTGACATTGACAGAGCGCTCTCCCCACCACCTGTGAATACGCATTCTTGTCGTGTGCATGCAGAACAATGAGCAAGACAGAGCTCATGCTGTCAATCAGTTTCAGAATATTGAAATTTTACATATGTTTTCTCACACTGAAAAGGAGTTGTAGCTGAAATCACTAGAAATAAGATCTCTAGCAATGTTCTGGGCATCTGAAATTCAAACCATATATTTCTAATAATCCATGAGTGAAAGAGGAAATCACACACAAAAAATTAGAAAACATTTCAGATGGAACACTAACAATGATCACAGTATTTCCAAATGTGTGGGATAGAGCTAAGGTGGTGCTTAGAGGAAAATTTACACCCTTAAATATTTATATTAGAGAAGAAAAAATGCATAAATTTTCCACCTTAAGGACCAAAAAAAGAAAAAAAGAGAAAAAAAAGACATAAAAGAAAGTAAAATCAATATAAGAACAGAAAATAATGAAATATAAAACAAACAACAGAGAGTAGTAAAAACCTCAAATTTAGTTCCTTGAAAATATTAATAAAAGTGATAAGCCCTCAGAAAAGCTGATCAAGAGAAAGGAGAAGACACAAGGTACCAATATCAGAAATGAGAAAGGAGATATCATATCACCACAGATCTGACAAATACTAAACGAGTAATGAGAGAATATTATTGGCAAGTTTATGCCAATAAATTAAACAACTTAGATGGAAAAGATGAATTGATTGAAAAGGACAGCTTAAAGAAAAGACACAAGATGGAGAAGCATGTCTGAATAGCCCTGTATCTACCAAATAATTGGAACTTGTTTTCAAAATCCTTTCCAAGGTGGAAAAAAAAACCCTCCGGACTCAGGTTAAGTTCATAGGTCACTTCTAGCAAATACTTAGGAAATAGTGTCAATCTTATACCAACTCTTTTTCAGAAAGTAGAGGAACAGGCTTCACTTTCCAATTTATTTTCTGAGGCCAGTATTACTCTGCATTACCCAAACCAGACAGAGCTATTAGGAGAAAAAACTGCCAGTCACCATTCTTCATGAACATATATACAAAAATCCTCAACAATAGTTTAGCAAGTTGAGCCTGGCTATATGTATAAAACAGCTTACCAAGTGGAGTTGAAACTCAAGAGTACAAAAATCCATCCATGTAATGTATTACATTAATAGGAGTAAAATAAAACAAAACCACTTGATTATTTCAAATGCAGGAAAAAATGGATAATATTCAACATCCATTCAGGTTAAAGCCTCTCATTGAACTAGGAATAAAAGGGAACTTTCCCATCTGATGAAGAGTTTTTCTTTTTCTTTTTTTTTTTAATATTTTTATTTATTTCTAGGAGAGAGAGAGACAGCGTGAGCAGGGGAGGGTCAGAGAGAGAGGGAGTCACAGACTGAAGCAGGCTCCAGGCTCTGAGCTGGCAGTCAGCACAGAGCCCGACGCGGGGCTCAAACCCACGAACCGCGAGATCATGACCCAAGCGAAAGTCGGACGCTTAACCGACTAAGCCACCCAGGCGCCCCATGATGAAGAGTTTTTCAAAAGTCGTATAGTTAACATCATCCTCACTGGGGAAAAACTGGACATTTCCCCCCCAAACTGGGAACAA
Source organism: Hyaena hyaena (assembly GCF_003009895.1). NCBI lineage: Eukaryota > Metazoa > Chordata > Mammalia > Carnivora > Hyaenidae > Hyaena > Hyaena hyaena. The sequence continues at coordinate 598,067 of NW_024080725.1, read as the reverse complement.
AACAAGGATGTCTGCTCTCAGCACACATATTCAGTATTTTACTGGAGGTCATAATCAGTACAATACATAAGAAAATGATACAAAAGATATAGTGATTGAAAAGGAAGAAGCAGATGGGTCTTTATTAGCAGATAACTGTCTACGGTCTGTGTTCATGGATCAAAAGAATCAGTATTGTTAAGATATCAGTTCTCCTCAAATTAATATGTGGATTCAAAGCGATCTAATCAAATGCCCATCAGATCCTCCTATAGAAATTGACAAGCTTATTAAAAAGTTCATAAGGAAATGCAAAGAACCTGATATAGCCAAAAATAAAGCTGAGGAACACAGTTGGGAGACCTATGCTAGTCAATTTCAAGACTTACTGTAAAACTACATTATGAAGACAATGTAGTATTGGCATTAGCATATCTTAAAAAAATGAAAATCGATGAAACTGAAAGGAATATCCAGAATCAAACCCACCTGCATAAAATCAATTGATTTTCAGTGAAGTCACCAAACAATTTAATGAGTAGGAAGAAAAGTTTTTTGGACCAATAACACTGGGGGAAGAAATCAGTATATAATATATTAAAAAATTTTTTTTAATGTGTATTTACTTTTGAGAGAGAGAGACAGAGAGAGAGACAGTGAGACAGAGTATGAATGGGGGAGGATGAGAGACAGAGGGAGACACAGAATCTGAAGCAGGCTCCAGCCTCTGAGCTGTCAGCACAGAATCTGACACGGGGTCGAACTCACAAGAGATGAGATCATGACCTGAGCTGAAGTCGGATGCCTAACCGACTGAGCCACCCAGGCACCCCACCAGTATACAATGTATTTTAAAAAACCTTACCCTTCCCTTTCACACTATATTTTTTAAAAATATTAATGAGGTTGATTATAGACTGTGACATCAAAACTAACATTAAAAAGTTTCTAGGGAAGAAACCAACCAAACCAGACCAAACAACAAGAGCTAAACTTTGAAACCTGGAGGTAGACAGAGAGTTGTTAGAGAAGCCACAAGAAGCACTATCCATAGAAGACAAAAGTTGACAGAATAGATTTCATCAAAATTAGTAACTCCTGTTGATCAAGAGATACTATTAAGAAAATGTAGAGCTGACTGAGAGCAATGTTACAGCACCTTATATAACAATCTATCTTGTATCCAGAATATAGAAATAGCTCCTACAGATCAGGAATAAAAGCACAAGCATTTCAATAAGAATGGAAAATACTTGGATAGGCCCTTTATGAAAGCATAGGATCTGCAGGGTTCAAATCCAGATCTTTTTTACCCCAAAAGCCCATGCTTTTAAACACTTCATTCTATGTTTGGGACTTGGGAAGAGCTTTGAATGAAGTCTGGCATCCATCATTCCATCCATCCACTCACCTAGCCATCCATCCATATCCAAGCAACATTCAGACACTGCCGGCGAGGTCCTCAAGTAGCTCACAGTTGGAAACAGAAACGGAGGGGTCAGCAAGTGGAATCTCAGAGATGCCTCTGGAATGAAGGCAGGCCCAGGGGGCTCTGAGGGCACAGAGGAGTGCTCCCACCTCGGGGCCCTGGGCTCCTGCACGGAGCTGTGGGGCCCCCTCGGGGGGTGGCCAGAGAGTGGAGCAGGTGAAGCTCCGGCCCTCTCCCCTGCTTCAACCAGATCTCTTTCACATATAATGCGCTTCAGGTAAGATTTCATTCAAACTTACTTTATTGTGTAAGAAAGTGTTGCTGGTAGAATCCATCTAAAGCACTGGCGTAGATCTGTGTTACTGGCTGTGGGATTCCAGCAGGTGCTCAAGGGATTGGGGACCTGAGAACATGGCATCGTGGGGAGCTGTGATTGCAGATGGTGCCCCAGAGGACGGGGCCCGGCTAAGTGAGCCATCAACTGCCCTCGCGGCCAGCTCAAGGAGTGCCAACTCCCATCAGGAACGCTGCATCCTCACCTCCACCCCCTGCCAAAAAATCCTAACTGAATTGTCCCCTGGAGGCACCTTCCATTGTGACAGTCCTGAGTGCCGGAAACTGAGGCTTTCGGGAAAGCCCAGAAATGTCCACAGAACCGAAGGCCTCACCTTTTTTTCTCAAGAAGGGAAACCAACATAGCAGGGCCTGGACCCTGCTATGGGCCAGCCTCGATCCAGACAGAAAACCCCTGCACTGTGAGAGAAGGGCTCCTTAGTCAGGAACCCCCTTGCCCAAGTGGAGCCCCGGGCCCTGCTTTCCCCAGGGGGGCTGTCGGAAGCACCTGCCGCCTCACTCCCTGTCACTTGTCAACTTCGGAGCAATCAGTCTGCTACTTAACACTTAACAGGCAAAGCACTCCAGCGGCTGCCTCCGATCTGTCTTTGTTAGCGCCAACAGGAGGTGGGTGTGGAGGTCTCATTGTGCCCGGCTCCCCGCCGCTGCGGCACCTGGGGCCACCGTGCAATCACTCAGGCCCTCCGCAATCACCCAGCAGACTCTCACCTGGCAACCAGAAAGTCAGCTCGAAGGAGCCAGCATGCCAGGGAGCCTCTGGGGAGAAACCCCTCGCTGCTGCTGTCACTCCATGTGCGGATCGTGGGCACACATATAGATTAGTGAGTTCGCTTCATAAACACCTGCCATGCTCAGAGCTGGGGATGCAGTGGGCCACAGACCATGACTCTCCCCTCACCACCTAGTAGACAAAAGGCAGACACATCCACAGATCATCTCCACCAATGTTGGAGATGCTGGAATAGACGTGGGCCCTCAGCCTTGTTACAGAGATCTGTCTCCCCCTGCCTGGGGTGGTCAGAAAAAGCCTCCAGGACTGGGATTTGTGAGGGTGGCCCAGGCCATCAAAAGGCAGGACGCGGGGCACAAAGGTTGCAGGAGGGACACTAGCTAAGGAAGCAGACTGTGCAAAGGCCCGGGGTTGTGGAAGAGCCGGCTGAGCTGCGGGAACAGCAGGTGGATTGGCCTGGCTGGAATGTCACTGAATGTATCGTGTAGCCATTATTTAGCTCATCCCCTGCTTCCCTTGTTCTCTCTCACTCACACTTTCCTTGCCATCCATCCAATGACCTATTATTTAGGTATCATTCATCCATCTCTAGAAGTCTTCATGTCATGTTGCAAAACAGAACTATCTCCATAGAACTCTCTTAGCTCATACAGTACCAGCTGCTTCACTCTTAGAGGGAAATTCTCCTACCTTGGGTACAAATGTCTCAGCATTTCTAACAAGCCCACAGCCCAGGGAGAGACAAAAGAAATCCCAAACACTGCAGCCTATGATTTTAATAAATCACAGATCTGTTTCACGGTCAGGTGGAAAGGGCAGGTCCATTACTGAAGATGTGCTGTTGATGTGACCATGACCTTGGGACTAGCCTTCTCCTAACTGTAAGCTCCATGGGGGCAGGGGGCGTCTGTCCGTCTATTACAGTTATGGTCCATATTACAAACTCACTAAATGCATTAGGGTGAATGAATGTGGAAGGAGCCTTGGGCAAGCTACTGAGCACCTTTGTGCCAGGTCTGCCACCCTCCTGGGATGCCAGTGCTGCCCTTAGAAACCACACAAGGCCGGGGTCTCACTGCTAGGTCACGTGCGTTCATACAGGTCCGGCCTTAGAGGAGAGCTTAGCCACATATGATCTGCACATGTGGGCAGGATCCATAACCTCTCTGGGGCTCAGTATTTTCAACTGTAAAATGGGACCAATCATATGTGTCTGTGGGATCAAGTGATATTGTGGGGTTCTGGGGAACTGCAAAGCCCCACGCTGACGGCAGTGATTGCTAGTACATTTTATGCGTGGATATAGTATTTCCAATGTATTAGGTATATTTGCTTCTCTCAAGGAGGAGGAAAAATTTCAGAAACTGTCAGGCGTTTTGAGGCTTGTGACCTTGCTCCTTTCTAAGAATTGTTCCCTTAGAATACTGGGGAAATCTATGTTTTTTAATTTAAAGAGCATTTCCTTTATAAGCTACAGAGCAAAATATTTCCAGAACAGTGCCTGGACTCTTACCATCAAAGCTGAACTTTTTAGGCAAAACCCTTAAGAAAGGTTTTTCGGCCCGACGCAAGTATCCTTCTTGGGGGACTGCATGTTGGGTTTTGTAAGCTAACAACTGGGTGTGTGTGTGTCAGAAGAGGTGAGGGGAAGATGTGAGGAAGAGATAGTCAAAAGTAGCTACAAGAACCGTGTCCTGTGGGAATGGATTCATTCCACCACTAACTTGCCTGTCTTTTTTCTTGTTAAATGCTTATTTATTTTGAGAGATAGAGCAGGGGAGGGGCGGAGAGAGAGAGGGGGAGAGAGAGAATCCCAAGCAGAGCCCCCCCTCCCCCCGCCACTGTTAGTGCAGAGCCAGATGTGGGGCTCGATCCCACCAACTGCCAGATGGTGACCTAAGCCGAAATCAAGAGTGAGACGTTTAATGTACTGAGCCCCCCAGGCGCCTCTAAAAGGCATTGTCTTCAGGAGCAAAGCAGATTAGTTCCAACACCTTGGAGTGGCTTCTTCACAACCTATTCCCTGCGTCCCACTTAGGGATCTAAAGAATTCCCATAAGGAAGCTCAGGTAGGCAGAGGCCTTCAAAGAAGCTGGTAGGAGCGATCATAGGTCCGATCCTGGGTCCGAGACACCCGGATTACATCAGGTGGGGGAGTGGGCGTGGCCTTTGCTCCTTGGAGTTTGAGGAGATGCCTGAACTCCCTAGAGAAGTAGCCAGAAATGAAATGAACAGAGCTGCCCGGCTCCCCGAGGCGCCTTTGCTCTCCCGCCCCCCTCTCCCGCTGGGGGAGGACCCCCACGCAAAGTGCCTGATTCCCAGTGAGGGCCAGCCCTGTGTGCCAGAGGCCTCCCCATGGGGGGGGGGGGAGGGTTTCTACACATTCTGGAACCCCCTAGAACAAAGCAAACGTGCCCCCCCCACCCCATCCCCGCACCCTCTCGGAAGCTAACTTTCCACCTTTTGTTACTCTTTGAGGCCCTGGCTTCTTCATCTCAGTGGTATGGGGAAAGGCATTGTTCATAACTGTCATTGATGGGGCCATGCCCGCCCCCAACATAATGGTCATTGTCTCAGTAAAACCCAGTGACACCAACCTTCTTAAACAAATGGGACATACCGTGTCGTCTTTTTTACTCCTTATTCAATTAGTCTGGTGGTCTGAAATCCAATCTGCCTGCTAGGATCCTGGTAAAGGGGTATCTGAATTATGATGCCTGAAACCCTTCCCCCACCCCCCAGCCCCCCTGTACCGAGATTCTGATTTAATGTCCCAGAAGCGGCCAGAAGCTCCAAAAAGCTTCCCGGATAATTCTTATGTGCAGCCAGGGCTGAGAAACCACGGAGTTAGCCCAACACCTAATTTGATTGTCTTATTTCCCAGCGTTTACACCAACACACACACACACACACACACACACACACTCAAGCTTCAGACACACATGCTATTTAGCTGGAATGGCTGTTCCTGTCTATTTCTTTCCTCTTGACTCCCAAATCTGAAGAATATTCGATTTTTTACCTCTGTTATCTTATTTGATCCCCACAAGTGAGCTAGGAGGCAGGTGCATTTTCGCGGTGGAATAGATCCTTCCTTATAGGACTTTGGTCTTCCAGGATCATCTTTGAGAATGATCCCCTTGGCCTGCGTAAGGGGAAAAGCAGACAAGCCCCAGAGCCTGGTGCCTCCCACCCTGGCTCCAGCCCCACCACTGATGGTTCAAATTGGGCGACTCATACCTCTGTCAAACTTCAAGATATCTTTGTACCCAGCTCATCAAAAAGCAAACACCCAGGCACTTGAATAAGATAAGCAATTTGTGGCTTTGTAAAAAGTCAATGCAATTCAATTTAGACCTCTTTAAGGAGTGCTACTGCCTCTCACGTTTATTGTTTCCTTGTATAACCTGCTGCAAGAAGGGACTGCAGATTCGTCTTCTGTTTGCGAAGTGGGATGAAGTCGCTGCAGTGAGTGACCTTCAAGAGCCACACAAAACTTACAAATGAAGCTGTTGCCGAGAAACCTCATTCTTGCCTCAGCTCACAGCTTTCTTTCTTTATATAGACTTGATTTTCCAAATGGCAGATTATAAAACTAGCTATTTTTTCCCCCTAAACACAAATGCTTTAATTTCTTGTCTTTTTTTTTCCTTTTTAACCAAGAGTGATGTTTTGAAAATGCAATCGCCACTCTAATATTTACCACTCCTGAAAGGGTCCATTTTTTTTAACCCACAAAAGCATCTTTGGTGCCAGAGATGGGGTCCCTGGAATGTGCTTCTGTCTTCTTGGGCCGGAGGTGGATTTCTTTTTCTGGTTTTGTGTTTTTCACTTTGTCACAGAACAGATTGCTCTTGGCTTCTCTTGACTTGCTCCTTTATTGGTTTATTTAGAAAATGGGATCCCAGGTTAGTCCCACCTTGTTAGACAAGTTCAGGGCAAGTGTGAATAATAATAGTAATAATAATAATAATAATATTGTTAATAATGGAGTATCTGCTCTGGGTCAGGCACTGTACTCAGTGTTCTGCATATGCTTTTTTAAAAGCTTCTTTAAAAAATTTTTTTTAATGTTTATTTGTTTTTGAGACAGAGAGAGAGCATGAGCAGGGGAGGGGGAGAGAGGGAGACACAGAATCTGAAGCAGGCTCCAGGCTCTGAGCTGTCAGCAAAGAGCCGGACGCGTGATCCAAACTTACAAACAACAAGGGCATGACCTGAGCTGAAGTCGGACACCTAACCAACTGAGCCACCCAGGTGCCCCAGTGCATATGCTCTTTTATTTAATCCTTGCAACAACCCTATGAGGTAGGTATTACCAGCCGCATTTTATTGATGAGGCTCAGAGAGATTATGTAAGCTTCCCAAGGTTGCACAGCTAGTAAATGCCGAAGCCAGAGGTCAAGCCTGTGCTTGGCTGAATCTTAAGCAAGACTTCATGGCTTCCGGGCCCTCAGTGCTTGACACATTACTTCCTGCTTTGATTCCTCGTGCCTCAATTGTGAGAGCTTCTCAGACAGGACTTTCACATGCTGCAGTCTTTTCCTGGCCTATATCCCTGGGTTTTCAAAGCCACCTTATCTTGAAGGAGGCATAGGAGCCAAAGGTGACACTTTTGACGCTTTCCCTTTGACTGCATTGTCATTTCTTCTTAATTACAGGCTTCTGTGGGATTCTTAGTATCATAACTTGACACGTTTTCACCCATACCAGAAGCTTCCTTTCTTCTGTTTCCTCACCTTGGTGGAGACCCCATCAACAGCTCCCATGTCCCTGGCCACTCTGGCTCACTCTTGGCCCTAAGAAAACCATGGGGCCTGCAGGCACACTCAAATATGGTCCCTGGGGACCGGGTGAGTCTGTGGCCACACATTTTTTCCTCTCCTTTTTGACTCAGTCATTTTAGAATTGGCCCTAACATGACAGAGTCAAAAAAGTACCGCCCCCCATCTTCCCAGGACACTAGAATATTCAGAGACTGAGGCACGCAGAGTCACAAGGAGTTCAGTGCGTCAGAATAGATCACCAGCGAAGAGAAGCACAGAAAATGCCGGATTGTCAACTTGTGTCTCATCCCTCTTCTGGTATCTTTTGTTTGGACTGAACATAGACCAGGCACCTCTAACTGAGCTGCAGAACTGAACCTCACTCTTCTTCCATGTCCTCACTCATGGGGGCCACCACTCCCCGCCCTGTCAGGGGGCTGATACCTCCTTCTATTTTCTTCGCAGCTTTCCTCCCCACTCCCCCCTGTTCTTCCCAGATCCTATTTATCATGAGCATCAAGTTGTCATTGTTCTGTTTTCATTGCATTCATTTTCAAGGTTGCTTTCCATTTAGGGAAGATAATGTTTGTTTTCCATAAAGGGTAGTGATCTAAAGGTTTAATTTTTAAAAATTGTATTTAAGCAAGGCAGTCCTGTTAAAAAAAAATGAAAATATTCTCCTGCAGGTATTAGGAGGAAATGAAAAAAGTAGTGCCGGTGGTACAGAAGTGACTGAAGGTGGGGGGTATCACATGTGTGACCCTGACGGGTGAAACTGAGGCTAGCATACACAGTTTGGATGAAAATGCTGTGCAGCTACAGAACTAAGCGTGGTGACATTAGGGGCCAGGTGGGTGTGCTTGGGTCAGATGAGTAGGGAGTTAGAGGGAGGAATCTTGGGGATAAACTCTTTCCCTGGGAGCCTGGCTGCCTCGCATGCGGCTCCAGCCCTGCCCTGGGCACAGATGTGGGAAACTTTCATGTATGAGGCATCTCTGAACTCTGGAACCTGGATGGCTCCTGGCCATTTGGTCAGTCCCTCCTCAAGACAGGCATCGGGCTCAGTGCCTTCCCTGGGGTTTACAATGACAGGGTTCCTGAGTATGAGCTGTGTGGGGCTCTAGGAAGCTCGAGTAATCTCTGTCCTGTTTCCCTTCAAAATCCATGACTGAACTGCTATGGAGTTCATTGATGTGGGATCTGTGATGACTCTCGCACGGGGCAGCAGGCCATAGGAAGAAGGAAGGGAAGGCCAGGCTGTCCTGAACCTCACACTTGAAAGGCTCACACCTTGAGCTGATTAACTGGAAGGAGAAATTTCAAGAAGGAAAAATAAAGAAATGTCAGAAGGGCATTTAAAGTAGAGCCAGGAAACAAACAGAGGGGCCTACAGAGGCTGCATTTATCCCATGGGGGTCCGTAACAACTTGCCAGTTTTGGGCCAGTCAAAATAATAATCACTCTGGGAAAATCGAGTCGCCCAATGTTGATAAAGTAGTTGGTTTCTGCACAGGCCAAGTGGCAAAGGAGGAGGCGTTAGCAGCAAGTGGGTGAGAGGACAACTAAGCAGTAGCTGGAGGAGGTGAGAGGGACAAGGGAGGAGAAGAGAGAAGCTCCTAGAGTGTGGGCCTCTGGAGAAGCATCTTGTCCCATCCCCTGGGTCAGACACCATCCACTGTCTTCCCAATGCCTGTGCTCTCTCTTCCTGGCCAACAGAATCCTGATTTGATTTTGATGAGCAGTTCGCTCAGGCACTGGAACATGGTTGGTCTATGCCAGTCATGACAATTCTATGTGCCACTTTCCTAGATGCTCCTCTAGCTGAGTGAGGGACCTGCGACCTAGTGGTGGCTCTGAAGAAGCCCAAGTTTCCCGGTGAAAAGTTCAGGTGGGACGGGAGCTCTTTCCACCTTCTGTCTGTTTTCTGCCTAGAGCACAGATATGGTTCCTAGATCCACAGCAGACCCTGTGTGGCCCTGACTTGGTAAGATGACACATCCAGTGACGGCAGAGCGGAATGGTATAAAGAGATCGGAACGATGTCACTGGGTAGCTGCACCAAACCCAGGGCAGCCTACCTCTGGATTTCTCCTTATGTGAGATGGTAGCTGGAGGCTACGGTCTTTACTGCTGAAATTTGCCAGATGTTACTTGCAGGAGCAAGAGCAGAGCCCCGCTGAGGGTTCAGAAGCTGCCCAGGTCACAGTGTGGATTATAAGTCCCCCTTGACAGATTTCAGGCTGTTTCTTGACATCCCCCACCCTGGTCTAGGTCTGTCCCACCAGCCCCCTTCTCAAAGTCAGTGCTCCCCCCTAATTGCTTCTGTGTGGTGTATCTTTCCCAAATCCAGTTTTCTGCATGCCATCTCCCCACCCCCACCCTTGTCATGGACCACAGTGGAGGCAGATCTAAAGGCAAGGTCCTCTACTTGGCATCACCGTCCTCTCCCTGACTGGGTATACCCAGCTTGTCTCCTCGCCGCACCAGCCCCCATGATGACTACCCCGCTATCAGGTTTAGGCACCTCATCCTCTACCTTGATTCTTCCCTGCCTCTTCCATTTCCATCACTGCTCATTCTATGATATCCACCTTCTCCTTGAGGCCCACCCTGATGGCCTGTGGTACTAGCTCTCAGGATTATACATTTGGGCAAGAATTCTTTCTGTCTTAGCACTTTATCTTATATTGTCTTTTAAATGTTTTATTAGCACTTCTCTGGGAAGAAGGACTGGTCTTCTGCATCTTTGGATTGCTTCACAATTTCTAAGTCATGACATAGAGTTGGTGCTCAAATATACTTGGAAATTCTACGATTTTATAGCATGTTCTAAAGTAACATGTTAACATTGAAGTAACACATTAGTTAATTTGTAAAACTTGGAAAAGTTAAAAAAAAATCCAAACTGTAATATCAACACCTGTGGAAATCTATATTGGTATTTGGGCCAATAACTTGGGCCAAGAATAACTTAGCCGTTATTCTTCCAAAAGTTGAAATAATATTAACACTGATTTATTGACAAATCTCTGTTGTGGGAAAAAGTAAGACTATGTGCAGATGACACAATCTTGTACATAGAAAATACTAAGAAATCTACAAAACGATAGTGAGGACTGATGAACAAGTCCACAAGGTTGCAGGTTAGAAGATCGGTATGCAGAAATCAATTGTAATTCTATACACCAGCAATAAACAATTGGCAAATGCAATTAAGAAACAATTCCATGTGCAAGAGCATCAAGAATAAAATACTTAGGAATAAACTGAACAGAGTGCAAGATTTATACTCTGAGTACTACAAAATACTTTGTACAGAAATTAAAGAAGCCTTCCATAAATGGAAAGATATCCCATGTTTATGGATAGGAAGGCTTCATATTTCTTAGATGGCTATTTTCCCCAAGCTGATCTGTAGGTTGAAAGTAAACCTGATCAAAATCAATCCCAGCTGGCTTTTTTTTTTTTTTGCAGAAATTAGAGTGTTGATTTGAAAATTTATATGAGAATGTAAGAAACCCTGGCTTACTAAAACTTATCTTGAAGAAGAACAGATTTGGAGGACTCAACATTTTTTTATTTCAAAATCTACTACCAAGCTACATAATCAAGAGAATGTGGTTTTGGCATAAATACGGACCTATAGACCAGTGGAATAAAACTGAGATGCTAAAAAGAAACCCTTTCACACTTATGATCATTTGCTTTCCAACAAGGGCACCAAGATAGTTCAATGGGAAAAAATTTTTCAACAAATGGTGTTGGAACAACCAGAAAGCTACTTGCAAAAGAAAGAATGAAGTTGGCTTCCTTCCTTATACACAAATCTCAATCTGGATCAGATATCTCAACTTAAGAGACAAAATTATAAAACTTGTTGAAGTAAAAACATAGGAGTAAGTCTTCATGATCGTGAATTAGAGAAAGCCTTCTTAGATACAACATGAAAAGCGCAAGTGAGAAAAAGAAAAAATAGATAAATTTGAATTAATCAGAGGTAATGACTTTTGTGCTGCAAATCTTCTCATAAAAAAGAAAAGACAACTCTTAGAATGGGAAATTTGCAAATCATATACCTGATAATTGGCGTGGATCCAGAATATGTAAAGAACTCTTTTAATTCAATAATATAAAGATAAATAAACCAATTTAAAAATGGGCAAAGGATCTGAAAAGACATTCCTCCAAACAAAATATACAAATGGCCAACAATCACATGAAAACATGCTCAATGTCATTAACCATCAGGAAAATGCAAACCACAATGAGATACCACGTCACACCCGCTAGGATGGACGTAATCAAAACCACAGACAGCAGCACGTGTTGACAAGGGTGTCGGGAAATTGGAATCCTCCAAGACTGTTGGTGGGAATGTCAAATGATGAGTTAGAAAACATTTGGTAGTTTTTCAAACAGTTAAGCATAGAGTTACCATCTTATCTAAGCATTCTACTCCTACCTGTATACACAAGAGAAGTTAACACTTACATCTAAACAAAATGTGAATATCAACATTATTCACAAAAGCCAAAAAGTGGAAACAACTCCAGTGTCTATTAGTAGATGAACGGATGAAGGAAATGTGGCAGAGCCATACAATAGAATATTATTCAGCAGTACAAAGTCCTGATGCAACGCTGCAGCATGGAAGAACCTTGAGAACATCGTGTTAAATGAAAGATACCAGTTGTTAAAAGACAGTACGTTGTATGATTCCACTGATATGGAATGTTTAGAATAGGCAAACCTATCAAGACAGAAAACAGGTTAGGGGTGGCCTAGAGCTGGGTGGTAGGTGGAAGAATGAGAAGGGATTCCGAATGGGCTCAGGGCTTCTCTTTGAGGTGATGAAAATGTTCTAAAATTGACTGTTGCATAACTCTATGGATACACTAAAAAAAAAAAAAATCTTTGAATTGTAGATTTCAAATGGATAAATGAGATCATATGTAAATTAGATCCCAATACCTGCTAAAAGTAGATTACGGATAAGTTTCTTTGGTCAGTAAACACTGGTTCAAAATGTACTTTCTAAGGCCACATAATATTTCATTATGCAAGTAAACCGTATTTAGCTTAGTCAGCCTTTGACGGGCATGTGAATTGTTTTACTCCAGTGGTCAGTGTAAAGATGAACATTCTTGCATATAAACACCACATTCATTGGTAGTTATTTTCTTAGGACAGATTCCTGACAAAGTTAAAGCTCTTTCTATAAATTGCCAAATTATCCCAGAAATGGTTTACCAACCACTGTGCCTAGTTCATCAGACCTCCTTCAACATGGAGTATGTATTACTGGACAGACATGCCTTTGCTGGTCCTGTGTGCAGAAATGGTAAGCCACTGAAGCTGATGTTTTGGTGTGTTTGTTGGCTTACTAGTTAGTGAGGTTACCCATTTTCTCATACGTATACTGTTTACATTTTTCCACTTTTTCCTTTGTGAATTGACTGATCGTGTCCTCTGCTTATTTATTTCTTGTTAATTTATCAGAACATTTTATTGTTTTAGGTATGAAAACTTTGTCATCATCATGGAAGTAAGTCTTCTCAATCTGTCCGTTTCCCTCTTAATTCTCTTTGGTGTTTCTCGTTTTAATTTTTTTTTATGTTTATTTATTTGTTGTGGGAGAGAGACAGAGAGAGTGAGCGGTTTAGGGGCAGAGAGAGAGGGAGAGGGAGAATCCCAAGCAGGCTCTACACTGTCAGCACCGAGCCTGATGTGGGGCTCAAACTCACAAACCACAAATTCATGACCTGAGCTGAGACCAAGAGTTGGACACTTGACCGACTGAGCCATACAGGTGCCCTGGCATTTCTTATTTTAAAATGCAGAGGTGCTTGGGGGTGCATGGGTGGCTCAGTCAGTTGAGCATCTGACTCTTGATTTTGACTCAGATCATGATCCCAGGGTCGTGGGATCAAACTCTGTGTTGGGCTCTGCACTGACAGTGTGGAGCCTACTGGGAATTCTCTCTCTCTCTCTCTCTCCCTCTGACCCTCTCCCCCACCCTTGCTCTCTAAAATAAAAAATAAAACAATAGGGGCGCCTGGGTGGCTTAGTCGGTTAAGCGTCCGACTTTTGCTTAGGTCATGATCTCGCGGTTCGTGGGTTCGAGCCCCGCATCGGGCTCTGTGCTGACTGTCAGCTCAGAGCCTGGAGCCTGTTTCGGTCTGTGACTCCCTCTCTCTCTGACCCTCCCCTGCTCACGCTGCCTCTCTCTCTCTCTCCTAGAAATAAATTAAAAAAAACAAAAAAAATTAAAAAAAATAAAAAATAAAAAAAGTAAAACAATAAAAATAAAGTGTAGAGGTTCTTCATTTTATGTTGTCAAATGTACTGAATTTCTTTTGAGGTTCTTGCTTTCTTTAATCCTTAGAAAGTCCTCACATCCTCTAGGTTTTCTTCCATTTTTGTGGCTTTGTATTTATAACTAACCTTTTATTCATCTGGAGTTTGTGTTGAGGTATGATGTTCAACAAGGATCCATCTTCTCTCCCTAATTGTCACTAAATTATACCAACTTTAAAAAAATTAAATTCTCCTTTCTTTGCCTCTATGAGTTTGCAACAATACTTTTCTTACATGACAAACGTGAATGTATGTTTCTGGCCTTTGCAGATAGTTGGGAATTTTATAAATATAGTCCCTAACTGGAGTGGCCTGCTGGTCTCTTGCTGTATTGGTATTAATCTGTTACACTTTTTATAGCTTTACAATGTACTTAATCAATGGTGAGGCAAATGCATCCACACATACTTCTTTATCAAGTTTCCTTGGCTATCCTCACCCTTTTAATCTTCTCGGTGAAATTTAGGGGGACTTTTCAAGTTCCCTGGTTCCCACCCCCTTACCTATCAACTCCCTACAGCAGACACATCTCAGGATGCCTCAGCAGCCTATGCATTTCATGTCTCATAACTGCACCTTCCCAAGACTGAGTCTCCACAGTCATGTTATAAAATGTGACCCCAGCACTCCCTCATCACAGCCAATTAGACAGGGTGGACACCTGTCCCAAGTTAGGCAAATAAAAGCCATTCTTTCTGGGAATTTACATTTGGAGCCCTGGAATGGGGGATTGGGTGGCCGTTTCCTGCCAGGGCCTGGTGTGAGCAAAAGCTGGTCGGCTTTTGGAGGTTTTATTATTTTTGATTTTTTTTAATGTTTTATTTCTGAGAGAGAGAGAGAGAGAGAGAGAGAGAGAGAGACAGCATGAGCAGGGGAGGGTCAGAGAGAGAGGGAGACACAGAATCTGAAACAGTCTCCAGGCTCTGAGCTAGCTGTCAGCACAGAGCCCAACACTGGGCTCAAACCCACAAACTGTGAGATCCTGACCTAAGCTGAAGTCAGATGCTTAACTGACTGAGCCACCCAGACGCCCCTGTTTTTGGAGGTTTGTGGCAGCAGCACATGGGGAAGAAGTCCTTTGGATGGATGGATTTACCACCTTGGTTAGGAAGGTTCTCAGTTCTGGCTGTCACAGACCCCCAGATTTTCTGAGATATCTCTGCTTCTTTCTGATAAAATTACCTTCTTTGCTGACCACTAATTTGAATGGTTGAGGTGTAGTTAGGAAACTACAGATCCCAGATCAACACATGAGTTGATGGCCCCTTTGGGATCAGGACAGATGAATTATTTGCAAGAGCCATGCTCTATGCTAAGCACACTAATGTGTGTTGATGTGTTTAATCCTCAAAGTCCATGTGGTTACTATCTTACCTCAGAACCATGTGGCTAAAGAGGCTTCCAGAACCATCCTGGACCATATAGATATAGAGTCCTCCTCTAAGATAAAGCAGAGCTCTCAATTTATTCCTAAGGAGGCTAATAGAATACCTCTCTTAGTCTCCTTTTTTTTTCTTTAAATTTATTTTCAAGTTAGTTAACATACAATGTAGTCTTGGCTTCAGGAGTAAAGCCCAGTGATTCATCTCTTTCATATGACACCCAGTGTTCATCCCAAAAAGTGCCCTCCTCAATGCCCATCACCCATTTAGCCTACCCGCCCCCATACTCTGCTGCAGCAACCCTCCATTTGTTCTCTCTATTTAAGAATCTCTTATGGTTTGCCTCCCTCTTTGTTTTTTATATTATTTTCCCTTCCCTTCCCCCATGTTCATCTGTGGAGTTTCTCAAATTCCACATATGAGTGAAATCATATGATATCTGTCTTTCTTTGACTAACTTATTACACTTCGCATAATACCCTCCAGTTCCATCCATGTTGTTTCAAGTGGCAAGATTTTATCCTTTTTCATTGCCAAGTAGTATTCCATTGTGTATATATACCACATCTTCTTTATCCACTCTTCAGTCAATGGACATTGGGCTCTTTCCATAATTTAGCTATTGTTGATAGTGCTACTATAAATATTGGGGTGCATGTGCCCCTTCAAATAAGGGAGATGGGGGTTGGGGTGGAGGAAAAGCCAATGGAAATGTGGTTTGCTGAGGCACCAGGGGCTTGGTCTGCTGGGACCTCTGTGAACTGTAAGGAACACCTCCCAGATCTCTCCACGGAGGATGGAGATTAGGACATTTACCCATTTGCTCCCCACCCCATAGGTTGGGGGTTGCCATGGGAGCTTTAACTCCCAGCATTTCTGGGGTTCAGTTGCTCACAGGCTGAGTAGACTCTCCTGCAGAGCAGGTCCTGAGGCAGGAAAAGGGAAAGCAGAGCCACCTGGCAGGAGCCTTGTCAGCTTGAGCCAGGGCTCCCCAGTGACCAGCCCCCCAGCCGCAGCAGAATTAGATGCACGCTGAGGGGAAATGACACAGGACATTGAAACCATGTGCTGCTGTGGTAGATCCAGCTGGTCCTGCGCCACCTCATATTTTCCACTGTTGCTCCACCCTACCTTTACCTAGCAATCATTTATTGAGCACCACTGTATACCCAGTTTCAGGCACCAAGACGCAAAAAGTTCCAAGTCTGTTTCTTGTCTTCTCCCATTTACATTGAAAGCTGTTTGGTGCAGGGAACGTGACCTCCTGGACACACAGTGTGCATCCCAACAGGTTTGTTGATGGATTGATTAATTAGTTGATTGAACAATTAACTAAGCGAAGCCTTCACGGCTTCTATATTAAAAGTCATTCCTTATCGTAGGAGAAATCAAAAGTTTACTTCCGGCCCTCTGGGACATTGTAACCTCCCGCGTATGCAGTACACATTCCAATGATAAAGTCCTTAATAACCACAGGAAGAGTTGGCAGAATGATTTAGATCTAAAGTCCAGAGCAAGGCAATTACATCTGGCTCCAGCTTTAAAAAATTGAAATAATCTTTATCTGAATTTTTAAAAGTATGTTAAAATTATAGCATCAAATGTCAAATGTGACGATGACTTATCCTACCCACGTGAAAGGTGGCACCGCGGAGGCAGAACCTTAATATGCACGTTACCACCACCTAAAGGTTAAAAACATCTGATGCGATCTGGCGCACTAATTGTACTCTTATCGATCACACTGGGAATCTGAATAGCATAAGGGAAATGAAATTCTCGAGGCCAGCCTTTCTGCCATAGACTTTCCTCATCTCCTCTGGACAAATGAGGCATTTGGAGAAGGAATTCGTCTCCAGGGGCTTGCTGTCCTGCTAAATTATTTTCTGTTTCTCATTAATTCTTGTCTTCCTCTTGCCCGCACCACCCACCCCCTTCCTGGCCTCCCTTGCCCGGCCGAGCCACATCAAGCTGTCAGACTCACCTGCTCTGGGCTCTCCCCTCCACTGGGCTCCCTTCCCTCGGAACCAGAGGCAGTCAGGGCTTAATGACGTCCTTCCCGTACTACTTGCTAGTTACCTCATCATCTAGTACTCTCTTGGCTCTGTGGGAGACATGGCCTTTGGCATAAAGGGCATGTTTAAGTAATGGTAAGAAAATATAAGCTGGTGTCTGCTAGAACTGCTGTGTGATGACCAAAGGAGCATTAAGAAGGTAAGTTCAAAACCTGGAGCCAAGGTGGAGAATCTTGGGCTCCTTTCCCCAAGGGCAGGTGGACCACACACTCCAGACTGGGGTCAAGGCACAGCAGAGCCTGGCAGGAAAAGCCACAGGTACAGACCACAACCGACAGAGTCACGTGGGTGAGGCTCACAGACCTAATGTGGGCAACAGAAGCCAGACGCAGAGGAGCTGGGTGGTTCCACTGACATGGAGTTCAAGAAAAGATAAAGTGCCTGGGATCAGGACTGGAGCTACATCTCCGTGCGTGGGCTGGAGGGATGGTCTAGACCTTGATGAGGGTAGTATGCACGTGGGTAAGTATTCGCCAGAGGCACACAATACCGTAGTGCAAACAACGCCAGCAATAATAAAAGTAATCCTATGACAGTGGATGTTGTGCGGCCTCTCCTAGATGGTGCCTGGGCCCAACACTGTGCTCACTGCCTCACTTGGGTGCTATTTCACTCCTCAAGGCACACAGCTCCACCTTCATTTTCCAGGTGGGGAAACAAAGGCTCAGAGGGGGTTAATCCGTCCAAGCGCACCGGAGTCACAAAGCGCGACCCCTGTGAACCCAGACAGAGTGGCAGAATTCTGAAAAGTCAAAGGCCCTATATGTAGTCAAGGACTGGGCAAGGGTGGATTATCTCCAAGCTGCCAACACGCGCCCTCCCCTGCCTATCACTTTTCCACTTGGAGGTCTGGGCATTATCTGCAGAGGATTCGGACAGGACAGGGTTCAGAGGTCACAGTGCAGAAGCACGTTGGGGGCTGGCAGTGCGCAGGGGACAAGCTGCTGCCCAGGGAAGAAGGCTCGGTGCCCAGAGCTAAGACCCCTTCGATGCCAAGCTTTTTTTTTGTTTTTAGTTTATTTTTTTAATTCTGAGACAGAGAGAAGAAGCACGTGCAAGCAGGGGGGAGAGAGAATCCCAAGCAGGTTCTGCACTGACGACGCGGAGCCCGATGCAGGGCTCCAGCTTACAAACCACGAGGTCATGACCTGAGTGGAAGTCAGATGCTTAACTGACTGAGCTACCCAGGGTCCCCTGCATTGAACTTTTTATATCTCCCCACCTGATGGCCCTTGGATCCCCACACACTAAAAGCACTTGTTGATTATTTGGGGACAAGGTGGTTGTTCTCACATTTGCGTGAAAGGAAATTCTTTCGTTTTCCTTCCCTCCCTCCCTCCCTTTCTCTATCTTTTCTTTCAACACATATTCGTGGAGCATTCACCATGTGCCAGGCGCTGGGGATGCTGCAGCAAATACAACAGAGTCCCTGCCATCAAAGAGGTTGCAGTCTGTAGGAGAGGCCAACATTGAGCAACCAAACAAATAAGCAAAACAACCCAGTATATAGTATGTCACAAGATGTCAAGTTCATGGAGGAACAATACAGTAGCTAAGAGCGGTGGGTGCCTGAGTGGGTATCATACAGAGAGGGATAGATGTGGAATGCCCTCTCTGAGGGGGCCTGAAGTGAGCAGGCTGCTCATGGATCAGGGGAACAGTGTGCCAGGCAGAGGGCCAGCAGGTGCAAAGGCCCTGAGGTGGGAACAGAGGAGCAACAGAAGGCCAGGTCAGTTGGGTGAAGAAAGTAAAGTTGTGGGGGAAGTGAGAGGTCTAGGACCTATGGTAGGAAGTTTCATTTCTATTCTGGAAAACTTTTGGAAGCTTTTGATCACTCTGGCTATGAGGGGGAACTGATTTCCCCAGGCCAGACCGGGAGGCAGGGAGGTCAGGAGTGAAGGCAAGAGAATAAGATCATGAGAGCTGGACCACAAGGGAGTATGTGCTGAGCTTGTCAGTGAAGCAGCCACCCAGTGAGGAAACACACACATGGTGCCTGAAGTGCCCCCGGAAATGCTGGCTCAGGCCCTCCAGGACCCCTGGGCCAAGGTCCTTGCTGGTGAAATGCCAGTCGGTTCAGGGACATGACATTAACGAACACTGAAACAAATCAGATTTTTCTCTTTCAGTTTCCTTTTCATCCTTCCCTAGAGGGAATCACTATCCCAAACTTATAACAGGGGTCCCTAAATTGGGATGCATCAGTGCCAAGAATGTGCAAGAGATGAAAGTGTTGAAATTTGTATGTGGAGCTACTTCTTATCTCATTGATCTCTAAATTATTCGGTTTGTGCTTATAACGTGCACAGCATATGAGCAAGACGATACATGCACTCGGGGTGTCCGGGTGGCTCAGTCGGTTAAGCGTCCACCTCTTGATTTTGGCTCAGGTCATGATCGCATGGTTCATGAGGTCAGGCCTGAGTCAGGCTCTACAATGATAGCACGGAGCCTGCTTGGGATTCCCTCCTTCCCTCTCTCTGTCTGCCCTTCCCCCCTTCATGTGCTTGCACATGCTCTCTCCCTCTCCCAAAATAAATAAATAAACTTAAAAAAAGACTGTACACATGCTCATATTTACGTTTATAAACATATGTTTATAAATACATATATTGTGCAATGTTAATAAAATATTTTGTGATGGATGGGGCAACAAAAAATATTTGGAGTTCATCGGCCTACTGGGTAAATCCCAAACTCCACAACATGGCTTACAACTGCCCCACCATGGCTCCCTAATTTCCTCTCTTTTCCCTTATCCCCAAATCCTCATGTCGCAGAATGGTCTTCCCATCACCTGTTGTTCTTTGGGGGAAATTAATGAGAAATTGTTCATCGGCTTTCAAAACTCAGCCTTTCCTAAACCATCTCCCTGACCCCACATGCTACTACCATCAGGCCCTGCACATATTTTCAGCACAGCACCTGAAATGCCTTATTGCTCCTATTTATTTCTAGTTTGTATGTCTTTTTTGGCTGTGATCACCTTGGGACAGGGGTGGTAGTTTATTTGTCTTTGAATCTCAGGCTTGCCAGAATTGGCAAATAAAAATACAAAGTGCCCAATTAATACATTTTGTGGGACATAAATTAGGCACATAGTTACCCTATGAAATTTTTTGTTGGGTATGTGAAATTCAAATTTAACTGTGATTCTGTATATTTTTTAATGTTTATTCATTTTTGAGGAGAGAGAGACAGATAGACAGAGAGGGACAGAGAGAGAGGGAGACACAGAATCTGAAGCAGGCTCCAGGCTCTGAGCTGTCAGCACAAAGCCCAATGTGGGGCTCAAACTCACAAACTGTGAGATCATGACCTGAGCTGAAGTCAGACGCTTAACCGACTGAGCCACCCGGGCATCCCTGGGATTCTGTATTTTAACTGGCAACCCTATTGCATCCCCAAGACCTAGATCAGGTGCTGTCATGGTGGAGATGTTTGATAATTATTTTTTGAGTGACCATTTGAATAAATAGGTCAGGTAGCAGCTATAAAGATTCCCCCCTCCAAAACAGAGAAATGTAAGAACTAATCTTTTATCTTTTTAATAAATATGTTATTAAGAGGAAATTTGGCACCGTTAAGTTGATGTGTGCGCATGTGCGTGTGTGTGTGTGTGTGTGTGTGTGTGTGTGTGTGTCCAACTCTGTCTACTGACTGGGCCTAGAGGCAAACCGCTATGACTCCCTAATAACCACGAACACCCTAGTGCCTATAGCTTGGTTTCTAAATACCATCACTTTCTAAAAGTTATATGGAGAAATAGCTGGAACCCCTTGCTTGGGCAAAAAAAAACAAAAGAGAGCTTAAAGATTAATTGGGTCATTTATACAGGGCACAGGACTCAGCCAGAAGGGACTTCAATGCACTACTGTGACAATCTGAACATCAAAAAGGATAATGTCAGTAATGAGTATTAACACACTGACAAAAATGAATCCATTTATAAGTGTGTGTGTGTACGTGTGTGAGAGAGAGAGAGAGAGAAAGAGACAGAAAGAGAGGGAGAGAGAGAGAATGAAGGGCTGATTCATTAGCATTCGTTATTTCCGGGAGAATGCAAGCTAATAAATATGGAAGGAACAGTAGAATTAGAAAATCACCATTTTGTAACCAGCAATATAGTAACTCATTCGGGTGAATATAATCAAGGATGATAAAAGAATTTGATTTGAGAAAAAAATCATCAGACAATAGGATACTCACATAAACCTAAATGATCACCCCACACAGACTGTTTATGATTCCAAGATCCAGTGGGGGCGGGGGGGGTGAATGGTTACAGGGGCAGGGGTCTGGAAGCCCCTGCTCTAACCAAGCAATCAAATGTCACCTGTGAGGAACCTGAGGTTATGTGTCTTCTGATGTGAAACAATTAGAAATGGCAGTAGTACTTAGGTAACATTCTTGGCAAAACTCTCACCAAATCTAATCAGGAGGAACCAATCAGAGAAATCCAGATGTGGGAGCTTTTCCAGGACAACAGGCTCGAAATCTTTACAAATATCAGCGTCATAAAAGACAAGACCGTTGGGAGAGTTTTCCAGCGTCAATGATGTGAAAGCGTCTGAGCAACAAAATGATGTGGGGGGGGGGGAGTTGGAGGATGGGGGGAAGCTGCAAAAGACATTTGGGGAACACTGGAAAAAATGGAAATGATATTATTGAATTAATGTTCATTTCCCTACATGTGAGTGCTGTGTAGTGGTCATGTAGAATATTCTTACTCTTGGAGGTTCATGCCTAAGGATTGGGGCTGAGTGTTGGGGATGTCTGTCTGTAACTTAATTTCAATTAGTTCTCAGAGAGGGAATGGATCTAGGTGAAGGGTTTTAAAACATTAAAAATAAGTCCCAGGGAAAGGGAAGGCATGGAATATTGGAGAAGAAAAGATCCCGAAACTGGAGAAAGGCTGGGATGGAGAGAAAGGGAGGGCAGAGCATTTGTGACCTGGCCAGCAGTGTATAGGGAGGTAACCATCTTACACTCTTTCCCTCCTTCTCCAGAACATTCCCCCACCCCCACCCCACCCATCCCAGCAAAGCCTTCACTTCTGGAACTAAACGATTGATGAAGGTAAAGCATCTGTGATCAGTGTGGCCCTTCCAATCAGACGCAGTATTTCTAAGCATTGCATTGCCCTTTAATATCTTTATTAAAACACGTATACCACACACATACATGCAAGCATAATCCAACAACCTCTCCCATCTCCCCTCCCTCCTAACGACGGCTGCGCCCCTCAGAGATGATAGAATACACCATCTGAGCAATGATTTCTTTCAAGACAATAATTACAAAACACGGAGCGGTATTTCCAAGTGATTATACGTTTTATTTAAATATTTATCTTTCTGAAATTTGACTTATAATCTATAAGTAATTAGTTATCAGCCCAGCTACCAAGGTGACAGGCGGGCTCCTTAATTTTCTATGCAGTCGACGGTTTTAACTCTGAAATTATTCCAGTCACAGCACACTTCAAAGGTCTAAATGAAAAAAAAAAGTTAAATGCCTTAATATCTTTGAGATTTGCAAAGATATTTGAGGATTTGCTGAGGGATTCAGTGTAGGATGAAGAAAGTGTTTTGTTAGCAGGGAGACTAACTCGCATCTCCAATTTGAAAGAAAATGTGAAATCCAAATGCACAAAGATTATTTAGATGAGAAGGCACTGAGCAATCATTGTTCTCCCTCGGCGTTTGGCGTTCGGAGCAGAGAGGGGTGGGCATGCCTTTCCCCTTTTGCAAGGGTAACCACGTTTCCACAAGCCTGACATGCAAACTGGCAAACCTTAATTATAAGGTGTGTAAACTCGAATGGAAGCCCACACTCCCTCCTGGACACACCCCCCCCTCCAGATACCTTTGCAATCCTGCTGGTGTGCTGGGTGGAGTCACCCTTTGACCTTCCTGCTCGCCTGGCACCGGCACCGCTGTCCCATGTCAGGCTTCCAGGGTCTGTACCCTCTCCCTCCTCCCCAGTGCCATCCCCTGCCACACCCGGCACATCTCCTGTGCTCCTCTGTCTCACAGGTCAGCTCCTCATGGCATAAAGCTCGTGCTTCTCCCTGGTTCCCCATGACCCTGTCCCGGAAAGCCTGGTCCAATGTCAAAGGCACAGGAAATCCTGAACGTGGATTTAACTGCATTCAGTTTGGCTGATGGCCTTTGGAAATTAGCTTCTGGCCAATATCCAGTTGTTCGCTGCCATGTGATACCATCTCATAAAAGCCAAATATAGTTGGCTCTTGAATAACTGTGTTTTCACCTGTGCGGGTCCACTTATAAGTGGATTTTTTCAATAAATGCAGTACAGTACTGTCAATGTATTTCCTCTTACGACTTTCCTTTCTTTCTTTCTTTCTTTCTTTCTTTCTTTCTTTCTTTCTTTCTTTCTTTCTTTCTTTCTTTCTTTCTTGTTTTTACTTTTAGAGAGAGAGAGTGCACATGAGTAGGAGAGGGGCAGAAGGACAGAGAGAATCTTCAGCAGGCTCCATACTCAGCATGGAGCCCGACGTGGGGCTCGATCCCATGACTGTGAGATGATGACCTGAGCCGAAATCAAGAGTCAGTCGCTCAACCAACTGAGCCACCTGGACGCCCCTCTCTTACGATTTTCGAAACAACATTTTCTTTACTCTAGTTTACTTTATTGTAAGAATACAGCACATAATACACATAACATATAAAATATATGTTAGTTGACTATTTATTGGTACGGCTTCTGGCCAACAGTAGGTTATTAGTTTGGGGGAACAAAGTTATATGGGAAATTTTGACTGCATAGGGGGTCGGCGCCTCTAACCTCTGTGTTGTTCAAGGGTCAGCTATACTAAAAAGTGGTTCTGGGTAACTTGGAATTATGCTCAGCCAACCCTGTCACCCTCCTGAGCACCTGAGCTGGCACCTGACAATGGGGACCCTGTTCTCCCCTTCAGACAGGCACCTGGAGGGAGCTGGGGCCTCACATGAGCTGACGGCTCTGGTCAATTCTGGCTGCAGCATTTTGTGCCACAGTGAGGATGTGGGGATAGGACTTTCTGTCTGTTAGCCCACAGCCTGCCCCCCGCACTCACGTTACAGTTCTAACAGGGCCCTTAGGAGAAAACTTCCATGGGTTTTCCTATGAATCCAAGCATCACAGAGGATGTTTTAAAGTCCCAGGTCAGGCAGGAGCAGGAAATGGCTTTAGGGACCCAAGATTCAGTGCCTTTCTTCACCAATACCGCCTCCCCTCCCCCCACCCCGTGTTTCTTCCATTGCTCTCCCTAAAGGACAATTGAAATGCCTCTTAGAGACACACTTGGGTTTCTATTATCTCCTCCAGAAGCCCGGGTCCTTGAAAGCAGACAGTGGGAAGGAATGGAGGGACTCAAGTCGTGTAGTTTGGTGTCCATGAATCAGAGGGTGGTAAAAGGTCCCGAACCATTCCAGGGACACAGAGGCAGAAGTTCAGTTCCCCTGAGCCCTTTTTGCCCGCTTGCCCCAAGAGCTGGGTCATGGGAACCACATGCCTGAGAGACTTGGCTTGAATGTGGCCCCATCACGTGGGGTGCCCAGGGTAAGCCCTGAACAGTCCCCTCTCCCCTCTTTTCTGGAGCGGGCCTGCCGCAGCCACTCCCTAACGCCAGCCTACCAACCTCTCCGTCCGGCTCCTGAACATGCTGGCGAGCCTCAATGTGCGGCCGCGGCTCTCTGTACTGGCCTCGCGCTTTAATCTTGTGCTCCTGGCCACTGCTCCCCAGGACGTGCTTTCACATCTGTGTTTTCCAGACTTGATGGGATGGACACCTGGTGCCTCAGACTAGTCCAGGCCTCAGCAAAGCCGTGACCTCGGGGGTCTGCATCTTCCTTGACTCGGACTCTTCTTTTCTACACAGAGCTCTTCCCCCACCCTACTCTGCCTTCTTTTCCCACTTAACTCAACCCCTCCTTCCTATTTCCCCACTAGAACTGTTCTCTGGAGAGGTGCAGACACCCCTCATCTATACTCTGATGTTGAGCCTGTGTCCCCTGTCCCAGGGATTGATGCTAAAGCTGGTCTGTAACTGCAGGACAGAGCCCTAGGTCGATCACCTTCTGGGTGGGTGGGCCTCAGGCAGTCAAATCAGGAGTGAAATAAAAAGCTCTTAACAGCTAAGTGAAGGCTGGGTCCTCCTGAGAATCAGCAGGCAGATTAAGAAGCAGGACTCCCTAGTGTCTGCCATTAGCTGTCTGATTTGCAAGGTTGGCTGAGCTACGATATTTGTTAATTCATTTAACAAATAATCTGCTGAGAACCAACCATGTGCCACGCAGTGTCTAGGCTTCGAGAGTGGGGCCGTGGATAGGCACACAAACTCTCTGCCCGCCATACAGTTTGTATTCTAGTGAGGTAGACCCCCAGTAAATAAGGAAAACAATTAAAATTCGTGATGAAGTGGTAAGTGCAAGGAAGAAAGAAAGAGAGTGGGAAGAGGGGATGGACTGTCAGGGTGGAGCTAAATTCCAAATCAGATGGCTAGGCCAGCACTCGCTAAAAAGGGGAGTTTTGAGTAAAGATTTGAAGCAAGCAAGGAAGGCTGTGGAGTAGCCGCCTGGGGGACAAGCGTTCCAGGGAGATGTAACGGCAAGTGCAAGGTCACAACATGTGCGAATGTTTCTGCATAGTGACGAGGCCAGAAGCCAACGCAGAAGGGAGAGAGGGAAAAGCCCCAGATGAGATCAGATCGGCATGCTGGGTGGGGACTTGATTTTCATTCTAAGATGGGAGCCATGGGGCTTCTAAGCAGAGCTTCTGAGAGGGCTCTGCTCCGACTGACACTTTAACAGAGGCGCTGTGGAGGCTGTGTTGACAAGAGACAACTGAGGGTAAGAGCAGTTAGGAGGTTCCCGCCACGATCCAGGTGAAAGATGATGTTACCCTGGACCAAAGTGGGCAGTGGCGAAGGTGACAAGCGCTCACATTCTGGACATAAGGTAAAGGCAGAGCACATAGGATTTGCTGGTAGACCAGGTACCGGATATGGGAGAAAAAAGGTAGTCAAGAATGACTCCACGAACTCTAGTTTGAGAACCAGAAAAATGGAGTCTTACTGACTGAGATGAGGAAGGCTGCAGAAGGGGCCAATTTGGGGTAGCTGTGGGTGAGCTGGGGGTAACATTTGATTTTGTATTCATCCGTTCACCAACTACTTATTGGGCGAGGTAATGTGCCAGAGCTGGAGATAGAAGGCGAATGATGAGTGGCATGGTCCTTCAACTCATGACCCTAATGGCTCCGTTGGGATGAGGAGTCTTAATCCAATAATCATATGACAAATACATAAAATATCAACTACTGAGAGGTTTACATAGAAGAATGCAGATTTTGGAGGGTATGTGGTTGGAAATCTAACTTAGTCTGGGGAGGGGAATGCTAATTAGGGGAGGTGGAGATCAAGGGGTGATATGAAGGATGAGTAAGAGTTAACCTGGTGATAGGACTGATGTGGGAAGAATGTTCCAGTAACAACAGAGTGTGCAAAGGCCCTGTGATTAAAGGAAGTGTGAGGCACAGGACATTTGGGGGAGGAGTAGAATGTGCATAGTGTCTGGAGCACAGCAGGTAAGAGACAGCATGGTGGGAGAAGGTGCTGGAGAGGTTGATGGGGCTACGTCACAAAGGGGCTTGCAGGCCACATGCAGGTAATTTGTCATTATTTTAAAAGTAATGAGAGGTCATTAAAGTGCTTTAAACAGAGGGAGAAGCTGGTCCAATTTGCATTTTGGAAGATCGCCCTGGCTGTAGAGCATAGATCAGGGAAGACCAGACTGGAAATGGAGAGCCAGGAGGAGGGGATCGTGTAACCCAGGAAAGAGGTGATGGAAAAGTGGAGGGAAATGGACAGATTGGCAAGATATTTAGGAGATATGAAAATCCACAGTACTTTTTTAAGCCTGGTATGGGGGGTGAAGACAGAAAATAGCAGGGTTGTGTTTTTTAATTGTGAATATAAAAAGAATGCAGGAGATGACATTGGGGTCTTTTACTATTATTAAACATATAGTTGCATGTTCTTAGTGAGAAATGGAGCACATTGCCAAACATCTGTGTTGCCTGCTACTATTTCCTGGAATAAAATCCCTGGGCCTAAAATTCTATATATCATGCTTGGGATATCTTGAATAGAGTCATCTAAATCCGATGTCAGAGCCAGGAAAGGAGTGGGATGGAGGGAGGAGGTATGCAATGTACAATGTATAGAGGCAGATGTGCCTGGCTCTGCCTCTCAATACAGCCACCTGCTAATTGTATGATGTTGGCAATACTCATCCATTCTGAGTCTCAGTGCCCTTGCCTATAATATAACTAAGGCACTAGCCTTAAAAGGCTGTTGGTGATGATTACATGAAAAACACATGCCAAATGAATACGCAGTACTTGACACATAATAAACTAAAAAAGGGTAACTGTTATTATTATTCATAAATATGCTGTTTATGAGAGCACTGTAGTACCTTGATTTATAATCTACTTGTATCAGTTAGCTAATGCTGTGTGACAAACTACCCCAAAACTCAGTGGCTAAAAACAACATTCACTCCTACTCTTGCTTCTGTGGGTTAGCTAGGATTCTGCCGACCTGAGTTGGGCTCAACAAGGTGGTTGTAAGATCTGGGTCCAGATCTGCTCCACAGAACCTAGGACTGTTGTTCTTATTGCCACTGCAGAAGTACAACCCAAATGTCCAAGCATATTTCAAACCTCTGCCTGCATAATGCTCACTAATTAATGTCTTCTTGAAGAAGCAAGTCACATGGCCAAACCCAAACCCATTTCAGGAACAGAGAAATATATTTCACCTCTAATAGGAGCAAAACCACATGACAAAAGGTGTCGATATAGGGAAGATGAAGAATTAGGGCTAATCACTCAGTGTGTCATGTCACTCTTCAATGCCTCCTTCCTGTCCATGAAGAATCATTTGGGATCATCAAGGATAGAAGAATGGCTGCTGGGACCCAACTCTTTTCCAGTCTAGTTTCCTCCATCTCTTTCTTTCTCCTCTGTCATCTTTTTCAGGGTTGTGACTTTGTATTCCTTTGAAGAAGCATCAGTCGATTGTCTTTGATTGCGAGCTACAGAAACTCTGGCCAGTTTTATCAAAAAGGAAATTGAATGAAGGGCTATCATGCAGCTCACAAAAACTAGCAGGTCACTGGAGAACCAGGTTGGGAACAGAATAGATCACAGGACAGCTCTGGGGACCCAGGCAGACGAACTTGTCCAATTCACTTTTCTAGGCACTGATGCTGGGGTGAGGGAGATCCAGGGGGCTTTGCATCACTGTGCATCTTTGTGCTCAGAGTTCAAAGTCCTGGCAGAGGAGTCTTATCTCTTGGTTAGGGCCGGGAGGGCATCATAGTTTGTAGCTCACCAAATTGCCCAAGATAAGGAAAAAGGAAGTCAGGAGAACAGAATGTGATGACCAGAAGCAATTACAGTGTCCTCTTTGTCAGGCTTCCCAGCCAGTGGGTGTAGCAGAAAGAGCCCTGGAGTATTGGGAGCAGGCCAGATTCTATCCTCTGCTCTGCCCCCAACTTTCTTAGAATACTGAATCCAAGTTCTTTGGCAAACACTCGTGTGGCACTTACAATGTCCCAGACACTGTTCCAAGAACTCAGCAAGCACTATCTCGGCAGTCCTCGACCTCAAGGAGTCTTTAGGGAGAGTAACAGCATGCCTGACCTCACAGCTTTGTTGTAGGGATTAAATGAACAACATGTGTCCAACATACAGCACAACTCTGGCGTGTGGGAACTGCTCAGTAAGTGTGAATTCCCTTCCCTGAGCCATCTCCCACATCCATCCTTCCGGAGAGCTCTACGAGAGAGGAGGATGCCTGAGGCTTCAGGGACCACTCTAAACTTCTGATCTTGACATGAGGGACAGCGGCCCCTTCAACAGCACAGCCCAACTGCCCACCAGAGCCCGAGAGGAGGTATGGGATGTTGTAAGATGCTGGGGCATCTTCAGAATGGACTGATGTGTGACCCCAAGATATCTTGTTATCGCCGACTTTGGTATTTCTGATGTCAGGGAGATCTTGGTCTCATTTTCTATGTCCTTAGGAGTGCTGTATATTGTAATGATGGACTTGTTCTCTATCTGTGCTGTCCAATATGGTAGTCAGTGGCCACATGTGACTACTAAGTACCTGAAATATGGCTAGTTTTACTGAAAAACTGTATTTGTATCTAACTTGAATCACGTAAATTTAAATAGCCACTTGTGGCTAGTGGCTACCAAATGTACAGTACAGCTAGAGTTTTCCATGCTCTGGAGCTCCTTCAGGGACCCTGATACTCGGAGTGGGGTGGCAGGGTGGTGTTTTAGAGAAGGATACAGTGTCTCACTTTCCATCCCTGGGAGGGAGCCTGACAATCCTTGAGTCCTGGCTTCCACTCCACCTCTCCACCCAGCTTTTCCTATTCCTCAGGGAACAATCCTGGGGCAGCTGACTGATGTCTTGGGCAGGAATCATCCTGCTTCAGTCCTGCTCAGGCTTCTCACAATAAACAGACTCAAAGGTTAATGGAGGTGAGAGAAATGGGAGACACTTGGAGAAGAATTAATTAATCTGAGGTTTGGTTGCCCCAGAGTGACTCAGCCCTTCAGAACCACCGGTGTCATGGCTGATTTCACAGGTTGCGTTCTACAAAAGAAGAACAACAAAAATTCTGTATATGCCAATAACAATATTTAGAATCACAGAATGTCAAAACTGGAGGGAACCTTCAAGAGCATCTGGTTCAACACCCTTACATTATGAATAAAGAAAGTGAGGTCTAGGGTGAGCGACCTGAGAGGTTGGCTCTGGTCCTGAAGGATAGGGTGTGAGAAAGGAGGCTGTTTCCCTCCTGCACCTGAGCTGATGAAGCCAGAGGATGGGTACCACAGGATCCCAAAAGACTGAGCCAGGGTGTAACCAGAGAGGTGAGTCCAAGGTGAGTCATCTGAGCAAGGGGCGGGGAGTGGAGGTGGGAGGCCTATGGAGAGGGATCTGGGGAGGAAGAAGTAAGCCACAGGAATATGGACCCCCATTCTGGACGACTGGCGGAGCAATCTCTGGGGTTGTCCTGATCCCTTCAGACAGCTAAAACAAAAATACCACATGCTGGGTGGCTCAAACAACAGACACCTGTTTCTCACAGTTTTGTAGGCTGCAAAGTCCAAGGTTAAGACAGCAGTA
This sequence comes from Hyaena hyaena, assembly GCF_003009895.1. Taxonomy (NCBI): domain Eukaryota; kingdom Metazoa; phylum Chordata; class Mammalia; order Carnivora; family Hyaenidae; genus Hyaena; species Hyaena hyaena. Next base: position 567,776 of record NW_024080725.1, on the reverse strand, counting down.
GATTTGGTGTCTGATGTCTCATTTCCCAGCTCTCAGAAGGCAATCTTTTCTCTGTGTCTTCACGTGGTGGAAAGAAGGGAGGGAGCTCTTCTGGGTCCCTTTTATAAGAACAGTATCCCATTCATGAGGCTCTACTCTCTTGACCTAATTCCCTCCCACAGGTCCCCCCTCCAAACACCACCACTTTGGGCAGGTAGTTTTCTCCCTACATGGTGGAGGGCACACACATTCAGTCTGTAAGAAGGACCCACAGCAAGACTTTCCTGGGTTGGTAACGGTCCATTTCTTGAGCAACTTGGACCCATTTGGGGAACCCAAGATGGGACACAGGATAAAGCATGGCAGGACTTTGCCCCACTTGCCTGTGGCAGTGCTGGGGGTTATTCCCAAAATTTCTCCCTATCCCTGCAGGGCACCCAAGACTGTGTCACTCTGGCAAAATAGGCCACATATTTTGAAACTGCTTCCCCATCTAGAGCTGTGTTTGACAGTATATATAATTCTGATAACAGCTGTTATCCATTGAGCATGTATTACTAAGGGCCAGGCATAGTGCTAATGGCTTCACAAGCCATTATGTCACTTGATTTCCATGACAACCCTGTCAAGTAGACTTTCTTCTACCCATGTTACAGATGTGCAAACAGGCTTAGGAAGACTAAGTAACTTGTCCCAGTGTACCCAGCAAGCAGGTGACAGAGACAAAATTTGAGCTCAGGTCTGTCTGACTTCACGAGCCCATCCTCCTGTGAGCCTGTGAGTGGGGTTGAAGGGGGGCAGGCTCATTGGCTCCATTTGACAGACTTGAAACTTTAAAGATTGCATGACAGCCTGGGGCCACAGTGCTGGGTGGCAGCACAGAGAACTCTTAGTTCTGGGTTCTCTGTGCTTCTCTCAGAGACCACGTTTTCCCTGGTTGGGAGTCATTTTTCTCTTTTAACCAGGTGACTTCACAATTTATTTCATTTGGCAGACAGGGAGGGGGAATCTCCCCCACACTTGTCTCCAGTGCCACCTGGACAGTGAATATTGATTTGGGGAGTCAGGAGCGTGGTCTCATTTCAGAGTCATTTCTGAAGGCCCACCGCCTCCTGAGTGGCATCCCTGGCTAAATTATGGTGCCTTGTCCTTTGGGCCAGCTTCTTGTGTGTGAAGGGAGGCGGGGCTCCCAGCTGACTGCAGGGAAAGGTTAGGAGCTCCACACAGCATCCTCGATGAATATTGGGGGCCTGCTCCACCAAACGCATGTCTGAGCAAAGAGCACTCCTGCCTGATTAATAGGCACACACTTGGCCTTGATGGAGGCTGGACCCACAGAAGGGGTTGTTAATCATCCCAGTGTCTTACATGAGAGCACCAGCTCCCAAGGGCCAGACTGCCATGTCTTAGACACTCAGGGGTGCCATGCCACAGCCTCCTGTCCAGGCTGCTCACCAATGCCCCTGTGAGGACTAGAAGAACCTTAACTGGTGGCTTGCTCCCCTCCCGTCACTGTGTGGCTCTTTCTGATCCCTTCAGAGATGACACCGCAGCTGTCCCCCTAAGTGGTGTCTTCTGCCCCTGGAGTAGGGGATGGAAGTGGCAAGAGACTGAACTCATGGGAGCTGGAGTTCCACTGAGGCCAGAAGACTTCATTCCCTTTTCCGAAAGAATAAAAAGAGATAACATTGCCTTTTGTTTGTCTTCATTTTGTTTTGCTTCATTGTGGTAAAATACATATAACGTAAACTTTACCATTAGTGACATTTAGTCCATTCACAATGTTGGGCAGCCCTGACCTCTGGTTCCACAGCATTTTCATCATGCCAGAAGGGAAGACATTAATGGTCACTCTTCATTCCCTCCCATCCCCCCAACCCCCAGACCCCAGCAACCACGAATCTGCTCTCTGTCTCTGTGGATCTGTTTCTTCTGGACGTCTCCTATAGATGGAATCATACAATACATGGCCTTTTGTGTCTGGCCTCTTTCACTTAGCGTAATGTTTTCAAGGATCATCCATATCAGTAGTTCATTCCTGTTTTCTGGTTGAATATCATTCCATTGTGTGGATAAAGTAAATTTTATTTATCTATTCACTTGTTAACAAAGCTTGGGTGGTCTCTACCTTTTGGCTTCTATAAATAACGCTGCTATGAACATTCGTGTAAGGAGATAAAATTGTTTTATCTCTTTGAAACAAATCCATTGAGTTCTGGGCAATAGCTGCTAGCTACGTGTGGATATTTAAATTTAAGTTAATTAAAATAAAATAAAATAAAATAAAATAAAACTTTAGTTCCCCATTTGGACTGATCGTATTTCAACTGCTCAAAGCCACACATGGCTAACAGCTATCATATTGAATAGCACAGTTACAGGACATTTCCACCATCATAGAAGGTTCTATTGGTAAAGTTCTATCTAAAATGTACAATTTAAGGGACATGTGGATGGCTCAGTTGGTTAAGTGTCCAACTCTTGGTTTTAGCTCAGGTCATGATCTCATGGTTTATGGGATTGAATCCCTCATGAGGCTCTGTCATGACAGCCTGCTTGGGATTCTTTCTCCCCCTCTCTCTGCCCCTCCCCTACATGCACATGGGCTCTCTCTCACTCTCTCTAAATAAATGAATAAACATTTTTAAAAAAATAAAAATAAAATGTATAATTTAAAATGAATGAAGGAGGTCAATAGGTACCAATATCCAGTTATAAAATAAACAAGTAATGGGGATACAATGTACAGCTTGGTGACTAGAGTTAATAATACTGTATTTCCTATGTGAAAGTAGCTGGGGGGGGGGCGGATTACGAAAGTTCTCAAGAGAAGAAAAAAATTAACAGAACATAAAAGTAAATCCCGCTGGTCCTTGGACAGTCACTCCAACTCCTACTATTTTCCAATAACTGTGGCCTCCCTCACTGCTCCCTTTCCTTGGGTTGCCCTCTGAATGCAGGATCCTTTCCCTCCCCTGTCTTCCTAGAGGAGAGAGGAGTAGTTTTCTCTACTTGCCTTCTTTGCTCTCTTCTCTCCAAAACAGCTCTTGCTCTGTCCCCTAATTTGCGTGCATGGAGGGGAATGGATGCCCCTCTTGCACGCATCCTTGCAGCTACTTTGTACCCACAACCTGACTCTTTAACAGTGACCCCCTTGTCCCCTGGCAAGGTCCTGGAGTTCCTGATGTTGCCAGTGTGCATGTTGTCACCTCGGCATATTTCTCTAAGTTCCTCCTGCATTTTCCCATCTCTGCTCAAACGCCTCCAGCGTGGTGCCCTATGCATATCGGCATATTGGGGTCAGCTGCAGTGACCAAGCAGGGGTCCCTGCGTCCCTCTGCTTTTGTGGAAATGTGCCTTTGCACGTCTTCAGAGGAGCCCTCAGCCAACTGAGAGAATGCCACTATCCATTGAGGGCAAGGAGGGCTGGGAAGGGGTGTGCTTCTGGGTCTTTGAACTCTGCACATGACACTCAGAGCAGGGACCGCTGGTGCTCAAAATGTGCTGTGGACAGACCAGCACTAGGTCAGCTGGCACAGAGTCACAACTGTGAGACTCCAGAAGTGAGATGTGAATAAAGCAGATTGGCCCTGAGTACGAAACTGCCTGTTAACAAAATAGCTGTAACGGTCAGAATCATCCACGTCACACAGGGCTTTCACATGGCTTATAGCCACAGATGTCTCTTGTTAGGAATGACCAACATGACATGTTAAAATGCCTTCAATTGAATCACATCTTGTCTGGTTGAAATTTTATATTAAAAAAAACTTTTTTTAATGTTTATTTATTTTTGAGAGACAAAGAGACAGAGTATGAGCGGGGTGGGGCAAAGAGAGAAGGAAGCAGAGAATCTGAAGCAGGCTCCAGGCTCTGAGCTGTCAGCACTAGAGCCTGACGTGGGGCTCGAACTCACTAACCACAAGATCATGATCTAAGCCGAAGTCAGCTGCTTAACCGACTGAGCCACCCAGGTGCCCAGAAATCTTAAAGGGCTTTAAGTGAGACAAACTTTCCAGGCTGGGACACTCACCTTTGGAGTCGTGGGGCGCCATGTTGAAAATCTAACTACAAGACCGCCATGCTGTGAGGAAGCCTGGGCCACAGGGGAAGGCCATGTGCAAGCCGTAGCTGATAAGCCTGCCTGAGCGCCCCCAGCGGACAACCAGCATCAGCTGCCAGCCTTGCGAATGGGTCCACTTGAACATCCAACCCAGCTGGGGCTTCGGATGATGGCCGGCAGCCCCGGGTGGTCTCTGAATTTCGCCATCCCTCTTGAGACCTCAAGCCCGGGAGAGGCCTTCCTGAATCCGGAGCCACAAAAGAGGGAGCAGATAAAATGGCTGTGTTAAGCGACTTAAAAAACCAGCCAAACAAAAACCAACCTTGGTAGAAGTAGAGGCTTTTTCAAGTTCACAAACTGCAGATACTTGCTACTAAGGGTCTTTAACTGTAAGAATGAAGAAGTCACTGAGGGTCCAAGAGCGGGAATGATTTGCTTGAATCCAGGGTGCTGATCCCCTGGGCTGTGAGGTCTTGCTTCTGTCACCCTCTGTCCCCATATGCTGGGCAGTTCATCAGACAGAGGCATCCACTGTTAGACCAGAGTGCTCCCTCTACCAGTGTCATTTATTTACAGAAGGTTTCTTTAATCCAGCAACAAATACCAGGGAGCAGGCCCCCTCAACTCAGGCCCCGCTGCCTCAAACCTGAGGTCAGTCTCAGTGTCTGAGGCCACCCAGTTCCAGAAGAGCAGGCAGACTGTGCAATGGTTGAGCCAGAGCTGGAGATGTTTCCCCACAGCTTGAGGGGAGCGGGTCCATCTTGGTCACCAGGCTGGGCTCCTGTTGGGAGTGAAAGTGGGTGAACAGCGCTAAGCCAGCCCTGCTTAGTCAAGCAAACAGACAGGAAAGCAGCCAAGAAGGAACTCACCCGCTGCCTGGTGTGGGACAGTCTCAGGCACCCCACGGGGGGCCCCAAATGGGCTTTTAAGCATCTGGGGGTAGCACTGCCTTCTGGAAAAGTGGATGCACTCAGGGAAAGATTGACAGACCCCGGGAGGCTTATGTCAAGCCCCTGGCCGGCCCTCCCCAGAGCATAGACAGGAGAGGCAGCCTTGTGAGTAACAGGAGTGGGGATGGGGCGAGTCTGGGCCGAGGAGCGGAGAGTCTGTGTGGCACTGCTAGCTGGAAACAGCCCTCACCCCCATCTCCTGCCCAGGAGATCTCCAGGCCTGGGGTCAAGGCCGCAGGAGAAACCCAGGCTGCTGGTAGTCCGGGGCCAGTCCTGGCTGGGCCTTGAGAATTCAAGCAATTCACTCTCTTCTTGAAATTCCATTTTTTTCATGTATGTAATAAAGATCACCCCAGGCGTGCATGAGATCATTGGTGTTAAGCTCTTTCTTTTCAGTCAGAGAATTCTTTATTCATATGGAGTCCTACAAAGAATAAAACAACAATTTTTATGAAGTACAGAGCAAAAAAGAAAGAAGCAAAACTTCCCTGGTTAAGGGTGGTGGTGTGCTGGCCGAGAAGTGTCCAGAAGTCAAGCCCGGGGTCCCAGCCACACCCAACCTCTGACTCCTGTGATTTCCGAGCAATAAGTACCCATAATTTTTTTTTTTTAAGGAACATGGCATCCTGTATTTTTTTTGAATGTTTATTTATTTTGAGAGAGAGAGCAAGCAAGTGGAGGAGGTGCAGAGAGAGAGAGACAGAAAATCCCAAGTAGGCTCCACGGTGTCAGCACAGAGCCCGATGCAGGGCTCAAACCCACAGACCATGAGACCATGATCTGAGCTGAACCAACCAAGAGTCCGACACTTAACTGACTGAACCACACAGCTTCCGCCCATTCTGTGATTTTAAAATAATATTTGTTCTCCCACCGAGTTTATGGGAGAAAATTTGGAGTCAGGTAAACCCTGGGTTCAAATCCCTGTTTTTCCGGACAAGTAACATACCTAGTTTACCCTTTCTTTCTTTATCTGCTAAGTATATTGATTTTACTCACTCTCCAGGGATCTTAGGAGGTGACAGCGCCCTGGGATGGAATCTGACAAACAGCAGGTACCCCTCATGGTTGTTCTGCCTCCTCCCTGTGCAGATTGGCCTCATATCTTCTTCCCTGTGCAGGTTCGTCTTGTATCTCGTCTCCCTGTCTTACTAGACGCTGTTCAGTCTGGGTTCTGTGTGATTATGGGCCAGGCGTTATGCTAGGTAGTCAGGTGTGGGGGGTTAAAAGCAAATAAAACAGACTCAGTGACTTCATGGAATTCAAAGACCAGAAACTGATAATTCCCACCCAGATGGTTTAAGGAAATGGATACCTTCAAGTCCTAGATGCAGGACTTCATATTTATCTTGATTAATGTTCATTTTATAGCTCTGGGCTAAATCTTCCAGCTTGTTTTGAATCTTATTTCTGTCTTCAAACATAAAAGCTATCTCATCTTTCTTTTCTCTATCTGCAAGTGTAGCCAACATAGCTTTCAGTATCTTTCCAGTGTCATGACCAAGATGGTGACAAGGACTAGGGGAAGAGCAGAGTTCTTGGTCTCCCCACCAAATTAATTCTAATATGTTCATCAACCTTGTGGTTGTTCAACAAGTTCAAAAGTCATCTTTCCTTTTAGTGCACACTTCTACACCTTTTTATTTTACAATATTTGTAATAAATCTGTTTTTATGGCACACTCATAATTTTACCTGCATGCATGAGTATAATGGTTTCATACACACATATATCATCATACATGCCCATTATTGAGTTTTTTAGTCAATGTTCTACATGAATCTTATACCTTTTTCTTTATCCTATTTTTCTTATCAACAGTAACTCATGAAAATCATTCCAACTCAGAGCTCCAACCCATAGGTCAACTGTCATAGCACTAATGCAGCCTGTTAAATGCTTGCATAACAGGCTGTCATATGAAAAATGTGCCAGACTTATTCAACTATTCCTAATTGATAGGAATTCACTTTTTTTTTTCCTGTACAAGCAATAAATATTCTTGTATATATGTCCTTATGTATGGGTGCTTTTATTCCTATGAGAGAAACGCTGAGAAATGAGACTACTGTTAATTTTAATATCTTAATTTTAATAGATGTTGCCAGATCACTTTCAAATTGGGTGTCATAAATCATTTTTCCACCTAGAAACCAGCAGAAGGCATTTCCAGTGTTTTAATTTTTGCATACCTGCTAGGTTAGTAAGTGACTGCTCATAGTTACTTTTTTAATTGAAGTATAGTTGACACATAAGATTGTATTCGTTTCAGGTGTACAAGGTAATGATCCAATATTTGTGTATATTGCAAAATGATCATCAGGATAAGTGTGGTTAACATTGGCCACTATACACAGTTACTAAATTGTGTGTGCATGTGTGTGTGTGTGTGATGAGAACTTGTAAGATCTACTCTCTTAGCAGCTTGTAAATATGCAACAGAATCCTATTAACTATAGTCACCGTGTCGTACATCATCATTGCTACTTTAATTTACATTTCCCTGACTACTTCAGAATTTACATATAGTTAATGTTTGTTGATCTTTTAAACCTGCTGTCCCATGGATTACTGTCTTCTTAGTTTCTTTACCTATTTTTCTACAAGTTGTTTGTCCAAGTTTTGTCAATTTGTATGAACTCTTTACATAATATAGGTTTAACTCTACCACATTGCTAACATTTTCCCAGGTCTATCTTGTGTGTATTGATTTTATTTTTAGTGTCTTTTGCTATACATAAGTTTTTATTTTTTTATTGTTGAGAGAGAGAGAGAGACAGAGTGTGAGCAGGGAAGAGGCAGAGAGAGAGGGAGACACAGAATGTGAAGCAGGCTCCAGGCTCTGAGCTGTCTGCACAGAGCCCGATGCTGGGCTCAGACTTGAGAGCCAGGAGATCATGACCTGGGCCGAAGTTGGAGGCCTAACTGACTGAGCCACCCAGGCGCCCCTGAATGTAAGTTTTTAATTGCTCTGCTCTTGCTTTCAAGACTTCTGGTTTTCTTGTATCAGCTTGAATGGTGTCCTTGTCTCCAGATTAAAGATATAGAGTGTTGGATGTAATTTTTATTTTTTTCACACTTTAAATCATGAAGCCATCTGAAATTTATTTGTACTTTTTTTTTTTACTACTTTTAAAATTTATTTATTATGAGAAAGAGACAGTACATGCACGTGAGCAGTGGAGGGGCAGAGAGAGAGAGAGTGAGAACCCCAAGCAGACTCCATGCTGAGAGAGCAGAGCCCGACATGGGGCTCCTTTTCATGAACCATGAGATCGTGACCTGACCTGAGATGAAGAGCTGGTCGCTTAACTGACTGAGCCACCCAGGTGCTACTGAAATTTATTTTTTGTTTTTATTCCCCACAAATTGAAATACCAGCTTTACTGGTTTATTTCTCACTTATTTTATAATCTATTTCTGGATTTTCTATTCTGTTTTACAGACCCATTTATTCACATTTATGAAAATAACACATTAATTTGTTTATAGGAACCTCATAGCATGTTGTAAAATTTGGTCGAGTGCTCACTGTTTTTTTAAACATATCATCATAAAATGTCATAAAATGTCATGTCATAAAAATATAAGACTTATGACTAAGGCTATTTTATCCCATTCAAATCATCGTATTGAGATTCATATTGGAATTACACTAAGTTTATAGATACCAATTCTGGGAAAATCTAGTTGGCACAATACCAAGTCTCTCCATCCTCAAATATTTTATCTGTTTCCATTTGCTTAGCAGACAATTTCTTTCATTTTAAAAAATGTTTGTTTGTTTTATTTATTTTTAAATGTTTAATTTTGAGAGAGAAAGATAGAGACAGTGCAAGCAGGGGAGGGGCAGAGAGAGAGGGAGACACAGAATCTGAAGCAGGCTCCAGGCTCTGAGCTGTCAGCACAGAGCCCGACGCAGGGCTCGAACTCACGAGCTGTGAGATCATGACCCGAACTGAAGTCAGACGCCCAACTGACTGAGTCACCCAGGTGCCCCTCGGCTGGAACTCACAAACTATAAGATCATGGACCTGAGCCAAAGCAGAACACTTACCCCACTGAGCCACCCAGGCACCCCATTTCCATTTGTTTAGATCTTTATATTCATACTCTTTGATAAAATCTTGTAATTTGCTTCACGTGGGTCTTGTGTTTTTCTTATTCACTTCATTCCCCAGCATTTTCGAATTTGTGTATGCAACACTTTTTCATTTTCTGTGTCGTATACATTGCTGGAATAGAAGCCATTGATTTCTATATATTTACCTTATATCCCACTACCTTGTCAAATTCTCTTACACACTGTGTTAAGTTTTTCTAATTAGAGTCTCCTGAGTTTCCTAGAAATGCAATAATCTCCTGAGCATAAAAAGAGAGCATTTTATCTTATCTTTTTAATGTTGATAGCATTTTTTGTCTGATTTCATTCACCAAAACAAAATAATTGAGCAATTATAATGAGAGCAAGCATCCCTGTCTAGCTACTGAGTTCTTATTTAAATATGTTTAGCCACTTGGCATTTAGAGTAAGATTTCCTTTAATTTTTTGTTATATTTATGTAACCTACTACTTAATTCTTTGTTACACTTGTTATAATTAAATCTTTATTGTATTGTACTCATATCTGAGTAATTTCTTTTACTATTTTACTTAGGTATTTTTTTTAATGTTTATTTTTGAGAGAGAGAGAGCATGTGTGCGCGTTAGTAAGGGAGGGGCAGAGAGAGAGAAGGACGGAGGATCCAAAGCGGGCTCTGCACAGACAGCAGCGAGCCCTGTGTGGGGCTTGAGCTCATGAACCATGAGATCATGACCTGAGCCAAAGTTGGACACTCAGTCGACTGAGCCACCCAGCCATCCCTGTTTTACTTAGGTTTTAATTAGAAATGGCTACAGACTTATACCAAGCGTTCTTTATGTATTTACTGATGGGATCTCATATTTTTCCTTTCATGTATTGATACACTGAATTATATTAATAAATTTCCAGATATTGAGCTAGTCTACATTTCCTAAACAAACCCTACTTGAGTTCAGCCTATTTTTCTTTTGAAGCATCATTAGAGGCTACTAATAGTTTACATTGAATGTTCCCATCAATAGACATATGTGAGATTGGCCTATGCCTTTTAAAAATAGTCTTTCAGTTTTTGATATTAAACTTAACGCTGTTTTCATGAGATAAGAGAGCTCTCTATCATTTCATAGGGCCGAGAGTAAGCTATTTGACATTGGAATCAACTGGTCTTTTAGTATTAGATAAAACCCAGCTGTGACCCTATTGGGCCCTGGTGATTTACTAAATCATAGCTCTCTGCTCACTTTGCTAATTCTTCTACCATAATTGCTGTTCAAATGTTCCGCTTCCCCTGGTGTTAATTTCAGTAATTTGTGTTTTCCAGGAAATCATCCATTTCTTCTAAATTTTTAAATCATTGCTAAAAAAGTGCATGTATTAATTTCTTGTATTTTAATTTCTCTTGCATTTGTGTCTTTATTTATTTTTATTCACATTACTCATCTCTTTCTTTCTTCCTTAATCAAGTTTGTGAAGACATATTTCATGTTACTGTTCTTTTAAAAGTACCAGATTTTAGGTTTATATTCCCTCTCTCTTATTTGAAACGTTTTCCTATTTCTTTAACTTCAATTTTTGTCTTGGCGAGTTTCCTAGTCCTCGTTTTAAGAAATTTCTTTTGTTTATGTGTTTTAATTTCTTGCATTCTGAACTATCTTAATGTTAATTTTAAGTAATTAAGGCATTTAAGGCTACTCATTTTCATTCCTATGGCTTTTCCTGACCCATGGGTTTCATGTAAAGTGCTCTTTTCATTGGTTTCTTCAGAAGTTGTAATATCCCTCTCTCAATCCAAGATTTTCTAAGATTATATATTTTAATTTCTAAGTGGTTAAGATTTCAGTTATTGTTTTAAAAAGTTTTATTTATTTTGAGAGAAAGAGAATGAGAGTAAACAGGGGAGGGGGAGAGAGAGAGGGAATCCCAAGCAAACTCTGCACCATCATCGAGGAGCCCAACACATAGGACTCAAACCCACAAACTGTGAGATCATGACCTGAGCCGAAGCCAAGAGTTGGTCGCTCAAGTGACAGAGCCACCTAGGCATCCCGGTTATTTTTTTATTATATGTTCCTAATTTTATTCAGATATGATTAAAGAATGTGATCTCTATTTTATAGCTATGTATAATCTCTATTTTTAGAATATTCGAAACATTTCTTTTGGGAAAATAATATGATCAATATTTTATATAGTTTGTGAACATAGAATAAGTGTATTCTTTTTTAAATTTTTTTAATGTTTATTTATTTTTGAGGGAGAGAGAGACAGAGCATGAGTGGGAGAGGAGCAGAGAGAGAGAGAGGGAGGCCCAGAACCCAAAGCAGGGTCAAGGGTCTGAGCTGTCAGCACAGAGCCCAATGCGGGGCTCAAACTCATGAACTGTGGGATCATGACCTGAGCCAAGGTCGGACGCCCACTGAGCCACCCAGGTGCCCCTAGAATAAGTATATTCTTTATTCAACGCAATTATAAATTTTATATATAGTCAAGATTGTTGAGTTTTTAAAATTATATATGTCCATATGTAACTTACTTTATTAGATATGAATTGTTCTAATGAAATTGTATATATCTTTGTGTATAATTTTAAAAACCAAGTTCTTCCTACATTTCTAATAGTTTTAGCTTTATACGTTTACCTGATACATTGTTTCATGCATACAATTTATGAAATATCTTCCTCATAAGTTGTACCACTCGTGTTATGCAGTGTCCCCTTTTTGTCTCGTTTAGTGTTTAACCTTAAATTCTACTTTGTCTGATATTATCTATTGCCACTCTTGCCTTTTTATTCATTTGCATTTACCTGGTATACTTCTTCCCATGCTTTTAATATGAATCTTTCATTGTCGATTCCTTTCAAGTATATTCATTTAAATAGTGTATAAATGTTTTTGGCTTTAACCCTCTCTGATAAGCTCTGTCTTTTAAAGAGATAATTCAGTTTATTCACAAATGATTTAAAAACTTATACCCCTGCTTTTTCTTCCCTTTCATATTGCTTTATAGTTATGATTTATCTTACATTATTTTTTCTTTTTCCACATTTTCACTTGTTTGATCACGTTGTTACTCATCTTACTTTTACCTTTGTTAATATGTACATTCTAACAAAACTGTTACATTCTATTAACATTTTCCATTACTTGTACTTGTAATCACTTATTTCTCTCTTATTATTATTATAAGCAAGATACTCCTCTACCAAGCAAGACATTCTATTTTTGTATTGCCCTCCCCCCATTGTTACCCTATGCTATAAAACCATTAGAATGCCTTCACTTCCTCTGCCCCCACCCCCAATTTTTCCTTCCTCCTTCTTTTCCCTTCTCCCAGTCCTGGAAGAGATATTTGGAATGTCTCTCACTTCCTTCCCCACCCACTGCCCCTACTGACCTGGTGTTGCTCAAATAGTTTAGTGCTTTTAGGTCTAGACTGTTGTTAGAATTTCCCTTGAAATGTCTCCCTTCAGTTTCCAGATTCTGAATTTAATATATTTCTTATTTCCAGAGAACCCAGAGATAGATTTCTTATTTCCAGAGAAGAAATGTAGCACTTGAAAGGACCAATTATCCTAGAAAAGAAAGTGATCAGATTGTACACCTGAAATTAATATTATACTTCATGTTAACTGGAATTTAAGTAACCACTTAAAAATTTTTTTTTCAGGCAACATCTTCTTTTAAGCTATCAATCTTTTCAACAATAACAAAAAAAAAAGAAAGAAAAAAATGATTAGAGATATACTATTTAGTAAATAACCAGGGTCCAATGAGACTACACGTGGGCTTTTACCTAACATTTAAGGATCAAGAGAGGAGCTCTCTTTGGCAAGGTGTGTATTTTTCTCTGATAGGCCATCTTCTCTCTGGGCCCCAGGAATAGAGGTCCCGGTGGAATCCCCGGCAAGGAGACTGAGATGGAGAGCAGCCTGCAGGTCTATTAGGAGTTCTCTCAGGCTCATCCTCAGAGGAGAGGGAAGGAAGCAGGATTGGGAAGAGGAGAAGTTGAACTGTGATGGGCACTGTCCACCAAGCTTGATTTCATGAAGAGCTCTGAAGGGTGGCCCTTCAGGTAGGTTTGTCCAGAGCTGAGGTGAGGGGGCTTAGATTTTATACTTCCTTGCCCAATCGGGTTTTCAGTGTTATTTGTCCTGGAAAGTGGGCATGACCTTGGATACACCAAGTCAATTACCAAAGTGAGCTGGCTGGCAGTTGAGTCTGTCTACCTACAGGCATCTCAGAGGCTCAAGAAGAGAGAGGGAGGGAAGGCGGAAGATCTTCATTCCTATAGGGGAATCTAGGTGGTACATTATAGCAGCCAGTACACATGGGCCATTATTTTCCTTTGTGATCCACCTGAGTTTCTATCTTTAATGGAATATCACAAGTTCTAAATTGGTGGTTGTTGAGTAGTCCCCTCACTTGTGGGTCATTGCTGCTGCAGCAATCAGGGTGACTATCCCTCTGAAGTGTGCAGACGACATCTCCTGATCCCTTCTTTTCCCTCAGCCACCAGAGTGTGGAGGATTCAACCCACTTATTCAGCTATCTCTTGACCAGGCATATGGGAGCAAGGGGAGGGGAGGGGTGGCATATCTCCTATTCCCCTGGGGGACAGGTTTCTGCAGGTAAGCTCCTCTTGTGGCCTGAAGCTTTACCATGCTTGCCATCCCTGGAGGAGAAAGACCTGTATCAGTTTCCTTGACCATGATCCCCAAGGTACCAGGGCTTTACATCAGTCAATACGGGACTCAGCTTCCATTTGACCTGGGAGAGTGAAATTGATGAGAGCTGATAGCGAGAGGAAGAGGGCTGAACACAGCCTACTTTTTCCTTGAAGTCCCTTCCTCCCCACCTTTCTCACCTTGTCCATGAGAACCAAGTAAAATATTTTGTTAGTTGAGTAGCTGAAATCAACACGCTAACTCAGCAGCCAGTGGACCCAGCAGGTACTGGGATGGAGGCAGAAAAGAAATGAATGTACTCCATTTGGAGGTGAAGGAAAAGTTTAATGAGTCACCAGACAGGTCTTTAATTGTGTGTCCATCCCTGGGCTAGGACTCGTGGGGATTTCTGAAAGGAAAAATTAGCAATCTCCTGGAGACTGTGTTCTCTGTGTCTACTTCCATTCAAAGATATCAACGTTTGTGTATTTAAGTAAAGCCTTATGTCTTACACATGAGTGTGAGCAGGTGGAAATGTTGACTCAGCCTAAATCCCTGATTGCAGATCTCTCTATGATCCAGGGCTGTTGAAACTCAGACATATTCATGAGGCTGAAACACAGAAGCTTTTTGTGAAGGCAGAAAAATTGTCTGAAAAATAACTTGTGTTTATAATTCTATATATGTTTGGAAATAGACATGTTGATTCAAGTATTCCAATCGTGGGGCAACCCTGAGTTCGTGAGTCCCAGAAAGGGCTGTTCGGCATGCACAGTTGGGGCAGGGGCTGAACTATCCCGGCGGTCCTGCCTGCCATCTCTGCTGAGCAGAAAGAGGCAGAACTACGAGAATCGTGGAAGACTGAGCCGTGGGTGCACAGGGAGCTCTGTCTGAGCGTGGATGTTGGAAGGAGACATAGAAAAGGCAGAGTCATGGCCAAGGACAAATGGGAAAGCTCGCTCTGGGGTGGTAGCAGTGTCAGGGAAACTCCAGTATTGAATGAGCTGAGATTTGGAAGGAAAAGTCAAGGGCGAGAGAAAATTAATTCCCTTTTTCATTTTGCTTGGAGCTGGGAAAACATGGATTTGGGTGCTATCTGGGGGCCGCCAGGGTTCTCTGCCACAGGAGTCAGTGTTCCCCCAGCTTTGGGGGGGCAGGCGTGTGACAGGCTGCATTGGTCACAGGGCACAGAGGGGATGCAGGCGCACCCACACCTCTTTCATTGTTTTTCCTCACTAGGGTGCTCACACGAGTAGGAAGGATGCAGGGTTGGATGTGGGAGGGGAAGCCCAGGAGAAATGGAGAGATGGAGAGGGTATACCCAGCAGCGAGGGGCAGAGAGGTGGCGAGAGGAGCCCACCTGCAGGCCAGCCCTGCCAAAGCCTTACAGACATTTATCTCATTCAAGTACTCCCACAACTCTCTTCCAAACAGGAAAAGAGATGGATAATATGACTTCAAAGATGTACTGTCTGGAATCTTTCAAGACAGAAAGGACAAGAGAGAGGGAGAGAAGGCCCCCACCAACAAAAGCAGTGCCAATGTGCATACAAAGTCAGTTTTCAAATATGAAGCTAAAGGCCACTGACCTTGATGTCAGTGCCTCTCTAAGTCCAGTTGTGGAAATGTCCATTTGTAAGAGGTTAAGGAAGAAAGCACTTCCTTTAAGGAACAGCCCAGTGAGGGCTCATGGAGAAAAGTATGCCAAATATAGGTGTTTTTGTTTTAATAGGGTGAATCTGGCTGATGAAGGAGCCCGAACTTCAGCAAAGCATTTTTCAGTCTTTCAGGATAACCTGGTCCAAGGGCGCCTGGGTGGCTCAGTAGGTTGAGCATCCAACTCTTGATTTCAGCTCAGGTCGTGATCTCATGGTTTGTGGGTTCAAGCCCCACATGTGGCTCTGCACTGACAGAGGGGAGCCTGCTTGGGATTCTCTCTCTCTCTGTCTCTCCCCCACTCATGCACACACATGCACTTTCTCCCTCTCTCAAAATAAACTTAAAAAAAGAGAGAGAGAGATAGCCTGGTCCATAACAAAGAAACACTTGGGCTGCATGACGGTAGGAGAATCTGTGGGGGTGCTGAAGACATGCCCCAAAAGAGTACTGATGAGTGGAGAATCTCTTGAGGTCTACCACAAGTGTCTGTTTTTAGCCAGGTTCTGCCTTATTTCATAGGCAGAAAGTTAAGCACGGTGGCTACAGGCAGTTTTTGACTTGAATGAACCTTCTACATCTGGCTCAGTCACTTAGCAGGTGTGTGGCCAAAAATGCTTACTTTATTTTTTGAGCCTCAGTTTCCTGAGCTGCAAAGTGGGAGATATTTCTACCCCTACTTACAAAACTATACACACACACATATATGCATAAAACGCATACATGTGGATATGTATGTACAGATACGTACACATGCAAATCAATGTTATACATATGTTGTGCATATACATGAACACTAATATGTCTATATGTGTGTAAATTTATATAACACATATGCTTCGCACGGGTATGGGGTGCCGTGTGCCCTGGGCCAGTGGTGGTTGTTGATCTGAGCACACTACCACCTCTTCCTCTGGAAGGCAGGGGCGGGAGCTTCTGTCCTTGAAGGGCACGTTCGGGTGGCCCCAGGGCACAAATGTATGCAAACAATAAGGACTTTATGAAAAGGGGAAAATTTAAGGTTGGAGTAAGTCTAAAAGAAAATAATAAATCCCGAGCAGATTTGCTAAATGAGAATGGATCGCAGCCCTCTGGCCAGAGGGAAATTTAGGAGTTAGCGTAGCAATTACCGCCCTCCCAGAGTTATAGGGCGCACCGGAGAGTCTTTAACCAATGCCCTGTAGCAGGAAGAGTAATTCACCAGGCTGGGCTGTACGTCTAAAGAGAACCCTGCTTGAGACCGAACATTTTTTCTTCCAAATTAAAAAGCAATTTACATCCCTAAATCACAAGCTGCTGAGCTCCCCCCAACAGCACTATGCAAATCTTATTCTATAGGCAGATAGATTGAGAAGGAGTTAAAAAAAAAAAAAATCACTGCTCCAGACATTTAAACTTTCTCTGCTCTCTCTCTGCCTAGGGCAGAGCAGAGTGCACGCCCCCCACCTCCACTGCTTTCAGAGCCTGGCTAGATCTGCCCCAGCCCCTCAGTCCGTTCACTGGCTAAGCATCTGCTGAGTGTGGGACAAAGTCCCAACCCCTATCTGAAATGTCAGCTTGGTATGGGAAGCAGAGAGCTAATCAAGTCCCAAGGGTCCAGCTGGATCCCAAGGAAGCATTAGGTGATAGTAAAATAAAATGGGGGAAATGAATAGCTATATAGCATCCATTATGCACGATGGATGCTCCAGTGGCAGTTCTCACAAAAGGAAGCCCCAGTCGGTATTGATATCCCGGTGTTATCAGTGTGGATACTGAGTATCGATGAGGCGAGTGTGGCTATTAGAGGCTTGGCTCTGATTCGTGCCATAATCGTGGATTATGTGCCCGTTGTCTGGACCTTTCGTGGCGGTACCATGATTGGCAAGGTGGAGGTGAGCGGGAACGCTAAGGGATCGTGTGCGTTCGTGTGAGCATGTGCTTGTGTGTGCGTGTGTGTGGTTTTTGGGGGGGGTGGGAGGTATTGTTAGAAGAGAGGAAAGCTAGGCTGACAAAAGCTATCGAGATCACTGCATGTGACACTGTGAAAAGGAGGCAAAGGTGTCCATAGGGACCACTGGGCTTTGGGTTGGGCCAATGTGACGCTTTTCAAATGTGTGGCCCGATGCTGTCGGCATCGGAGTCACCGGACAAGTTTGCTAAAATGCAGCTTCCCAGGCCTGACCTCAGCCCCAGAGAGTCAGACTCCCTGGTGAAGATCCCGGGGTCCTGCCTACTTAACAAGGAAGAAGCAGGATGGTATCTCAACAGTTCAGGCCTAAAGGGGCTGAGACCCCTCTCACCCACATCTTTCTCGTCACCCTTGATGGCCTTTATGTGGAGCAGAGCCCAGTGGCTGTCAAACCAGGACATCCTGCAGGGACCACAGGCCTCCAAGAACGTTCATTCATCCATTCATTCACTCTACACCTATTGTCTACCTGCTACATGCCAGGCCCGGGCTAAGTGCCTCGAGACAAATGAGGCATAATTCCTAGCTTTGGGGAGCCTATAGAGGGCAGGAATGAAATGTGTTGATTTTTGAATCTTCCCCGAGAGCCTCGTCATATGTTACCCACAGATCAAACTCTCAGGACCTGAGCCTGCGTGAATGGAGTTGGTAGGGCCACCAAGCTTTCCCGAGTGGCCCACGAAACACGGGCCTGCTATGACAAATCGAAAGGAAAACCTAGGAAACTGTGAAGACCGGCACACCGTTGAACTAAGTACGGGGTGATGTAGCAGTTGGTTGAGGTTATTGTCTCCACGCATGACCATCTGGAGCTCACCTGGGGTCAGTCAGATGCAGCTGGCCCGTGGCTCGGCTGGTGGGGGCCACAGGGATGCACCTATCACAGATCTTACTGTGGGGCTCTGGTTTGTATTACCAACAAAACCCCATCTTTTAGGGGCCCAACTGTCTGTTAAACAGGACATTTTATCCCCTTCTCTCTTGTTCACTTACAGCCTACAGCTTCACCATGAGGGGGAAGAGAGGACTTTTAAATTTGTTTTTAATGTTTACTTATATGAGAGAGAGACAGAGACAGAGAGAGAGAGAGAGAGAGACAGAGTGTGAGCAGGGGAGGGTCAGAGAGAGAGATGGACATAGAGTCAGAAGCAGGCTCCAGGCTCCGAGCTGTCAGCACAGAGCCCAATGTGGGGCTCAAACTCATGGACTGTGAGATCATGGCCTGAGCCAAAGTCAGACGCTCAACCAACTGAGCCACCCAGGCACTCTGGGAAGAGAGGACTTTTAAAACCAACATGTTTCATATGGCTTTTCTTTGGCCAGAAGTCAGGAGGGAGCGAGCTGGAGGGGAGGGGAAAAGGCAGCTTTCACTGGAGCAGGGTGGGAGCCTCTGGGGGCGGCACACAGTGTCTTCATGCTCATCTGTATGTGGTGCCAGCCCCGTAGCGGGCACCCCACAAATGCTAGCTAAATATGTGGCTGACAGTCGTGACAGCTGACCCCTGATGGGGGAGCCCACCTGCCCGGCCAGTCTGGGCCTCCAAGCCCAGAAACAGACCCCCCTCTAATGGCTCTCCTGGAACCCTCAACATGGCAGCCTCTTTTTCATCTGTCTTCCTGTCACCCAGGTCCTCGCTGAGCTGCAGGGATCTGCCCAGTTCTGGTGAGAAGGTTAAAGAACCTGCAGCTATGGGCTCTCCCTTGGGGATGGGGGCTCCTCTGGAGTCCCTCCTTTCCTGCTTGCTTCTGGGCCTTTGGCTTTGCCTCCCTATCTCCCTGGTAGGGGCTGATCCTAAGGGGATGTTCAGTACCTGGGGCCCCGGCCGCCCCGACCAGTCCCCTCCCACATAAGGACACAGTCCTGCAAGCAGCTTGGAAGGTGCGGTCTGGCTCCAGGCTGCATCCTGGACCCTGAGTCTTCTCTGTGGCATGATGAACGGCTGGCACATCCACCACCAGCCAGATGTCACCCACCGGCGTGCGGGTGCAGGCTGCCGCTTTCCGGAGCACAAGACGACAGACACGAGCTTCCTCGGGGAGCTTGGAATCTCTTTGGGGGACAAAGCCCAGGCACCACCAAGCCACCGGAGAGCTGCGCCGACCACTTGGACGGCAGGTGGCTGAGGGCTGGAGCAGCGGGTCAGCAAGCCTCGTGGGAGGCTGGGGGAAGCCTGCTGCTGACAGAAGAGGCAGCTCCACAGGGAGGCGAGAGGGGGCTGTTGGAGCCCCCTCCAGGGGAGGGGTGTCTGCAGGCCCAGGGGGGCCTGGTGCAGGTCACTCTCCACCTCTGACATCTTATGCTCGGACCACAGCTATGGCCCCCGGTGCTGGTGCCCGTTCCCAGGGCTGGGCCTTTGCACACGTGTTTGCCACCAGCTCCCCCTGTCCCTCTAGCATTCCTTCAGGAGCCTGTGAGGGGCCTTCTCCGCAAAGCCGGTGGACCAGGAGCATCCCTCACCCCTTCCTGTACCCATCCCCTGAGTCCTCACACCGCGGCCATTGCTGCCCAGACTTCTCATGGCCTCTCCTCCCCTCCGCTGGGCCCTCCCTGCAGCCCGGCCATGTCTTGCTTATTTATCTGTGACCCACAGTGTTCAGGATGAGGCTGACACACAAGAGGGCCCAACAAATGCCGGCTGGACCGAACTGAGCTCAGCATCTGTGCTCCTCCCCTTCTGCTCTCTCGGGACGCTGCCTGGGGCACAATGGCTGCAGAGTTGGGCCGGATCTGCCGATTCCACACAGTGACAGCTCAGCATTTGGGCCTTGGGTTTCCCCATGTCCATCGTCATAATAAGATCCCTGCGCAGAGTTGATGTGATGCTCACGAGGCCCAGGGCCTGGCACCTCCGGGGCCCTCTACACAATCTGCTTTTGCTCTGGTGCCCCGGTCCCCTCGCCAGACCCTGTCCTGCCCCTCCTGCCCCCACCCAGCTCCTTCTAGCCTGTCTTCCCTTTGGTGACACCTCTCTGTGGCCCAGTCTCGTGAAGCTTCCTCGACGGGATGCTTTGGCATATTCGGTTAATAAGGCACAGAGGGAAGGCTGCAGGGTGCAAAGGTGGGCATGAAGGCTCAGGGAGCTGGACCCCCAACGAGGAAACTACAAGCCCAGCCAACCCCTCACCTGTTCACCATGTGTGTTGTGGCTGGAGGAAGAGGGTGCACCCAGTTGTAGACACTCCAACCCCTCTGAGACCTAATAGAGACCGAAGACAGGGGAGTGTGACTGCAGCCACATAGGCACTGGGCCAAACCCCGCTTTGGCTGCCCACTCAGCTGTGTGACTGCTGGCAAGTTAATCTCCCTCTCTGAGCCTTGGACTCCCCAGGTAGGAAATGAAAAGCAATGTTGAGAACCATCCTCAAAGCGGGTAACGTGAAGATGCAATGAAACAGTGCTAACAACGTGCTTAGCACAGTGCAGGGAACAGGGGAAGTGTGGGAGGAATTCTAGAAATTAGTGAATGCGTGCAGGTTCACAGCTTTGCCAAGCCGAACGAACAGAATAATCCTTAGGGTCCATGGGGCCCCAGGAAAATATTTGATGAAAAATGTGTGATAGCAGCCATGTGGAGTCTAATGACTTATTGATGAAGATTTAGAGGTGGAGAAGAGGAAACTAATTGTCACTGGCCCACGAATGCTCATGAAGGTCCTTCAGAGAGCACAGCATGGTCTCTCCCCATTCGGGCCCAGGAAACACCTCCTTGTGTTTCTTGCTGACAAGAGCACATCGCTGGCTAATTTCATATTTGCCTCTGCAAGACACAGGTGGCGGCACCGTTTAAAGTCACAATGCCATGGCTCTCCAGCGTGTAAGCCACGGAAGCCGAACGTCTTTGTGGCTCTGCCATTCCCCGGTGACACTTACTGGATGCTGATAGACAATCAGCCATTGTGCTGTCCGTGAGCACTGACCTCACGGACGCCAGGTTGTTGTGGTACTTAGTTGCTGATGACCATGTGCGCGAAACCTGTCCCGAGTTGGCCCTCCAGGGAAAGGGGGACAGGATTCATTTTCCGGTCATGTTCAATTTGCCGCTTGGAATTTCGCAGCATAAACATAGAACAACACAACGCCCACCCATGTCTTCTTTCTAACTCATTAGGCTGTGACTACTGTGTCCCTAGAACTCGATGGCTGTCACTGCGGCCCAGGTGCCTGCCTCTTCACACCGTCACCAGTGTGGAGGATGGGCGAGGTGGCCTGGGCGAAGGGTGGGGAGGGAGCCCGCAGACTGGAGCATCTATACAGTGTCCATCTCTGGCGTGTCTTTAGATGGGCCAGGGGGCAGCGTGGTGTCACCACCCATGTCAGCCAGAAGAGATGGTGGCAGCGGCCTTCTCCAGAGCTCTGAGGAGATAGACATGGAAACGGCCCTGCTGGGAGCCAGGGAGGGGGCGTGGGCACCATCCTTGGTGCCAGGGGTGGGAGGCACACAGGGTGAAGATGGCCCCCACCCCTCCCACTGCCCTCAGGGGCCAGAGACCTGAAGCGGCACTGCGGTGGAAATATGCCCGCTGAGAACCAGCACATGGGCCCACATAGGTGGCAAGAGCTTAAGGCCCCATGGTGGACTGTAGGGAGCACAGAGCCCCCGAATTTACCCTCTATCTGGCATGAAGGATTACCCAAACCAGCATGTCAGCACATGCTAGGGGCCCCAGCTCCTGCTTCCAGTGAGAGGAAGAGCATGTCAGCCAGCGGTAGCCACCCACTCCTCAGACCAGTCTCCCAGAACCATGGCCTGGCAGGTTGGTGATCCCCTCGGCGTGGGTTCTGAAGCTCCTTCAGGTGCTTTGTAGATGCCATGCAAAGGGGAGACGGTAGGAAAGCTTCTGGAAGGGGAGAAACAGCACCAGAGGCTCCTGCCAGTCTAGGTCTGCACGAGGGGTGACCCACACAGAGGCTCTGCCACTTGTGACAGAGGACCTTTCTCAGGTACTATAGGGGACCAAAGAAATTCTCAAGGAGGGGGCTTCTGGAAGGCAGGACCCATGCCAGCCCTGGGCTTGGGGTCTGGGCTTGGGGTGCCCTGCATGGGCAGAACTCCCAGCCCCCACTGGTCCCAGGTACTCCAGGGAGGTTCAGAGAACTGCAAGGGAGGCACCTCAAAGTGGGACCCCCTGAGGCAAGGGTCTGCTTGCCTAGGCCTAAGGAAGCTACCTTGAAAACAAAAACAAAAACAAAAACAAACCAAAAGCAAAAACCAAAAAAGCAAACCAAAGAATGAGACTTTGAGATTTTAAATCCAAGGGTCATGAAGAACTGAACTGTGTAAGAATTTCCCTCTCTGTGCAGGGTTCACGCTAACTGCTGTGGGCCTGGCTGACCAGCAATGGGGCACGTGGACTGGGGTGGCAATGGGTCAGGCCCCCCAGGGAGGCTGCTGTTTGCAGATCCAAACTCAACGGGTTGGTGCCTCTCCCTGGGGCTTGTCTTCCTGGGCCTGGGCAGGGGTGCCCAGCCTGGCTGCACACTGGGGTGACTTGCTGATGTTGCTAGACCCATGCCAGAGCAGTCAAATCAGAATCTCTGGGGGCTTTTGTGCTTAGGAGAAAGATAAAGAAAGGGTAGGAGAATAGAATGAGCTTTGGGAAGAGCAGGCTTGAGTTCAAATCCTGATTCCTTTACCAAAGTGCTGTGTGACTTTCAACAAGTTAGTTAACCTTCCTGAGATTCTGTTCCATCCTGTGTAAACTGGATACTTCATAAGACTGTCATGAGTTCAGTAACACAGACCACGGACTTCAGGCAAATATGTTCTGTGCCTTACTGGCTGTGTGAACTTGGGCAATTATCTAACAGCTTTTGAACCTTCATTTCTCCAGTTCTTAAAAAAATGTTTACTTACTTTTGAGAGAGAGAGAGAGGGAAAGAGAGAGCAGAGAGAGACAGGGACAGAGGATCTGAAGCAGGCTCTATGCTGACAGCAGAGAGCCCAATGTGGGGCTCGAACTCATGAACATCACAACCTGAGCCGAAGTCAGATGCTTCACCAATTGAGCCACCCTGGTGCCTCTCCAGTTTTTAAATGGGTATAACATCCCATCTCTCCTCCACCCACCCACCCCCACCCAGGGCTGTGGAGATAGAATAGGACCCAGTATTTTAAATACCTAACATCGTGCCTGGCACACCCTAAGGAATGAAAATAGATGGTTATCATCTTGCCTATGGAAACTGCCTTGAAGAAATAGAAGATCCAAATCCCCTATCCAGCTTTCAGCGGTCTCCACTTCCCTGTCACTTTCCTGTCCGCCTCTCCCCGCCCCCCCCCCCCCGACAACACACACCTCATCAATCCTCCTCTCCCCTAACTGCTCCAGTCATATTAATCTTCCTTGTTCTCTCTTATCTTCGAGGCTTTGCTCCTGTCAGGTGCGACGGAATGATCTCCCCTCTCCTCTCGGCCGAAGTAGGATAAGCAACTTGTTCACGCCTTTGTCAGATTAAAATTTCCTCCGTGGCAAAAAATACCAGGAGCGAAGTAGAAGGACACACCAAGGGAATGTATTGACGTATTCTTACCCGGGCCATATGAAGAGCTCTTACAAATTAGTGGAAAAGAGTAATAACTCAATTTTTTAAATTAGGGAATAAACACATAGGCAGGTTACCAACAGGGACGTCCAAATGGTCCATTAATATAGGAAAAGAAGCTCAGATTCACTCTTTATGAAAAAACAAGGAGGTGCCATTTTTCACAATTTTCTTGGCAAAACGATGATGACTATAGAGTCGGGCAAAGGATCAGGGAGGAAGACACAGCCGGGGACTGTTTGTGGGAACGTAAAGGGGTGCAGTCTGTTTTCCTGGTGGTCTGACAACCGTACCAACATTTTCAAGGCTTTTCCTCTGAGAGGGCGAGGCCACTGCCCAGAGCTATTTTATAGTTGGAATCGCTTGTGCCCCTCCACTCATTCAACAAATCCGTAGCAAACTCGGTTGTCTGCAGGCATGGCTCTTGGCATTGGGATGCAAGGAGAGGAAAGCAAAACAGCAAAGCATCGATTCGTTTCTTCCTGCTGCTGTAACGGGACTTCAAACATCGTGGATTTAGCACCTTACAGTCCACGTCATTGCAGGTGGCAAGATCTCTCTTTTTTATGGCTGAGTACTATTCCTGCCCATGCGCGTGCTCGTGTGTGTGTGTGTGTGTGTGTGTGTATCCATTCATCAGCTGATGGACACCTGGGCTGCTTTCATAGTTTGGCTGTTATAGATGCTGCTAATATGAACAGCGGGGTGAATCTATCCTTCCATATTGGGAGTTTTGTATTCTTCTTCCATATTGGGAGTCAATACCTAGTAGTCCAATTGCTGGGTCATAGCGTAGTTCTGTTTTTACCTTTTTGAGGGAACTCCATTCTGTTTTCCAGAGTGGCTGCCCCAGGTTGCATTCCCACCAGCAGTGTGAACATGGATGGAGCTACAGAGTATGAGGCTAAGTGAAATAAATCAGTCAGAGGAAGACAACTACCATATGATTTCACTCATATGTGGAATTTAAGAAACAAGACAAATGATCATGGTGGAGGCGGGGTTGGGGGAAAGAGAGAGAAGAAAACCAAGAAACAGTCTCCTAACTACAGAGAGCAGACTGCTGGTTACCAGAGGGGAGTTGGGAGGTGGGGTGGGTGAACCAGATGACGGGGATTAAGGAGGGCACTTGCTGTGATGGGTGCTAGGCATTATATAGAACGGATGAATCGCTAAATTCTACCCCTGAAACTAATGTCACATTGTATGCTAACAAAGTGGAATTTAAATAGAAACTTAAAAAACAAGAAACCCTACAGCCAAGGTGTCTCATCCTGGAGGCTCTAGGGGAGAATGCACCCACTTACCTAGTCCAGCTTCTAGAGGCTGCCTGTGCTCCTTCCCTGATGGCCTCCTCCTCCTTACACTGACTTTGAACTTCCTGCCTTCCTTTGACAAGGACACTGTGATTACATTTAGGCCCCGCCTGGAGAAGGCAGAATGCTCTCCTGATCTCCAGATCTTTAATGTAACTGTATCTACCGAGTCCCTTTAGCCACCTAAGGTAACATGTTCAAAGGTCCTGGGGTTTAGGATGTGGAGGTCTTTGGGGATCCTTTTTCTGCCAACCACACGGCCTCCTGGGGTTAATATGCTGGTGCTTAAACACAAAGGTATTCACGGCAGCATTATTTGTAGCCACAGAGAACTTGAAACGCCTAACCGATCATTAATAGCAGACTAGTTAAATTGGTTATGATGCTTCCATTTAGTGGAGTCCCAGGCTGTCAGAGATCTGAGCAAGGTGGGGCTGTTCGTAGTCGCAGGGACCCATCTCGCAGACGCTTGTCACTGAGTGAAACAGGGACTGCAGGGCAGGATGAAGAGCGAGCTGACAGCCGAGCAGAAAGAAAAGTGCATGTGCTTTGATATGCATAGAATGCATTTGGAAAGATACACAAGAACCTGTTAATGAGACTGGAACTGAATCGAGGGTTGGAGTCCGGGTGAGACGCTTCATAATCCATCCTGTGGGTGGCTTTCCTATTTGCCATTGGTAAGAATAACTTGTCAATTAAAAAGAAATCTAGCCAAGGAAAGGACAGACATGAGACAACTGGTGTCTTAGCGGCAAATCCCACCACTTCCCAAAAGATCTGCCCCAATTCTCTTCCTGATGACTGCTCTGCCCTCGAGGGCACCTTCTGGAACAGCAAAGGGCTGGTCTGCCCAGAGCTGAGGGAGTAGATGCTCCATCCTGGAAGGGCGGCTGGAGGGTGCAGGGCTGGAGGGCACAGGGCTGGAGTGCGGGGGGTGGGGGGGGGTGGGGGGGGCAGAACACAGCCATGGGACCTGAAGGGAGGTGAGGGCAGGATGGAGAACAGCCAGGTATGGGTTCTTCCTTCCTTCCTTCCTTCCTTCCTTCCTTCCTTCCTTCCTGGTCAGGGTGGGGAGGGACACTCACTGGAGCCTAATCTCTTAATGTCCCCGTCTTACTTCAAACCCATAGACGTTTGTCAGGCGCCCCGGTCCTGAGTAGGCTGGGTACCTGGGTCCTCTGCCTCACCCTTGTTGAAGTCAGATGTGAAGTTTAGAAAACCTTTGGGCTGGGAGGGGGAGCGGTGGGCAGAGACCTAAAGGGGCAAGAGGTGAGGCAGGGCAACTGCTGGAGGCCAGCTCCAGAGGAGCAGGACACAGATCCAGATGAAGACAGTGGCTGCTGGGAAGAGGGAAAGGGTCTGAGGATGACTTAGTGACAGATGGAAAGGGCTGGGGGAGCTGGAGGGACCCCTTTGTCTCCTTCCTGAGAGGCTGCGTGGAGAACAGCATCTTCCCCCGAGAAGGATCGTGAAGGGGGCAATGGTCCTACCGAGAGAACACGCAGGCGAAGGCACCTGGGAGGCGCCCAGAGGATGGTGACGCTGCAGGGGTGGGCGAGTGGCCAGCAGCAAGGTCGTCACCAGAGGGACGGGGTGGCGGCGGTGCAGGGAGGGAAGGGCCACACCGCCGGGGCTGCTCATGCATGCACAGCACCCGCTCCTGCTCACCTTACTGCCGTAGAAAAAGCAAAGTCCTCTAAGCTGTTTTCATTCAAGCTTTCCTCAAGGATGACAAAACATGCACGTCACTTGCTTTTTCTCCCTTACTCTTCCCCCTCCTCATCTTTGTCCGCTTTGGAGGTGGTTTTGGAGGAAGCACTTGGCGTCTTCCTACCAAAGAATGTATGGATGTGAAGCGAGAGAAGGTGACTGTCAGTTTTTCAGGACCAAACAGAAGAGAAAGAAGCTGAGGAGGAATACTGAAGGGAGGTCAGGGAAACAGCGGGGTAAAGCTCCAAAAAAGTTTGAGAAAATGAAGGAGAGACAATGTTTCAAAAAACACATAATGCATTACGAATTTAAAAAACATTTTTTTAAAGAAGGCAATGGTTAACACTGTCAGTTACCTCCTCTGTCTCTCTCTCTCTCTCTCTCTCATCTCTCTATCCATTCATCCATCTGTCTAACCTGTAGATACTTATGCCTGCCAAGCACCAGGCACTGTGGTAGAATCTTTAAGCAATGGTTTTAAGTACCTATACTCTAGTTGGGTGAAAATTGAAAAACTAGCCATAAAATACTGAAAGAGCTGCTTAACCCTGAAGCCACGAAGGAAAAGATTGGTATATTTGACTACACACGAAAAATGAAAAGCTTTAGTACCAAAAAAAATCCTTCAGTACACACTGCAAAGGTATTTGGAATGCATATGACAGACTTCCCATTTCCCTAATTTACACTGAAAGAATCGTTGAAAGTCCCCAAATGAGTAGACGTGAACCGGAAGCTCTTAAACACGAAAGGCAATATGAAAAGTATTCTCAACTTAACTCATAATGAAAAGAATGCGATTTAAAACCGCAAGGAGACTTCAATAAGGCACATCTCAAACTTGGCAAGTATTAAAATGCTCGTTACCATCAAGCGCCGTCCGGTATTGGGGGAAATAGTCACTGCCGGTGGCAGTCAACTGGTAAACCTTTCCGGAGTGCACCGAGGACTACGTCAACATGTAGAACACATACCCCGTT
Source organism: Hyaena hyaena (assembly GCF_003009895.1). Taxonomy (NCBI): domain Eukaryota; kingdom Metazoa; phylum Chordata; class Mammalia; order Carnivora; family Hyaenidae; genus Hyaena; species Hyaena hyaena. The sequence goes on along the minus strand of NW_024080725.1, from coordinate 539,873 downwards.
TGACTCAGCAATTCTACCACTACGTGCACAAGGTACACCAGTAGGAACGCTAGGGGCCACACTGTTTAAAGACCGCCAACTATCTAATATCCATCACCTGGGGACAGGATAGATGAGTCATTTTGCATCTCTATTGTGGAATACCGTGTAGCCATTAGGAAGGATGAGGTATAATAGAGAACAGTATGTCTAGAATTATGCCATTATGTTGATAAAAAGCTTAGGCAGTCAGCCGTATGTGGATTACACCCCATTTGTTTTGGAAGGATGCATGTGAAACTGGTAACCATTTCTGTCTGAAAACACTATATGAATGGTTACTCCATCAGGCCAGATGAGAAATGCAGGAGCAGATTTTCAGATGGAAATCATGAGTCTGGCTTTTGATTGTTGAGTTTAAAGCAAATTTAGGAGGAAGACAGAGAGGGGCTCAATGCAGACAGAAAGGTGCTGCTATTATCTATTTTATGTTTTCAAGTCCTATTTCAATGTCTTACCATGTGCACGTGTTACTTTTGTCTTGTCATAGATTTTATTTTATTTTATTTTATTTTATTTTAATGTTTTATTTATTTTTAGGAGAGAGAGAGAGAGACAGCGTGAGCAGGGGAGGGTCAGAGAAAGAGGGAGTCACAGACTGAAACAGGCTCCAGGCTCCGAGCTGGCAGTCAGCACAGAGCCCGATGCGGGGCTCGAACCCACGAACCGTGAGATCATGACCTAAGCGAAAGTCAGACGCTCAACTGACTAAGCCACCCAGGCGCCCCTGTCATAGATTTTAGATAAAATTGCATATTAAGGCAATAATTGAGGAGTTGGCCCAAGGCCACATGTGAGAGACATTGACTTGCTCAGCCAACAGGGGCCAGGGAAGGAGGTCTCTCTGGCCACCCCTCTGCACCATGTTGTTTCTCTATTTAGTGAAGGCCTTGTGTTACCATGTATGGTTCCTAGAGGCCCTCAGGAGAAGCCCCTGCAAGGTGCGGGAGGAGTTCCCCCACCACCACGAGTAGCCAGCCATCTTGCCCCGAGATACAGACTTGGCAGAAGTTTGTTCTGAGCAACTTCCGTCAACTTCCGTTTCATGGTGATCCTGAAACATCGGAGTATTGTCTTGGCCAAAGACAAAATGAATCACGAATTTGGGTAACTGTGTGTGTGTGTGTGTGTGTGTGTGTGTCCCACGGTGGCACAGCTTGGTGAGTGAGAGGAGCCCTGAACTGGGGACAAGGAGACTTGTGTTCTAACCCAACTCAGCAGTGAACGCAGCTGTGTCACAGTGCCCATCTCACTTGCCAATAAAATGAAAGAATCCAGTTGAAGTCATGCCCTCCAAAGATCCTCATAGCCCAGACATCTGGTTTTTCTACATTTCTTTCTAGACCCCATTGCAAGCCTTGGTTCTACATTCCTCCATTTCTCTACTTTACCATAGAGCCTCCTATAGAGCTGAGCCAACAGAGGGCTGGGGCGGATGGCACCCCAGGGTGGAGAGCTTGAGCCTCAGAGTCAGTCACGTATCCTTGGATTGGGACCCCAATGCTGCTTCTCACCAGCTATGTGGCCTGGAATAAGCTGCTTATCCTTTCTGAAACATGGGTTCTCCCTATACTGAGGACCCTCAAGGTGGTAATGCAGATTAGAGATGCTTCATCTCAGGGGCCCAGCACATAGTAGGTGCCCAAAAAAAGGGAAGTTCTTGTCATTGCACCAGAAAGTAAAGATATGAGAGTACAGAATGTCTATTCCCTCACCTCCTTCAAGGCTTGTCAAATGCCCTTCCTCTAGGCCTCCATGTTACCCCACTGTTGACTGTATGACTCATGCCCTATTGAAATTGTCTAGTGATATCCCCATCTTCCTCATTAGACTGTGAACCCCATGGAGTCCTGGATTGTGACTTTCACCCCCTGACCCCCCATACTTGGTGGCTAGCACCAGAACTGCTCTGAAAACCTGTGTCAAGTGCATGTAGCCATGCGTAGACCTGTGAGGCCTGCGGGCTTTGGAGGGTAGTTTTGTCCCAGGGCCAAGCTTTTGTCCCGCCCACCTGTCCCAGCTCTGATTGAGCTAACCCAGGGGGGTTCCTGTACAGATGGGGGCCAGGAGGGCTCTCTGAGCAGACCGATGCGAGCAGCACGGAGGAGGCTCATTTTTAATTAATTGCAGCCTCTTTTATCAGGGACAGCAGGGGCCACAATTGGCATCACAGAACTGCTCTCATTGCCTCGGAGAACTCTCCACACTTTGGCTGTTCTGGGAGGGCCTCCTCAGCAGGCCCAGGCAGCCCTGGGGACTCCATCCTGTCCTCACCAATGAGATGGCTCCTCTGGGTGGGTGGGGGGAGGGGGTGTGCATCGGTCAGATTCAAGCTTCTCTTTTCCACAGCCTGCCCTGTTCCTGAATTCTCTGTTTCAGTGGCCAGCACAGCCACACTCCTGGGCACGCGGGCCGGGAATCAGCCTGGAATCCACCTTCCACTCTGGGCATCGAGGGCCCACCCTGTGCCCCAGGCCCCTGTTCTGGCCCTTGTCCTGCCTTTGCTAGGCTGCTGAGCCAGGCCCCTCACTGGCCTTGCCTGTTAAATGTCCAGCCCTTATACCCTCCCCATCCAGCTCTCGCTGTCTAGAGCAGCTTTGCTCTGGCCTCATTCCTCTGGTCAACTTCTGTCAGCGTCTCGTGAGCTCCATCACCTCGGTTCACTCCCCTGCTCTGTGTCCCTGGGCCTCATATTGGATTATCTAGTTGCGTGTTGATGGTCCCTCTCCCCAGCTGGACTGAGAGCTCTTAGTGGGCCTGGCTGCTATGGGGACATCCCCCTCTCCCCGCCCAGCACCTGCTACAGGGCTCCTGACACTTAGAATGTTCCTGGGCAAGTTCTGTTGAAATGGAATTAAATCCAACATATTCACAGAGAAAGAAGCTGAAGAGAAAGCTTTCTTCAAGGTGGGGGGGGGGGGGGGAATGGCTGTCAAATGCTGGGGGCAACTCCTGATGCCAGAGACGTAACAAGCGGCTGCAGGCACCCTTAGACCATGGGTGAGCACCTGCTTGTGAGGGCATTGCCTTCCCTGCTCCCCTGTTTTCTCAGACCAACTGGCCACCATCCAGCAGGCCTCAGGGAAGCCCTTTTCAGTGGCTCTGGCTCTCAGAAGTCCCTCCATCCAACCTGCTGGAGTACCCACCTCCTCCTGCCCCAATTCTTTACCCTGGGGTGTGGGTGTGGGAAGAGGGCTGTGAGTGTAGGAGAAGAACATGGGCTTCTAGGTCAGCTTGTGTTTAGGTCATTAGCTCTCCTGCATACCAGCTTGCTGTGTGGCCCTGGGTGAATAAGTTAACTTCTCTGAGCTTCACTTGTCTCCTCAGTAAAATGGGAGTTATAGACTCTCCTGGGACTATTCTGAGGACTTGGTGCATGTAAAGAACCCCATAGGACACCAGCTCACAGTCAGTGCTTAATAAATGGAAGTTTTCCTACATCCTAAGGGTGCTGACCCCAAGGACGTGCCTTTTTGAAAGGATCCTGTCCAGGGCCAGCTGTAGATTGGTTATTCCTGGGGAAGGGGAGGAAGGAAGGAGAAAGGACTTTAGTGCAGGCCTGCACCAGGAGCAGATGAAAAGCGTGTATTTTTTCCAAGGCAGGTGGGCTGAGGCTGGACGGCACCGCGGGTCAGGGAACCTTGGCGGCGCGCAGAGTCCAGAGGTCTGTGGCAGAACCAGGCAGAGACGGAGGGGAGGTGCCTGGTGGGCTGAGCATGGCCTGCAGCGCCCCCACGTGCCTGCAGCGAGAAGCAGCCTCCCAAAGCTCTTCAGGCCTTGTGTCCTGAAGGGAAAGCAGGGTCCACTCAGAGGCCCAGAAATCAGAGGCAGTCGGGTTATGTTTAGGGGAAGTGAGAGGCTCGAAACCCAGCCTTTTCCAGACTGTTCCTCAACAGCAGCCCTGTCACCACCTACAATGGTCACTCATTGCCCAACATATACCAAATTCTTGCCCGGGGACTGACAGCCTACGTGCCTTAGACCCCTGCTCTGCTCCTGTTATATTCTTCCCAGTCCTGACCAAACGGGCCAGAGACCAGAGAAGAGCTTTCAGCAGCTTATCGGAGGATACAATAAGAAAATCGAGATCAAAGATGCTATTTAATGTGTATCCTAACAAACTCGAAAAGCTCCTGTGTTATCTTCTGCATGGTTTTGAGTGCAGTTAGTGGGGAGACATCAAAAGCTGTTTTACATGTGTTATTAAGATTTTACTATAGAGGGGCACTTGGCGGCTCACTTGGGTAAGTGTCCAGACTCTTGGCTTTGGCTCAGGTCATGATCTCTAAGTGGGTTCAAGCCCCACGTCTGGCTCTGCACTAACAGTGCTTGGAATGCTCTCTCTTTTCCTCCTGCCTCTCTCTCTGCCCCTCCCCCTCCTCAAAAAATTAAAAGGGGCACATGGGTGGCTCAGTCGGTTGAGTGTCCAACTTCAGCTCAGGTCATGATCTCATGGTTAGTGAGTTCAAGCCCTATGTCGGGCTCTTTGCCAACAGCTCAGAGCCTAGAGCCTGCTTCCGATTCTGTCTTCCTTTCTCTCCGCCCCTCCCCTGCTTGTGCTCTGTCTCTCTTTCTCTCTCAAAAATAAATAAACTTTCAAATAAATAAATAAATAAAGGATTTTACTATGTAGCTTTGGGAAGTGGGGCTGAAGGAAGGAACCCCAGTTGGGGCCTGGGGCCTGGCCGGGGTTCAGAGCAAATCCCCCCACCCACATTCCTGGGCCAGCCCCGCCCATTGGTCTGTACTGAGAATATATTCACTTGTGGCTTCCCCCACAGACCCTGACCTCAGGGGACAGGAACTGAGCCGTTTCTCTTTGTGTCAGTGAGTCCCTCGTAGAAGGCACAGATGAGTGTCCGGCAAATTGCAGGGGGAAATACAAATGCGAGATGGTCAGGTTGGGAACGGGGTGGTTCCCAGCGGAAAGGCAAACAGAGGTACAGCACAGTCTAAGGAAGAGGGGCCCTGGCCAAACACACCTTTGAACTCTCTTGGTAGGGCATTAAAGCTCCAGCAGCCATCGATATGTGAGAGACCCCAAATTTGCTGGGTTCTCAGGAAACAGGACTTGACTGGGAAGAGAGAAATGGCACGAGGTGGTACCCAGATGGGCAGAAGGGGAGGCCAGGGTGTGAGGCTCAGCAAAGGTATCCAGCAGCGTGTGTGGAGGGTCACTTATCTCTGTCATCAGACCTGCCTGGGTTCAAACCTAGCCTCTGCCTCTTAGTGGCTGCATGACCTTCAACACACAGCGCCTCATCTGCACAATGGTTTCAGGAATCTTCACCTTGCAGGGTTTTATTTTTTTAATTGAAGGCTAGTTGACACACCACATCACATCAGCTTCAGGCGTACAACGTAGCGATTCGACAAGTCCATAACGCTGCTATGTTCACAAGTATAGCTACCATCTGTCACCATATAACACCATCACAGGACTGCTGACCATATTCCTTATGCTGTACATTTCATCCCCATGACTGACTCATTCCGTAACTGGAAGCCCATACCTCCTACTCTCTTTCACCCATTTTGCCCATCCCCCCATTAACTATCAATTTGTTTTCTGTATTTAGGGTCTGCCTCCTGCAGGTTGCTTTGAAGATCAAATGGGAAGATGAGTATCTGACACAGGGTAAGCCCTCAGTGGTTGGGCAGCCTGACAACCCCTAACATTTCCAGTAAAGGCAGCAGTGGGGCCCTCCCCTCCCCACCCCAGAGTCACATCCTTCTCCATTCCTCCCCGTGCCGTTCAGCTGCTGACCTTGGTTCATGCCCTTTGAGAACATAGAAGCAACCAAACAAGAACTCCACCCATTCCTCGTCTTCCCACTACCAAATGCCCTGGCTTCTGCATCTTTATTCATATTTTTGCCTTCCTTCCTCCTGCCACAGAAGAGCTCTACTGCTCCCACCGATTGCTCTGAACCCCTCTGACCTCAAACCCTTGTAAGGACGTAGCTGCTGAAATGATGCCCTCTCTCCTGATTTACTAATTTCTCCCTACCTACTTGGTCATTCCTGTCAACATACAAGCAGACCTAGTATATCTTGTTATAAAATATAAAGTCCTCCCTTGCACGCCCGGTCTCCTCCAGCTCTGGTCCCATTTCTCCTCAGGGCCCACCGCACCCGAAGTGTTCTCTGGACCCCATGCCTCTTGTCCTCCAAGGGGCTTGAGCCCCAGGACACAGAGACGGGGGCAGGGGGCAGGATTGGAAGTCTGAGCCCAGCGTGGGGGAGATTCTGGACTCTTTGAGGACACATCGCGTACTTTTACTGTCCACTTTAAATGACAATCTCTCTTCTGCTTATAAAGATATACTCATGGGATATATTTATTGTCATGGTCGACAACTCTCAACCCATAGAAAAATATAAAAAATAAAAGAAAATTCAATGATAAAATAAATTTTAAAAAAATGAAATCTATCACTCTATCATAATCCTGCCAAAGAGAGACATGTTAGTGTGTTTCTTTCCAATTTTTTTCCCTAAGCATATACGGTTAAAAATTATGTATTACATATACATATACCTTACACACACACACACACACACACACACACACACACACACACGATATATATACGTTGTGTGCTGTGCACTGTGCCAAATAACGGGAGGACACCATGACAAACACAGTTCCTGCACACAGAGCAGAGAGAGGCAATGAACAGTTCTTTTCTTTAAAAAAATGTTTAATGTTTATTTATTTTTGAGAGAGAGAGAGAGAAACCAGGGGAGGGGCAGAGAGAGAGGGAGACACAGAATCCGAAGTAGACTCCAGGCTCTGAGCTGTCAGCACAGAGCCCACTAACCCCAAGATCATGACCTGAGCCAAAGTCGGACGCTCAACCAACTGAGCCACCCAGCCGTGCCTAGACCCCTATTTAAATTGCCATTTCTCGGGGCGCCTGGGTGGCTTAGTCGGTTAAGCGTCCGGCTTTTGCTTAGGTCATGATCTCGCGGTTCGTGGGTTCGAGCCCCGCGTCGGGCTCTGTGCTGACTGCCAGCTCAGAGCCTGGAGCCTGTTTCAGTCTGTGACTCCCTCTCTCTCTGACCCTCCCCTGCTCGCGCTGTCTCGCTCTCTCTCCTAGAAATAAATAAAACATTAAAAAAAAAACAAAAAACAAAAAAATAAATTGCCATTTCTCTTTTGATTTTTCTGAACACAGGTAACTGAGCTTACACAGTTAAAGATGCATCCGTGTGCCTCGGTAATGTTATGCTCCACAGATATACTTCTGTAGGTTTATAGATGCCTAATTGGCCCCAGTTCCAGACCGCCTCTCCCATACATGCCCTTTGTCTCTTTGCCATCCTCTTACAGGTGGCAAAGTGGAGGGACATTCCTGTCCTAGGACTTTGGGCTTAACCATGTGACTTGCTTTGGCCAGTGAAATGTGGGCAGAGGTGACAGTGTGAGGACTCCGAGCCGGGGCTTTAAGGAGTATCATGTATTCTTGCTTATCCTTTGATGTTGCTGCCTTTACGAGGAGACAAGCTGTAGAGAGACTGCATGTGGCACAGCTGAGCCCTCTCCATGGCAAAGAGCTTAACCCAGGCGGCCCTGCAGCTTGAAGCAGGCTGGATCCGCCAACCTCCAGCCAACCGGCAGGTGCACGAATGAGTATAAATAATCGTAACCTGCCAAATCTTGGTTTGATTTGTTGTGCAGCCATAACTAGCCAATACAGTGGGCTTTTCTGATTAGTTCCTTTTTCTGTTTCAAAAAGCTCAAGTCACATTTTGCCACATTCCCCTTTCCCACACCTGGGCGATCCAGCTATATTTCTGTTTGCAGTGGTTAACAATATTCTTTTCCTTCCTCTGACCAGCATCAAGGATTTAAAAAAATTTTTTTGTAGTTTATTGTCAAGTTGGTTTTCATATAACACCCGGTGCTCATCCCAACAAGTGCCCTCCTCCATGCCCATCATCCATTTCCCCCTCTCCCCCACCCCCATCCGCCCTCAGTTTGTTCTCAGTGTGCAAGAGTCTCTTATACCAAGGATTTTTTTAATTGCCCATTTGACACAGAAATAAAAGATCTCACAGGTTTTTTTGCATTCTTTTTACTTCGGTGTAAGGATGAACTTTTAAAATAATGATTATTGGACTATGGTCTCTTGTGGATTGATGGTTTATATTTCTGGAGCTTGATCTTATTCGCCTCTCTTCAGTTCCCTCTTGTGATTTTTCCTTCCTTCCATGCATGGGCCATAGGGGTTGAGTGAAAGGAAAGATTCGTCGGCAGTGAAAGCCATCAGAAAAGGTTTCCTAAAGGAAGTAGTCAACTGGGCCATAAAGGGCAGAAAGGATTCCGGAGTGGTGGCTGGAAGAAGGTAAGATACTCGGTGTGGAGATGTGGTCAGAGTGGAAGCTTGGAGTCAAGTTGTTCTAATAAGCCTTGCTGTCATTCAGTTCCCCATATGTGCCAAGAGCAGGGCAGTTAATCCACATGAGGCAGTATATTATTTTTATTTTCATCATCATTATCATTTTCCCCCCTTTACAGATGGGGAAGCAGAAACTCAGAGAGGGTATGCAACTTCCCCAAAGCCACACAATTTATCCTTGGTGCTGGGATTTAAATTTGGTCCCAAACCCCACACGCCTTCTCCCAAACCATCCCCAGTGGACATGCGGGAGAGAAGCTGTCGATAGGCTGTGGGAGCACAGGAGCCTCCAGCGTCTGGGCGGCGACTTCATGACGCACCTCCACTTCCCGGTCAAGTCCGTACACTTCCCGGGCAGCCTGGCCAGGGACTGAATGGAGCAGGGGAGAGTGTAGAGCTTGACTCTTCCTGCCCAGCAGGGGCGCCTGTAGGGGGCAGTCCTTCTTCCGCATCTCACTGTCACTTTTGGTCTTTCACAGACCTGACCCCCAGCAAACCTCTTCCACTGCCAGCTCTGTCGGTGTGGGGCCCTGAAGGACCCATGGACCCCGTCCTGGTGTATCCCACCCTGCAAGCCTGGCTTGGATGGGAGGGCCCCGGGAACACCCTCCTGCCAGGGGCACATGGCCCAGCACAGCAGTGCGGGGGTGGGGGTGGGGGGAGGGTCAAGGGGTGGACTGTGGAGTGTCTTGAAGGATCATATCAAGCATTGCCATGTGCTAGGCACCATGCTAAATATTTTCATTTTAGTTACCATTTGGAGTAATCCTCACAAGAACTCTAAGAGGGAGGAATTCTTACTATATTTTATAGACACCGAACCCCAGGCCCAGAGAATTTCTTTTTTTTTTTTCTTAATTTTTAATGTTTACATTTGAGAGAGAGAGAGAGAATGAGTGGGGGAGGCTGAAAGAGAGGAAGACAGAGCAGTCTGCATGCTGATAACAGAGAGCCCTATGCAGGGGCTCGAACTCGTGAACTGCAAAATCATGTCCTGAGCCAAAGTCCTACGGCTCACCAACTGAGCCACCCAGGTGCCCCGGGGCCCAGAGAATTTCAACACCTTGACTGTCCAGGTTAAACCCTGTTATAGGCTGCCCAGCCCAGGCAGCCTGGCTCCAGAAACTTCCCTCTTAGATGCATCTCTACAGCTGGATGCCAGGGAGCTCTCTGGGCTTGCCCTGCTGGGAGCGGAAGTGATGGGTGAGGGGGAGTTGTGCACAGAGGGTTCTTTGAGGGCCACTTCTGTCCCCCACAGTTACAGCACTGTCTCAGCCAGGCGGCTCCGTGCTGGTGTGTGTCCCACAGGCCTCAGCGGTGCCATGGTGTCTCCAGGAAGAGGAAGCAGGGAGGAGAATTGCTTCACGTGAACAGCAGTGCCTCATAGAGGTTAGGAGGTCATGGCCAACACTCAGCGGCCCCAGCCCTGCCCTCGTCTGCTCTCTGGCTGTTAAGGATTCTGCCATGCTAATTTTACCCAGTTCCTCTTCTGCCCCGCAATCAGCCACCCATCAGCCGCAGAACCTGTGTACTGTGCCCTGCCCCACCCAGCCATCATTCTGGAAGGGGAGTTTTCTCAGCTTGGTCCGAGAGCTAATGAGGGGAACTGCCTGGCAGAGGTGCGGGTGGCAGCAACTTTCCTTTGTCTCTTACTGTTACTGGAGTCAGACAGACCTGGGTTCAAATCTCTCTGTCTCCTATTAGCTGGGTGTCCTTAACCAAGTTTGTATATTAGATGGTTATTATTATGTAACAAACCACCCCAAAAGTTAGTGGCTTTACGCCACACCCAACTGTGATTGCTCATGAGTTTGTGGATTAGCTGGACAGTTGGTTCCTCCTTGACCTGTCTTGGCTGGATTCCCTGATGTGACTGTGGCCAGCTATGGGCTGGCTGGTGAAGGCCGGCCTCCGCTGGGGTAACTGGACCCTCCTCACATGCTCATCCATCCCCCAGGGGGCTAGCCTGGGCTAGTGTTCATAACGTGATGAGAATTCCCAGAGAAAGGGTGTAAGAGCCAAGGACCTGGCTTCCGCTGATGAGCTGCAGGGTCACGTTGTGAAGACCATGGCCACATGCCACATCACTGAACCTCGCTGCAACTCGGTTTGCTTGTTTATAAGGTGAGAATAATGTCATTTGTATCCTGTGATGCTCTAGTGTTCCCTGTCCTTTTAAGAGATGGCCACTCACATGCTGCCACAAAAGGGGGCACAGGAGAGGTACAGGAAAAGGAAGTTTACTAAACTCACAGAGTCACTGCGGGCTGAGGTCCCGCTGCATGGGGAGAGCGCTTAGCCATGCAGGTGGGGATCTGCAAGAGAGCCAGGGCCCATGGGCAAGGGCCTTTATGCGGGTCCAGGTGGGTACACAGGCAAAAGGCATGAAGGGTCTTCATTGGTCCCCTTTGGTGTTTGACTATCACTAGGTCACAGTCATGGGAGGTAAGAAGGGGAACTTGGGGCAAGGGCCCACCTTACTGCACTGGTACACCTGGTCCCCTAGACTGGGTGCTCATAGCACATTTGTGGGGATGCTGAGGCAGCAAGAAGGTAGGAACTGTTAAAATTTATGATGTACCTAGTAAACCATGAGCTCCATGACTTTGTTTTGAAAGCCAGCCTTATAAAATAAAAACAACCAAGGAGTAGATTCACCTTTGGAGGAAACTATTCCTTCCTTTCCTTGGGAAAGTGTTTGAGTGGGGAGGTCCTTGGTCACCATAATTAAAGCATGATGCAATCCCAGTGCAGAAAAGCTGAGTGCTCTGCTTAGCATTCCTTCCTTCCATCCTTCCTTCATTTTTTTCAGGGAGTCAATCAGAAAACGTATAGCAAGAGCCTGTTGTGTGCTGTGTAGGAAATGCTGGATGTAACAGAGAGAGAAAATGAAGCAACAAGGTTACTGGAGGGCTGTGTGAGGTCGCTTGTCAGGGGCACTTCCTTGAAAGCCATGTGATGAGCGTGGCTCAGTGCCCCAGAGAATGGGGAGCCATTGAAGGCTTGAGGCAGGCATCAGTATGGTTTCTTGGTCATTTCTAAAGATCTCTCAGGCTGCTGCCTAGACAATGAAGATGTGGTGGTTGGTGGAGTGTGGTGCAGGGAAGAGACTAACTGGATGTTCTAAGCATCTGGGCTCTTGGTGCTGTGGCCTGAACCTTCATGGTTGCAGAGACGGAGAGAGCTGGATGGACTGGAGAGACTTTTTGGAGGGAGGGAGGTAGACTTTGTGGGACTGGGTGCCTGGTGGGTGAGGGGTAAGGGACGGGGAGGCATGGTGTTTGACATTCAGTTTCTGTCTTCGTCCCCGATGGAGGGAGTCACTGGCTGAGACGGGGGACACATGAGTGGCAGATGATGAGTCAGGCCTTAGCTTCTTCACCTTGAGACACCCACATGGAGGTGACTTGTAGACAGACCTATATGACTGGAGCCCAGAAGAGAGGTCTGCACTTGGAGTATAGGTTGGGGAGTCAATAGCTCAGAGATGGAAACTAAGGCCATGGATGGGAAGTGTTGAGTGTGTACTTAGGTCTTGAGAAGAATTGTGTATTCCTGCTTACACTTTCATGCTGCTGCCTTCACCGGGAAACAAGTGGTAGAGGGCATCTAGGTGGCACAGCCGAGCTCGGCCCGCAGTGAAGAGGCAAAACCAGGCAGCCCTGCAGCTTGAAGCAGAGCTCCCTGGTGGAGCGCAGCCTGGATGGGCCAATCTCCGGACGATCTGCAGGGGCATGAATGAGCATAAACAATATTTCTAACCTATCAATACTTGGTGCAATTTGTCATGCAGCAATAGCTAACCCATACAGTGAGTGTTTCTGATTAGTTCCTTTTTCTGTTTCAGAAAGTTCAGGTCATGTCTCACCAAATTCCAACTTCTCCGTCCTGCAGAGATCCATCTATGTTTTTATTTGCAGTAGGTAACTCCTGGGCCCAGCCCTTCCATTGCCCCTCCCTGGGTTCTGACCTTGACTCCACTATTTACAAGTGACCCTGGGCAATTTTCCTTGCCCTGAGGCTGAGCTCCTCATGGGTTCAGTGCAAATGATGATACCTTAGAGTCATATCACACATGCAGCTCACTCTCCCAGATTTAACATTTACCAAAGCATTTATAATGCTGAGAGAGAGAGAGAGAGAGAGAGAGAGAGAGAATACTCATGAGAATGCACTCAGAAAATATATAATCCAGGGGAAGCCTAAAAAGGGAGAGGGAAGTCAAGTTTCTCAGAGCTGCTCTCCCTTCTTGGTTTAATTCTGTTGTTCATTCAGTACATGTGTACCAAGCCCCTACATGGGTGAATAAAACAGACAATAGTCCTTTTATTTATGGAGCTCACATCCTAAGAAAACTAATTTTCATGCTTAAAGCCACAGTTCCTATTTATCATGCAATATGCCATCTAAGACATACCAACGTCCCCCTTCACTGGCGGATGGATGGAAGGGAGGGTCGTGCCTCACTTTGACTTCAGGCACTCTTCACTTTCCATGTCGCATTCAGCTCCCCCAAATTGAGACTCCACTGTTCCCCCAGTGAGAACTCAGTGAAATGGGTGCGTTGAGTGGGCTCCTCAGTAATGGATGAGAGGTACAAACTAGTGATTTCAGCCCCAGCCAATGACATTACCAGGTAGCGCTTTGAGCTTTATTAGTGACCCCACCCCAGAGTGAGCCCCCAGAGAGCAGCGGCCCTGCCCCAGGTGAGTTGAGTGTCCCTGCCTGCAGACACTTTGGGAGCAGAGCAGTGGAGGGGCTGTGAGGGGTCAGCTGCATTCCACACCCGCATCCTCACTGTGGTTGCAGTTGTGAGAGCCCCAGCTATTCTTGCTGCAACTCCACAGGGTTCCCTCTGTCCCTTGACAGGCGACGTTATCCAGCCAGATATCCCCAGTGCCTGGATATACAGAAGGCAAGGAGAGAGAGGAAGCACAATTAGGGGCCAACTTCCATTTGGCGGTAGACAGCTGATCTTCCTCGCATCTACTCAGGTCCAAGGTGCTGATTTATTTTCTCATCCCTTTGCACCTTCTCCTTAAAGACGGTCACAACATGGCCTGTCCTGGTCTCTAGTTTCCAGACCAAGCTGAGATGAACACCTGCGTTTGCCTGCCCTGCCTTCCAGGACCTGTGCCTAGCCGTCCTTTAGAGAGTCCTGCCTCACAAGCCCCGTCGGTCATGGAGCGACCTGGCTTCAGGGCCGTGCAGACAGTGGTCCAAGCCAGGTTAGCGGGAGCCCCAACCAAACCCTTGCTCTCACTGCTGGGAAAGGGAAATCATCTCTTTCCTGGGGCCACCCGCCTGGAAGGCTGTCCACCAGGGGCACTGAACTCTAGGACTGTTCGTTCAGTTGCTTAAACCAACCCTTTTCTTTGAACCCACACTCACTGAGTCACTCACAGCCAAAGGGAAGGGCTCAAGGAAAGAAGCTCCCGGCTGAAGACCCACTCACCAGGTGTCATGTTGACAAGGGCCCTTCCCCTGGAGAAGCCCAGCATGCGGCAGAAGACAGTGGCATCTGAATTGTCCCAGTCATCATCGCAGATGGTCCCCCAGGCACCGTTATAGTAAACTTCAGCCCGGCCTCGGTTTCTAGAGCCAATAATCCTGACGGACACTAGGGATTCACCTGGGTGCAAGACGTACATGAGAGACGTGAGAACGGCCTGGGGCTCCACGCAGATGCACTCTCTGCTTCTCTGTTGCTGGAAAAGCAAGCCCCCTGCGTGACCGTCCCCAGCACCAGGGATGTCCACATATGGTACCCGCACAACCTCCATGCACCTGCAGGTGACCTTGCCTTGCCTTATTGGGAAAAGAAAAGGAAGAGGTGAGGGGAAAATAGAGGGAGGGAAAGAGGGGAGGGGAGACACAGGGAAGGAGGGAAGAAGAGAGAAGGAGAAGGAATGGGGGTTCAGTGGGGGGAGAGGATGGGAACTAACTGGCTGTGTTGTGGCTCTCAGCCAGGGGCAGGCTTAGCCAAGGCACGAGCCGGTTAGCTCTTCCCAAACTGAGGAATTTCTCTGAGAATTGGACCCGCTCCCCCTCGCACCTACAGTTCTCAAGTACAGAGTTTCCTCTAAAGCCCAAATTTAAAAGAATAGAAAGAATGATTACCTTTTTGACCTTTTTGTCCCTGTATCCCTTGCTGTCCAGAGGATCCTGTCACAAGGGGGGGAAAAAAGCCCCATACACAATATGAAGGCAACCAAGAAGCCAGGACCTCCTCACCCTTCTTTGCCAGCACTGGGAGGAGGGTGGGGGATGGGGGAAGGTCAGACTCTCTCTTCCAGTATTCCCAGTGACCTGGCATCGTGAGTGCTGGATGTACCCTGGGAGCCGATGACTGAGCAAGACGAAATAGGCTTACACTACAGCATGCAGGATTTAAGCTAGATCAGTGAGGAGCATGTAATAGGGAAGAGGTATGGAGTGGGGAGCAGCTGCTTTGTGGAAAGTTCCAGTGGCCTGGGCACGGGCTGGGCGTCATGCGATCACTGGTCCACATGTCCGCCCAGGACGTGCCTTATTCACCTCTGCATGCTCAGGGTCAAGGGCAGTCCCAGCCCATAACTTGTCCAGGGAGGAGCCAGCAAACCTCTACACCTCTGGTTCTGGAAACTTCCAGACCCCATGCAATAGGGACTCTCCTTAGAACCCACAGATCAGAGACGGAGGCCTTACCTTTCACTCCTGGGTCTCCCTTTTGGCCTTTCAGTCCGGGTGCACCAGTGAGGCCTACGAGGCCCGGGTTTCCTTTGTCGCCCTTCATGCCTGCAGGGCCTGGAGAGGAGAGAGGCCATGTTGGTCAGATGCTTTGTTCTGCTTTCCCAGGGGAACCAAGGACCTTGGTCTTCAGGGACCGTGTTGTCCTTGACCACCACGTTTCGCGCTTCCATGAGTGGGCCGTTTGGGTGTTCAGCCCTGCCTGTGGCCCACCTTGAGGGGCAGTGGGAGGTGGGGCATTGCTCTGATCTCCCCCCGGAATCCCCTCTGAATGCTGGTTGAGCAGACACAGGTAAAAACAGGTGACAGGACTCCAGGGGTTGTGGGTCCTCATTGAACGGTATGATTGTGTGCAAGTTCTGGCCATTGAGAGAACGTGCTATCCTGTGTCTAAGTCCCCCATTCTCCTTTAGCAAGTGAAAACAGGAACTGAATACGCAGATCAGGAGAGAGGCCATGTTGGTCAGATGCTTTGTTCTGGATCAGGAGGAAGAAAGAGGGTTCAAGAAATGCGTCTGGGAAGTTTTACGTTGGTGCCCATGGGGGCGGGACTGTGGAGAAGACTAGAAGGATGCTCTCTGTGGGAAGCGCTGCGTGCAGTGACCAACCACAGGTGGGGGCTTGGGAGGTGATCGATCTAACAGGCTCGTGGGAAGCGGCAGGGAGAGGAGGGGAGGGGCTTGAGGGGCCAAAGGAAAGACAGAGATGGACCATGGCAGGTATGGGGAAGCAGAGAGAGGCCCCACAGCCCACCTGGCAGGTGGAGATGAAGGCCACACAGCTCCATGGTGGGCGTACGGCCTGAAGCTACCAGCTGGCCCAGCTCTCCGGGCCCTTCTTACCCTTTCTCTACCCTCAGCCAGCCCCCTACCCCTACCCCCTCAGGTTACTGAGTTCTGTCGCTCTCCAGGTTTTCCAGGGGAAAGAACCTGAGGCTTGAGGGACAGAGCCCTGGAATCTTAGCCTCAAACAGGCTTGGGCGCCGGCCCGTTTGGGGAAAGGTTATAGCATCATGTTCAAAGTCAACCCGACCTGTCCTCTAAGCGCGAGGTTTTCCAGACATCATTCTGAGAAATTAAAATGAAGTCCGGCCCTTTACCTGGAAATCCTGATTCTCCTTTTGTTCCTTTCTGTCCTTGAAGTCCTAAGATCGAAATACAAAAAAAAAAAAAAAAAGAGGGGAAGATAATAAAACTTAGATATTAGACACTTTTAATCTTAGACAACCTCTACTTTTTGCCTGATTAATGCAGACGGAAAGATACATTGGTTCTCCACAATTGTTTAAAGCCTCCTGAGCAGAGCATAAAAGGAGACAGACTGCAGATAAATGGGGACATGTGTTGAGGACAAATAGAAATGGAGTAGATGAAAGTCTGCCTTAGACAGACAGACAGACTCTGGATTTAGTGGCTGGCCTTCTTCGTCCGATTGTAACGAACTCCAGTGTGTCTAACTCCAGTCCCATTCCTTCCTGCTGCATTTTATTGGAAAGGAATTGAGAGATATTTTGAAAACAAAGTTGTCTTTATTTCCAAAAGCCTGTGGAGGGGACTCACTGGTCGCCAGGAGTGTTTGGGGGCTCTTACCCACAGTGGTTGCTCTGTAGAATTTGTTGGTTTATTTCATCATGGCCCTAATGTGGCATAAGATCTATGTGGCTAAAGGGTCTCATGTCCAGAACATGGAAAAATAATCACTGCCATCATTGGTGATGATAGTATTTGTGGTTCTAATGTGAAAGATCCTTTCTCTCTCCCTCCTTTCCTTCCCTCCTTCCACCCACTCATCCCCTTGTTCACTGACTTTCCTGGAAGACCCACATGAAGAGGAGAGAAATAACAGGTAGGGAATACTTTGCTGGTTTAGCACCACTGTGGTTTCCTTTTTATTTTTTTTTGTAAACTTTTTTAAAGTTTATTTATTTATTTTGAGAGAGAGAGCAAGCCAGTGGGGGGTTGGAGGCAGAGAGAGAGGGAGAGGGCGAGAATCCCAAGCACACTCCACGCTGTCAGTACAGACCCCGATGTGGGGCTCAACCCCCGAATCGTGACATCGTGACCCGAGCGGAAATCAAGAGTGGGCCACTTAACTGACTGAGCCGCCCAGGTGCCCTGAAACGTTGTGGTTTCTTGACTTTTAGCGCCAAAACCGATTTGATTCCAGAGAAACAGGACTCTCTAAGACACACAGACTTGGGGAAATGAAAGCTCAGTATTGCCTGGGAAGCCACAGTTGCTAGAGACGAACAAGAGGAGCACTGTGCTCACCTCCACACGCCCCCAACTGGCGTCCTTCCCTTGGCTCAAGTCCACCTGTGGCAATGACCAGCAGCCTCAGGGAACCCAGTTACCCAACTTGCCCATTGCCTGGGGGAAGTTCCTACCTGGGGAACTTCCTGCCTCTCCCTTCAATGTCTGACTTTCCTAAGCACCTACTGTGTGCTGGTCAATGGGCGGCAGGCGAGGGGCCTGGCGGACCTCTTCGGGATCCCTTTCTGGAATAATGAGCAAGGACATTCCTGGCTCCCAGCAGCCCTTGCGATTATTCCCCTGAGGCCGGGAGCCGCCTGGAAGTAGGTAAGAAACCCCAGGACTCAGAGCTGCTACTGTAGGCCTTGGCATCAGAGAAGCAGGAAGCACTGGAAGGATCTGAGAGGGCAGCGAGTTCAGTCCCTCATGTTAGGGATGGGACGGGACCAAGGATCGGAAGGAAGTTTCTTCTAAGGGCTAAAGGACCCTCAGAGGTCAGACCCTGGCAGGCAGCCCCAGCTCACTCCGGGGCCATTGACACGTGCTGCAGCCCCTCCCTCTCCCATCCCCTGGACAACTCAGATCAAGCCTGTGAAACCCGATAAGTTGTCAGATGTTGCCAACTGTGAAGCCTTCTCTGGCCTCGCCCATGGATGGCACACTCCCTTTCAAGGGAGCAAAGTGGCCAAAGTCAGAGACCCCGGGCTTGCATCTGCCTCTGTGACCTTGAGCCAGGCGCTGCCCTCTGGGAGCTCCACTTTCCTCCTCTGACTCTCCTGGCTGCCTCGGGGCGGGGGGTGGGACACTCGGGAGCCTGAAACGAAGCCCTCCGTGTCATGTGCTGAGCTTCATATCTGGCGTGTGCTCAGTAGACACCGTCCCAGGGACCCCATGGACCCTGTTTTCATGCATCTGCCTCCCCTCTCAGTGGGGAGTGCCTCAGACACTGGCCCACGTGAGTTCTGGGCTTGCTGCCCAATGAGTCCCATAAATGTTTGCTGGTGACCTGAGGTCGCCCAGCAGAGGTGGCAGATGTTTCCCCTCCCCTCACCTACTTCTGAATTGCATGTGTCAAAATTAGAGAGGAGAAGCTACACTCAGAAATAATGTCTTTGGTTGTTAATAAATAGAAAGACGGGCCATACCTTGACTCTTGGCTCTTTGCATCCTAGAGGACACCGGGTTGCAGAAATCTCTACCTCAAGAGTCTGTCCCTGGAAGACAGGTTCAGGGACGCGAGGCCCTGTGACCTCCCCTTATAGTCCCTTCCCGAAGAAGGGCCCAGCTCCAGCTGTCCCCAACGCACCAAACAACAAGCACCCTGTACAGACAGAATCCCCTATTCTCTAGGTCTGTGGTCCCTGCAGCATGACCCCACCCGGCTCATTTCTCACACCGTCCTCCCTACCCCCTTACCCCCTTGGGGACTCTGCTGCTGCCAGCCCTCTACCAGGCACCACGCCAGGGGCTTCACAGGTACTGCCTCATTCCATCTTCCAGCTGCCCTACACGGTAGTGCCATTTTCCTTCTTACGGAAGAGGAGGAAGTCCACAGTCCCAGATGCCAGGTGATTTATCCAAGGTCACACAGGTAGTGTGTGGCGGACTTGAGTTGTAACCCAGGCCTGGCCTCCCCTTGGGTGCTGTAGCTCCCTGTGTCTGGTTCCCACAGCAGCTCACACCTTCCTGGAGTTGCCCTCGGGCTGTCTACCTGCTTCCAAAGACACCCCCGGCCCACCGTGGGCCATCCCGCTCCCCTGAATGAGTAGTCACACTCGGGGTGCATCAGAATCACCAGCACAGGGCTTGCCAGACAAACCAGCCTGTTAGGCTCTACCCGATGTTGCTGATTCAGTGGATCTGGGGTGGGGATCTGAGACTCTGCACTTCTAGCAAGTTCCCAGGTGAACTTTGATGCCATTGGTCCAGAGACCACTGCCTTAAACAAACCTCACTGATGCTTTAAGGGGGCACAGCCCACCTTCTCCCCACTGCCTTCCTGTCTGGGAGGCCAACAAATGCTGGGTTTCTCCTCTTAACCATAGCTAACTGGGTTTTCCTGGATATTGCACACATCCCAAGCTGAGGGGACCCCAAACTATGTATTTGCAAGGTGTTTATTTAGAGAAATGATTTTCTCCCAAGAAAATCATGTAGTTCGAAAGCACTGTCCTCTTACTGTTTAGCGCTCAGCTAGTATTTTGCCTAAAAGCTTGGAATGTTCCCGCTCTGAGGAGAAACTGTCCATTTCAAACCCAGAGTGCTGTCAAACTAGCAGGGACAGGGATATTATTCTAGACTATTCCTCTCATTCCACAGGGGAGGAAACTCCAGCCCGGGGCAAGTTGGGGAGCAAGTCTCCCAACTCTGATTTAATGCAGAAATTTCTAGTGCATTAGGAAACTTTCTTCAATGCTTCCCTGACATACAGGTTAAGTGGAGCTTGGCAAGTCGATGAGTTTAATAACTGACAGATTGAGCTGCGTAGCAAGCAGGGGACCAAACACTGAGTGCCTGTAGAAATCTGCAGCTATCCCTGAGAAATTTAGAGGCAAATGAGAAAAGTTTTATAAGTGACAATTTAGTAATGTGATTTGATAGAATTCAGTAAATTCTGGGGCTAACTCAGTCCTTAGACATGGGGGCTGGAATGAGCTGAGAAACTATATTCACAATGCAGGGCTTAATTGCTATTATGACTAATTCTTTGCTGCTTACCTTCAAAGTAAAATGTCTTAAAATACAGACGAGAAAACGGATTTCAGGTTATTTGCATTTTGGCTTTGCCTCAAGAGGAAAATAAAAGAACATGGGAAATTCAGATTCTTGCTGTATTTTAGACAGGAAGGGATGTTGAGATGCAGAACTTCTAATCAGATCGGTGTTTTGGAGCTGAAATGTTTTGGCTGCTTCTAACATCATTTTATGAGGTGGAATGAGAGAAAGAGAAATGGCATGACCACATGATGAAGCGAGCCCTTCCTCATTTCCAAACAAACTTCAGAACAGCTAAGGGATTTTGAGCTAAAATTATGTTTTTGTGTGTGGGGTTTTTGTGTTTTGCAATTCTCCCCACTTCAAAATCAAATGATTTTGTCATTCTTTGGAAGATCAAAGGTTAAGGGGAGAAACCGAAGTTTGGGGGGTTTGGTAAACTGCTGTTCAGTGAATGCTAAAGGAAATGACCCTGAGAGACAGTTCTGCTGAGTGATAATGCCCGACTTAATACATTAACTGTGTACTTTGTCTTCCCGACAGAAGGAAAAGAATTTCCTCTTCACCATCTTTAATCTGAGCTGGCTCCTTTCTCTCGAGAGGTGTCAGTGAGGGAGGGGAAACATTTCACCAGGATGGGGTGGGGTGTGGTTAGTGGCTGTTCACGGCAGGAGGGGGATCTGGTGACAGAGCCAGGATTTACCTGGGAACAGAAGTCCAGGCGATTCTGACTTCTCTGGAGCTCTACGCTCTGTTATTCTATATGACAAAGTCTGGAACAGCACAGTTTTGGAATCTGACTTTGGGATTAACTCCTGGATTCAGAGTATATTCAGGAGAGGCTTTGCCCTTGAGGGAGTCTTTGCTTCCTCTGCTGTAAGGTAGTGAAACTCAGGAGTGTGGGCAGGGGAACTAAGATCAGGGGAGTAAATCCCAAGCACAGCGCCTGGCCCAGAGGCATTGCTAATCATAAACAGGCTTCTTTGTTTAGATACATGTAATTAACGCACGATAATAGGATCTAGCTGTTCCCTAGGTCAAGCCAAGGCACTGTCATTTCTCTGTTCTCATCTAGGGGGGCTAGATATCCTCTTGAGAGATTAATGATTTTATTTACGAAATGGGAAATACATTGGTTCACAACACTGGCTTGATATCATCCAAACTGGATAAACACTGGAATGTCTCCAGTTTGGGGAATACCAGCGTCCTGACATGAAAAAGTGTGTATTATCTTCCATGATAAGAAGGCTGGGATCCTGTGTAGGGGCCCAGCCTTCCTTTTCCTACTTCAGAAATCTCCAAAAATTCATTAACCCCTGACTCGGGGAGGTGGGTAGACCCGCCTGTGTGTGACCAGATTATGGACCTGTGGGCATTCCCTCTTGAGATGTCCATGTGGGCCATTAGCTACAAGATCAAGACCGGCATTTGGATTTGTGTGGGAAATCTATGCAGTTGTACATAAGCTGTAAGTATCACACGCTCCACGCTGAAAACATAACCACCATGTTTACTCAAGGCAGGGGAGCCAGAACTAAAGAATACCCCTTAGCATTTGCCCGTTTGGGATTCACCAGCAGGCCTGATTGGTGGAAATCCCCCCAAAAAGTGCTCAGCAAATATACAGGAACTTGATAATGGGGTTAAACTGATCCCCAGGCTAAGGGCCAACAGTCTCTATGCTGTAAGGGAAGTGGGTTTGGGGGTAAATAATGAAGAGCCGTAACAGGGCCTGAGAACGTCATCTCCTTCTCAGAGTGGTAGAAGCTGCTAGAGCCTCAGCTCTAATCGTCCCTGGCCTGGGATGGAGAGAGAAGGTGTGGGATGGAGAGTGCCCGATGGGGGTAAGGGAGCACGTTCAGGCCTCCATGCCTGGGCAGGAAGGCGGCCTGACGGAGTGCAGTGGGCGAGGCCTCAGGCTTTGGGCTTGGATTCCAGCCCTGGCTTGTCCTGGCTCCTCAAGGCTGGGCAAGTTGCAGTGAGACAGAACTTAACTTAACTTAACTTAACTTAACTTAACTTAACTTAACTTAACTTAACTTAACGGTGCTCCTTGTGGATAATATTATGCTTTTCCCCGAATACCCTTGCTTGGTTAAGATTAAGAACCATTGGTCTGGCAGTGGGGGAAGAGTGGGGACAGGTGGGGACAGAGACTCACTGTTTATAGTTGAGGGGTAAAAGCCACCATCCTTATGAAGCCAAACAGAAAACTCAGGGACAGGGCAGCCTCAGGCCCTAAAATCTGGGACCAGAGAAGGTGACAATACATGTGATCAGGAGGAGGTGGCAGCCCACATGTCAGGGGCATCTGACCACCACAGCCAGATGGAACCTTTCTAGAAGGTGACACCTGGCTGCCTGCCTTCAAGTGGCATCTACATGGCATCAGGGAGCAGATATCCTCCCCACACTGACACGCAATCCATGAACAAGAAATCAACTCCAGGAGCCCATGGACTGGAAGGGCAGTGGGTGCTAGAGGTGCCTGGGCCACAGCTCCTGATAATCTTCAGAAAAGCCCAGATAGCTGAAGGCCCAGAGTCAAGTGCCAGCCAGGAAGTGGCCCCACTTACCCCTCTGGCCAGAGCTCCTGACCCTCTCTCACGTCTCCACCCTCGATGCCAGGGACATCAGCCTACAGAGCCCTCCCGCATTCTTCTGTGACTTCACTTGCTCTGTTCCCTCTCTCTAGATTTCCTATCCCCCTCCTCCACAGGGCCAAGCTCCACTCATTCTACTACGAGCCCCAGCTCTAGCCCTTACATCGTTCCTGTGCTGCGCTGTCTTTTGCCACCCTTGCCAGACAGGGGACACTGTGCAACTGAAGCACTTAGCTGAGTTAAGTCACATTTAAGGACTCAATCCATCCATCAGTCAACCCGTTGATCATTGAGCACTGAGAAGACACAACACTGGTGCAGGTCTGTGCACCACTCCGCACGAGGGCATCAGGTTGTCTCACACGGACTGGCCTTCGGCTCTGGCAGAGGCTGGGGTCACGGAAGACTGTCCCTGGCCACCCTACGCGGCCGCACAGCCCACACTCTCGCCCTTGTGCCGCTACCATACTTCCAGGCTGCACTTGGCTTTCTAATGGGCATTGGCCACTTCTCCATGGAACAGCTCACAATACGGTGTGCCTGGCACAACCTGGCAACAGTCTGTGTGCCCGTGTCCTGCCCCAGCCTGTGTGTGTGAGGGCAGGAAGCAAGCATCACGGTGATCCAGCACCCAACACAGTGGCCCAGACCTTCTAGGCCACAGTAGGTGCTCAGACTCAGAGACTCAACAAAATTGGCGTAGAGGTTTAGGACGCAGATCACACTAGTTTGATGGTTTGTAACCTAGAGGAACTTGGCATGAAGGTGTCTACTGTAGTCACTGTGACTTTGGTCACAGGGGTCACTCCTCCCAGCCTGAGTCCCTTTGGGACAATCCCCTACCCGGATTCAGAGCCCTGGCCCTTGGGGCCCCCCTACAGGTCAGCAGGAGAGAAGAGAAACTATACACAGAGCTGGAAGGCAGGCCAGGAGGCAATGTGGGCCAGCTGCCCTTCTCTTCTCGTTAGTGGTGGAGGTTTGGCTGCTGGGCAGAGAGAGGACAGCCTTAGGGCTTTGAGCTAAAAGGGCCCTGGCAGAGGGAAGTGGCCTTAATCAAGGTGCCTCAGGGACCAGAGCCCAGGAAACTCTGTGCCTCCTTCTCGGGGGCCCTCTGAGAGACAGTGCTCCTCCCTGTCCACCCAGCACCCCCTCCACCCCCTACCCACACCCTCTGTTACCTGGGTCCCCCTTGCTTCCCTTCATGCCGTCGGCTCCTGGTCTCCCGGGTGTCCCTGATGGTCCTGTACAGCAGATGCCCGGAGAGCATGAGGGCTGGGTTCTGTGGCTCTTCAGACATCACTTCCCATGCCCCCCGCAGGAGCGAGGATCTCACCTGTGAGCCCGGGGGGGCCAGCGCTGCCAGGCTCACCCTTGGCACCTGGGGGTCCCACCGTGCCCGGAGAACCGGGAACACCCTTCGCTCCAGGTTGCCCTGCAAGTCAAGTGACAACTGCAAGATTGGGGGTGGTGGGCAGAGAGCCTGGCCGCCCACCCCTCCCTCTACTCCTCTCTCTTCTCAGCCATGACACGGGTACCTCCTATCGCCTCGTGTGTTCCTGAGCAGCGTTAAACATCTCCCTTTAGAAGCCGTGAACTAGCCCAGTCCGTAGGAGATAAGTTACAGCCTGAGCAGTGTGTTCATCTTTGCTGGGACTCTGCAGTGTCTGGGGCCCACGGGCTCCCTGGGCACCCTGGTCGTGGCTGTGTGTGCCACACCCCTGCGCGGCAGACCATGGCCAAGCTCTAAGGGGATGCCAACCAAGCCCGTTCCTCCCAGGCGGGGGCTGGCTTTGAGAGACCCCATGTGGTCCGCATTAATGCTACAATGAAATTAAAGACGGTGGAGTCATGTTCTGGACTTGACTTTGCCCAGCCACAGTAGCAGTTCGAATGATGCCTGGGTTCCCAGAGTTCTTACCTTGGTCTCCTTTCATTCCGGGAGATCCAGCCACACCTACAATGAAGAAGGATTTTAGGGAGTTTGTTCCCCTCTAGCTCAGTCTGCCAGAGAAACAGGGAATATCTACCGGCCAGTGGACGGCCTCTTACCTGGGGGACCTGGCTTCCCTGAGTCACCTTTGCTCCCCTGGGCTCCAGGGGGTCCCATGGCCCCTGCGTCTCCTTTCATGCCCACGTCGCCTTTGCTTCCTGAAAAACCAAGGAGTCATGGTCAGGCACAGGAGGAGGACAAAGCCGGTCGCAAAGTTCCCCAGACACTGTCCCACCCAAATTCCAAACTCGAATTTCTTGGGCTCTGCCTACCTGGTGCCCAGAAGTGGAAGATACCCTCAAGGAGCAACCATCTTGCCCCAGACACCGGGTGTAAACTCGTGAGAAATGGTTGAGGTCACCTGGCCCGGCCGAAGGGCGGTGGAAAGCCCGGAAGCCAGGCTCCCAGGGCCGCAGTCAGCATGCTGGTCCCCTTGGGAGGGACCACAGCCTAGGCTCAACCAGCGCTGCCCGGCTCATTTCAGTATCTGCCTGTGGGGAATTATTCTTTTCTTTTCCAAGCCTCCCAAACCGAAATCTGAATATTCCAGAATGCCGATCCCAGATGCCGAGAACAGAAACTCGAAGGCATGAGTGGAGAGAAAACCATCGCAGCAGCTCGGATGCCTGCCAGTGCTCCAGCCTTGCCTGGTGCCCAAGGTTTCAAATTTTCCACTTGTCATCAGCATTCAAGGCTTGCCCCAGCCTGTCCTCTCCTCGGTCCTCCACTGAGCTCCCTCCTCCTCTCTGCCACTGCACGGCACATATCAATCGCATGGGGGCTGGCAACCTCTTCCCAACCTGCGGGCCTGGCTGCAGAGCGGGCTGCACGCCCTTGTTAGCTGTGCCAGCTGGGGTCTCTTTGTCCGCAGCCCACTGGCATGGCTGGTGTCGCGGCCACTAGTCACGGTCCCACCCCGGCAGCGGCCTCAGCCCTGGGACAGTCTTTTTGGGATAGAATGAGGTTAAAAGGCTCCACTGCACTCTTTACCTCATATCAGAGCTGGGAGGCCTCAGAGGGATAGTAGCCTTCTCTCCCGTGAACTGGGAAAGGAGACAGAGAGG
The DNA here is from genome assembly GCF_003009895.1 of Hyaena hyaena. Taxonomy (NCBI): domain Eukaryota; kingdom Metazoa; phylum Chordata; class Mammalia; order Carnivora; family Hyaenidae; genus Hyaena; species Hyaena hyaena. The sequence continues at coordinate 514,073 of NW_024080725.1, read as the reverse complement.
TCGGAGGCAGGGGAAGGAATTACCTGTCATGTGAAGCTTTCTGGTCTAAGCGTGGGCTGGCTTTAGGGGCAAGGCTCGGGGAGTAGATTCTCTGAGGTGGTTTAGGTACTTGAAGGATGATTATTCCTTGATGGGAAACAAGGTAATCAGAGAGGGCTTGGTTCTGGTTGAGATCTCTTACGGCCTCAGGGGCAAGCAGCAAAGAATGTAGTTCTTGCTCATCCTGGCTGTGCACTTTGGCAGAAGGGACAAATGGCCTCTGGGAGACTGGGCTAGGAATTACTTCTCTGGAGGAGTTTGCTGGTGCCCGACTGCCCCAGGTCAGCCAGAGCCATCCCGTTATGGGAGTGGATTCGGGAGTGTGGTCTGGGACCGAGTCTGCGTGTGGCTATGACTGCCACACGTCCATCGAAGGGGTGGGCCTGGGGAAGCAAGGCGCTCTCAGTGAAAGGACCAGAGTCTGGCACCAACGCGTGAACTTCAGCTGCCATCTGGTGTCAGAACGTTTCCATCACAGCTCAAGGAAAGGTGGGGAAAACAGACAAGGCCCCTGGAACCTCCCCAGGGGCCTTCGTCCCATTGGCTGGGACAAAGCACAAAGCCTCAGGACCCCTGGAGCAGGCCCCTCTCCCCAGTCCTGTCCACCTGCAGGGGATTAGGAAAACGGTGGGTGAAAGGGACCTTGTGGTCTTGGGAGAGGAAATCTAGGAAGAGGAGGGGTGGGGAGGAGACCCGATTTCCGAAGAACTGAAACTTCTGAGTTTCCCCTAGCCAGCCAACCACAGCTTTTCCAGGCAGAGTGCGGCCGCCTCACCCTGATCCCCAGTATCTGCATATCTGGGGCACTGGATGAGTTGGGGGGGGGACACAGTAGAGCACCCGCTGCACAGGCTGGCTCTCATCCCCTCCTCTGGGACTGGCAGGGTCACCTTGAGAAAGTCTGGGCCTCCCTGTCCTGTTACCCAGTGAGCTACAGACAGCAGCCTTTGGAATCACCCTTAGAGGTCAACTGTCTAACCATCTGCCTGGTGCACAAACCGCCCTCAGTCTGCCAAGGAGAATTCTGCAGTTCCCCTCCCCTTCCCCGCCCCCCCACCCCCAGTGGCCCCTGAGCCCCGCGCATGCGCATTTCCTCACAGGGACCCCTGAGTCCTAATGCCTCCCTCCTCTGGCACCTCAGCACGAGTGGCTCTCCTGAAACCTTTGATCATCACTCCTCATTTTCTGCAGCCAGCCCAGAGCAAGCGTGTTTTCTCTTCCACGAGTGCCTTTCTGAACTTTCAGGATGGTTGACTCATGGTCGTCTCCCTAAGGGCCCTCTTCCTGAAGGCCCGAACCCCAGTCTCTTATAATGTAAATAATTCCTATTTGGGTACAGCACCACACATCGTGTGTCTTCTATTACTGTTGTAACCATCCTTATTGAAGGTTGCTCTTATTATCCCCCTCTTAGAGGTGAATAAATTGTGGGTCAGAGAGGTCGAGGCATTTGCCCAAGGTCGCCCAGCTAGGACCCAGGACCGTAGGGCGGTTCTGATCTCAGAACCGAGATCCTCCCCTTTCTACCTTAAGGAATCCCTAACGCTACTGATATCTAACCGTTATCATTTGTTTAGGGTTTAACCATGTGGCAGATAGTTTGAAAATACGATCTCTGGCCCTTGTCACTGCCCTACAAAGGATGCATAATGTAATTATTATTATTTTTTAAATGTTTATTTAGTTTTGAGAGAGCGCAAGTGGAGGAGGGGCAGAGAGAGGGGGACAGAGCATCCGAAGCCGGTTTGGTGCTGACTGCAAGCAGCGAGCCCGATTCGGGGCTCTGACTCACAGTCTGCGGGATCATGACCTGAAGTTGGAGGTTCAACCGACTGAGCCCCCCAGGCGCCCCTGATTATTGTCATCTTAATTGCCATTCTTTGCTGAAATGAAGAAACTAAACCTCAGCTGGTTAAGTCATGTGCCTCAAGGCGCAAGTGGACAGGTGCAGAGCAGGGGTGGCATCAAGCCCGCTCGCAGCACGGCCCTCATTCTCCCTACTGCACCCCAGAACCACCGAGGGGGGGTTCAGGAGGCAATGTGACACGGGCATGAAGGTGCTGGGTCACAGCCAGAGGCCCTGGCGCAGCGCTTCTCAGAGCCCCCTGGACTTCCGGCGTCAGAATGTCCAGGACTTTGAAACACAGACTCTTAAACTCTGGACAAGGGCCCCCAATGGTTCTGAGGTAGCACCTGCTTCTGGAATCAACCCCTTCCTCCTCCCTGCCAGCCAGTGTCCCCCGCCTACCCGCCCTGTGTCCACCTCACAATGGCTGCCACCCTTCAGCACCCTCTCCGCAGAGCTCCTGGCACAGCCTGTGTCCTCACTCGTCACAGGGTGTGGCTGCCATGACGCAGTGTCTCCCCCTACACATGCTACTCTCAGCTCTCACATTCCTGGTCTCTGCTCACCTGGGCAGATGGGAGCACAGGTGTGCTCCTCGGAGGGAGCAGAGCACAGCCCCGCCCTCAGTGGGACTGCACAGACTGCCCAGCCCCCAACCTCTCCCCCACAAGCCCCGACACCCCTACACGCCCCTTACCTGGGAGGCCCAGGTCTCCTTTGTCTCCCTTAGCCCCGGGTTCCCCCTTCGGGCCAACAAGTCCCCCGTCGCCTTTGCTGCCCTTCTCTCCTTGCCGTCCTGGGGTGCCTGGGCGGAGAATGGCCAACAAGATGGGCTCCCAGCGTCCTCCTAGGTCCTTCTGAGCCAAGGAGGCTGGGGGATGGCAGAAGTCTGGGGATGTTAGGTCATCTCTCGGGGGGGGGCTCTGTGAGGCACCGAAAGACTCCAAAGCAGGGGACCGTGGGAGGGCACCAAGCCCCTGGGGCTGCAGGCGGGGATGGGGGAGGGGGTACCCGGCTGAGCCCAAGCAGGGGAAACACACATTACCAGGGGCTCCTTGTTTGCCTGGAGCACCAATGGGTCCTTGGAGGCCTGTGAAGAAGGAAAGAGGAACCAATCACAGTGCTCTGGGCTCCTGGTCAGCTGAGGTTCTAGAGCCTGCAGGAGGGGACGAGGGTCCAGCAGGAGGGGAGGGGCTTTGGTCTATCTCATTCTCTCTCTCTCTCTCACACACACACACACACACAGCCCCTTCACAACAGCAAGGAAAAGAGAGATGGGGTGGGGATGGGGGGTGAACGGCTGAGTTTCTTAGGTGCAGGGGTATAAACGAGCCACGCCCCTGCCTCCTCACCCAGCCCCTACCCACCTGCCTCTCCCTTGATTCCAGGCGGACCTTGGAGTCCCGGGGGGCCTGGAAAGGAAAAGGAATTCAGAACGTAGCCTGGACGAGGAAGAGAAACAGGGTTACAGGGCCAGGGGACAGATGCCGGTGCGTGTGGCATCATGGCATGCCACGGTAGGTCCCCTTCTCAGCCAGTGGCCTTGACGGGCTGGGGATGCCAGGCATGCCCTGGGCCCCTAAAAGACCTGAAAAAGAGGAACAGAGACACCAGTGGGCCAACTCACGAGGTATGGCGACAAGGCCACGAACTGTCGCTGAGACTGAGCCGAACGGTGTGGAAGGAAGAATTGGAAAGTCAGGATTCCTTCTTGTGGGAAGTGCACGGCCTAACAGGCAAAACGCAGTCCTATGGATGAGGGAGGCTGCAAAGACGGTCCCGCTTCAGGGAACACCACCGCCCCCTCAGCTGTGTGGCCTCGTGCATGTCACTTCATTTTGAGCCTCAGCTTCCTCGTCAGTAAAATGGGGTTAATATGCCCAGTTATGCAGGGCTGTCCGGAGGCAGGCTCGAGATCAACAGAACCTACTTTTGCTACAACGTGCATGCGGTTGCATCCCTTTCTGAGGGCTGCCAGGCAGACTCGGAATCCTGACAACCCAGGAGGGTGAGACGTCCCATTCTAGTTCATTCGGACTGCTGTAACACCACAGAGCTGCTGGCTTTGAAACAACAGACCTTCATTTCTCCCAGTTCTGCAGGCCGGAAGTTCAAGATCCTAGAGCCAAGAGCTAGTGTGGTTGGGTTCTGGTGAAGGTTGTCTTCTGGGGTGCAGACCGCTAACTTCTCACTGCGTCCTTGAGTGGTGGTGGTGAGGGGGTGCCCAGGGAGCTCGTTGGGACCCCTTTGATAAGGGCACGAATCCCACTCAGGGGGGCCCCTCCGCTCATGGCTGACTCACCTCCCAAAGGCCCCGCCTCCTAACACTGTCACTCTGCGTGTTGGGTTTTCTGCATATGAATGCTCATGAGAGAAGACCACTCAGGCCACAGCGTGTCCCCCCATCACCACAAGGAGAGTGACTTTCTGAGATGCATGGCTTTGCCTGAGGTCACACACGTGGAGAGAGCCCGGCAGATTCCAGGTCTCCCAATGGCAAAGCTTGTCCCCGAGTCAGGGCAGCACGGTGACAAAGCCTTTGACACGCTTTCTATTTCGGAGTTAGAGCCCCAGTCTGATTTGCGGGACCCATAATGCTGTGTCTCTCCTACATTCACAAGACGGGGCGGGAGGGCAGAGGGAAGGGAGCAGAGAAGGGACCCAGAGTCCCTGTCACACAAGTCTCAGGGAAGGAAGGGCGCTGTGGAGAATCAGTTCGGGTGCTGACCGCTGGTCTCTACTGGCCAGCTGTGTGGCCTTCACGTGGCCTCGCCCACTGTCCGGTGGGACACGGGAACAGTGCCACCTGCCTCCTAGGGTCCTCAGGGGTCATGGGACATGGTAAAAACCCAGGGAAAGTGGGCTTTGGCTACCCTTCTTAGCTAAAGGGAAGAGGCAAGAACTCCAGAGACCCCGTGGGTACAGGGTTCTGGGTACAGGCCCCTGCACCTGGCCCTTTAGGAGTAGTTCCCCGCTTGTGATAGGATTGGTCCAGATCCTCAGGGTGTGAGTCCCTAGGATCCTGTGCCGGTCAATATGACTCCTTTCCACCACAGGCTATTCAGGCTGGACCATCTCTGCTGTGGTCGCCTGGTCTCCGGGGCGGGAATGGGATTCGCTCCAGCTGCTCCTCCAACTTTGCCTGACTTTACTTGAGTACGCCAATGTACCTCTGAGCCGGTTTCCTTGTCTGTGAAATGGGGGCAATAGCAGCAGCCACTTGGGGTTAGTGTGAGGAGTCAACAGTACACGTACCAAGGGGCACCCCCTTCACCGCCCCTGACCCAGGCCGGCCTAGTCCCTGCCGCTCCCAGCCTGTCTTCCACCTCTGCTCCTCTGGTTCTTGCACTTTGGCACACAGGTGTTCCTTCTTTGCCTTCCTATGTTCACCAAACCCCCTTCCTACCTCAGGGCCTTTGCACATATGGGTCTCTGCCTGGAACGCATATTTCCTGACACTCTCCGCTCATACTCAAGTCAAGGCTGAAAGGTCTCTTTGGAAAACTTCCCAGCACATGAAGTTCTGTTCCGTGCTCTCTTTACTTAGGGAGTTGTCCCAGTCTCTCAGAGCAGAAGGGACTGTAACCAAATCATGCTTCCCTGGGGGCAGGGGGTCTGTCTGTCTTTCTGTGTCTGAATTCCCAGTGCCTGGGAAATGCCTGGTCCTTAAGAGGCTTTCAGTAAATATTTGCTGGGAAGAGAGTATGGGTGGATTCCACATTACCCTTTCCCCAAACTTAACTTAGGTGAAGCTTCCCTCTCTACCCATGCCTGTTCTGGAAGCTTGGCCAGAATGCAGTTTCTCAGAAGGCTGCCTCCAGGCCAAACCAGTCACCTCTGAGCTCTGCACCCAGACATCCCCTGGGACCCATCTATTGGTCACCAGGGGCCTTTCAGGAAAGCGTGCCTTTGGGGAGCCCTCACCAGGCAAGGCAGGCCATGGGGGAGGGGGGAGAAATTGCAGGCTCCCTGGGGTGGGCTGGGTGGTGGGGGAAACTAGGAAGTTGTCTGGGGGTTGCTGAGTTCCAGCTGCTAGAGTCAGTTTCCAGCCTCTGGTTTCTGGGCCCCAGAAGAGAGAAAGATGGGGGACAAAGAGGTAGTCAGAGACAGAGAAAGGCTGCGAGAGACGTGAGAGAGAGAGAATGGGAGATTACATACATACATACATGTGCAGATCTTCTTGACTCACAAGGGGTCACATCCCGATATACACAATATAAATTAAAATATTCTAAGTCGAAAATGCATTTAATGCGATGAAACTACTGCACATTACAGGTCGGCCTCACCCACCGTAAATGCACTCAGAACACGTATTTTAGCCTACAGCTGGGCAAAGTCATCTAACGCGAGCCCAGTTTATAACACTGTTGACCTTGTCATGGAACTTACTGACTAATGTATTGAAAGTGAGGAGCAGGATGACTGTCCAGGACGGAGTGGTTGTCAGTGGAGTGGCTGTTTGCTCTCCTGATCGTCTGGCTGACCCAGAGCAGCCCCGCCTAGCATCACGAGAGACTATAGTCCCTCCTGTCACTAGCCAGGAAAAGATCCAAATTCAAAATTTGAAGTACAGTATCTGCTGAATGTGTACCACTTTGGCACCATTGTAGGGTCCAGAAATCGTAACTGGGGCCACTGTACATCAGCGACTGTGTGTACGTTCACACAGAGAGACAGAGACTGAAGGGCAGAAGGTAGGCTGCCCCCACCCTGACCGTGAGCTCTGTGTCTCTTCCTGGAGCCCTGGGCCTGCGGTAGGTGCTGGGGCAGACTTCAAACGTCAGACTAAGCCCACTGGGTTGACAATAGGTGTAAGCCCTGATCAAGGAATTAGCTCCTTCAAACCTCCAGAGGAAATAACAAAGCAAATAATAACAACAGACAACCACAACGGCACTATTGAATGCTTCCTCTGAGCTGGGCGCTGGACTTAGCATTTTTACATTCATCATTTTTATTCTCACCCCAATCCCAGGAGGGCTTGGGATTTTCCCACGGTGCTAGGGGAGAGCACAGAACTCACAAATGTTAAGCAATTGGCTCAAGGCCACCCAGCTCCAGAGGGAGCCAGTGTTTGTCCCTCTGTGATAGTCACACAGTGCACACTCGCACCTTTGGCCAAGGCTGCCTCAACTCTTCCTGGCCAGTGGGGGCGCCTGGGTGGCTCACAGTCAGTTAAGTGTCCGACTCTTGATTTCGGCTCAGGTCATGATCTCACGGTGCGTGGGTTTGAGCCTTGCCTCCTGCTCTGCACTGACAGTGCACACAGCTCTTCCTGGACAGCAGTGTGAACTGGGCCATATAGGAAATATCATGAAGCCAAGGAGTTCTGTCCCAAGAAAGCCATGTACCCTTCTTTTCCAGGTGAAATTTCAAGCATTTGGGTGATAGAATGGAGTAGGAGGTGGAGTGAAGTGTGTGTACATGTGTGTGCATGTATGAGACAAGACCTGCATGTGGTCAAGTAGAAAGGAAAAGCAACTGAGGCCCAGGTGTCTTCCTCGGAGAACACTTGCTACTGTCAGACGTTTGTCACACATCCCTTCACATGAATCTTACAGCGTCCGCGTGAAGTGAGTTCAATTGTCTCCATTGGTTTTTACAGGGCTGAGTGGCTGAGGTTCCAGAAAAGTTAAGTAACTGGCCCCAAGTCACACAGCTAGTAAGCAGCAGACCCGGGATTAGAGGCTGCCCCTCCGGCCTCTTCCCCACGTCATTATGGTGCTCTAGGAGACACGAGCGGTGCGGCTCTGGAAATTATCACAGCCAGGTGGGGTGACAAGCTAGGTTTCAGGTAAGAGGCCGCTGAAAAGAGTGCTCCTGGGAGACAGAGGGGGAGTCCTGCATGTGCAGCAGGGATGCTGGGGGGAGAGGGAGCAGGAGAGATGCACTTGGGATGGCCTTGGACGGTGGCTTAGATTTGGCTGGGTGGCATGATGGGGAAGCCATTTCTCATTCCAGGCAAGGAGCAGGGGAAAAGCCCAGAGGCTGGGAGTCCCGACATGGTCAGGGAACAGAGAGCAAAGCCAACTGAGGACCAGCGAGTTTGTGGGGGTCTCTGGAGGTCTCTGGAAGGTAAGCTGGGGTTGAGGCCCAGAAGGGAGCCCCTTGGGGAAGGCTGTGGGGAGTGGGCGGCGTGGATCAGAGGAGAAATGAACATACCTGGAGCGCCTCGTTCTCCTTTGATCTGGAACAGCTCTGCAAGGGGAGAGGAGAGGGTTGTAGGCTGGGCCGTGTGGGCGCATCTGCAGAGAGCGCAGCTCAGAGCTGGAAGGCTGCGCCCTTGGGGCCGAGGGGAGATGGGGGATTTGGCCCACAGGAGCCAGAACTCGGGTATTTTCCAGGAATGAGTTTCTTGAAAACGCCCAAAGTTTAGTTGGAAGTAGTGGTGGGCACCGGAGAGCGATAGATCCCTGGGGGCCACAGGAGTGTAGAAAGAAGGTTGAGACCCCCGGACTCTACCCTGTGTTGTCCCAAGACCTTACAGCCAAATCCGTGAAGGAAGAGCCTCAGGTTAAAGGCAGTCCTCGTGCGGATCATGCCTTCACGTCTCATGAAGGGAGGGGTGGTCTCTGTGTCTCAGCATCTGAGCCTGGACTCCGCCCCTCTTCCATAGCCATCACCTCTCTCCACCTCATGGCTCGGCCTTTATCTGTGCTCACTGGGGAGACCACGGCCTCCGGGGGGCCCTGTGTCCGTTCAGCATGTGCTCCCAGGGGCACAGAACCTCAGTCATGGAATTGTTCCCAAAGCCCGAGCTTGTCCCAGGCCTAAGAGCTGGTGCTCCGTCCAACAGCGTGGACCGTGCAACAATGAGGGCACACCGAGCGGCTGGTTTTGCCCAAATCAGCTCTTCCTGTCCCGGAAGGAACAGCCAGAGAGAGTGGCGGGTGCAGTGGGTGGACAGCCTTGCCTGGCCCAGGGAAGACCGAGGGAGGGGGAGGCCACTGGCATGTCCACCTTCAGGGTTGTCACCTCCTGTGTGCAGCCCTATCTTCCAAGCCACCATGCTTCCCCCGTGGGCCCACCGCCCTCTCCCTCCAAGGTTCCCACGTGGCCTGGACGGGCTTCGTGCCTACCATGATGCTCTTGCCACCAGCATATCAGTTGGCTGCATGGGAGCAGTGCTGGGAATCGCCCCAGGCTCTGTGTTTTACCCACCTTCCCAAACATTCTAGATCCACCTGTGGGCTTTGTGACTAACACCTGGCCTCGGGCTGTTTGCTCTTGTCCGTGGCTCTTGGAGGTCACACTCTGCTTGGATAGAGCCCTTGGTTCCTAGGTTCTTGACCCACCGGTCTACACCCCCAATGGGGCTGGAACCTCATGCCCCACCCCGTGTGGCTCTCACCTCTTGTCTTGGGCCAGGGTTCTGGAATGCCCTCTTTGCCAAGGAAGGAGATTCAGGCCCAAAGAACCCCTTGCCCATGAACCAGCTGCCCCTACTTTCCATCCTCTGAAGCGTCCCAGTGCAGGAAAGAGGGGGCCAAACCTGGGCTCTGAGTGAAGTTGTCCACCTTCTGCAGCAGGTGCTCCTGTCTGGTGCGGACCTGGGTGATCTGGGCCTGCAGGACTTGCAGTCCCAGGAGAGGCGGGACGGGCATTGACTGGAGCAAAGAGAAGGACGGGCTGTCCTCTGTGGCCAGCGTTCCATTGGTGAAGTGAATCTCCAGGGCCCAGAGCCGCTCCTGCAGATTCAGAACTGGACACCCCACCCCCACCCCACAGCATCCTTTTAGGGACCTCATTAAAGCCCCAGGCATGTGAGCATGTCCCGGACATTCCTGTGTCATATGTATAGCTTCTGTGGGTCCTGAATACTAAACACGCATTTCATGTGCTATGAGGACCCAGCATGAGCACAGAGCTCTTTTTATATCTTGCACGTGTGCACTTTACACCATGATGTCACACGTTCACAGAATATTCCTGCAGGGCCTAGGGACATACCTACAGCATCACGATCAACCTTCAACCTTCCCGCAGGCTCTTGGCATGAATGTATGATGACTAATATACTGGCATGACCTAACCACGCGTGACCTTAATATGCAAGTGACTCATGTTTATGACAGCTGAGTGCGCGATGTTCTTGTGTGACGTCAGCGTCTGCAGATGGGATTGCTTCACGACCTTAATATTTGGACTGGGGACACTTTGAAAGTTAAATCATTTGAAAATGAACAGCCTGCTCAATAAAGCCCCTTCACACTCAGACACTAGGGATCCTTGATGAAAGCGGCACACGACATTGTGGGCGAAATTATTGCTCTGTTCACTGCTATAGGCACACACAGGTTCACGTGAGCTTTCTCTCTCTGTCTCTCTCTCTCAATCTGTCTCTGTCTCTCTTTCTCTCATACACACATGCAGACACACACATACACACATGCTCCTATGGCCACTCTCCTCCCCATCCATGTGGCTACCCAAGGACTAAGAACTTTCTGTCAACAGGTGACCCCACAGCTCTTCACTTAAGCCTGAGCCCTGTGTCAGCCCGGGAAGCACCAGGCAGAACCCAGACCTCTTTACCTTTCACCACCAGCAACCCGGCACCTGTGGTAAGGAGAATCAGATAGATGACCACTATGACCGTGGAGCAGTTCACCGCCTTTCTCTTCCTTGACTTGTGATCTGAAACGCAACCCAGGTAGAAAGTAGCTATTGCAGAAGGCAGAGGGCAGGAAGCCCCAAACTGTGTCCGATCCCCTCTCTGTGTGAGCAGAGGGCTTCCTGCGAGGTCGAGGGCAAAGACACAAAGTCTCACTGCCTCCAAATCTTCCCCCTGATCCTCCTCTTCCCACAAGCCTGGCAGTGCCACTGTTGGTCACTCATTGGGGTGGCTGGGGACACAAACACCCGGCCACACAGCATTAGCTGCAGAACACAGTCCTTAAGCCAGGCTCAGTGTCAAAGCCCCAGCACGGTGCCCGGAAGTAGGGGGCCCTCAAGAGAGGCTCATCAGGCGAGTTGATGAATGAATATACTTGAATTTCAAAACCTTGGGAGAAGGATGCCTGTTGCCACTTTATAAACTGGGAGTGAGGCTTGGAGAAGTTGGAAAACCTATCATGTTATGAGACGCAGATCTGGGATTCAGATCCAGCCTTTGGCTTTCTTCTTCTTTAGGTTATTTCATTATAAAAATAAAACATGCTTAATATGATTTATCAAACAATACAGAGGGCATTGCAAAGGTTAATGATCTTGCGATCAGGGACTTTAAGGGACCTGAATTCCTCAGCGTCCTAACCTGCTGACATAAGCTTTGGTGGCGTTCTGGGGTGTGGCCTTTTTCTTTATCTTGTTTGCTTGCGGAAACAGACCCATAGTCTGCTGAATAGACTTGTTTTTTTCTTTCGGTTTACACGGTTTACACAGTCAATGTCATCTTACATACAATACAGCACGTTGCTTTGTGCAATGATTGCTTTTCTATGGACATTCCTCCAGTCTTTTGTTTGTTTGTCTTTTGTCCTTTTGCTTTGTAGAGAGAGATTTAACCATTCTTTTAATAGCTGCCTAATACTCCTTCAAGACAAGAGCCACAATTCATAAAGATGTTTCCTTGTTGACAAGCTGTTTCCCCATTGACAAGTTTGGGGGGTTACAAAAGAGGCCACAGTGGTTCTAACTCCGGTCTTTCCCCCACGCCAGCTGTCTCCCCACTCTGGGGCATCCAGAGGCGGGGAGCCAGCCTGCAGAAAGCCCTGCAGTTTACCACCACTGACACTGACCAAGCACCGACTCGGTGCCAGGCCCTGTCCTATATCGTCTCTAATGCTGCCCACGGTCCTGCAAGGTAGGTGTGATCATCCCTTTGCACGGACCTGGTGTTCAGAGAAGTTAGAGCAGTACAACAGGCACGTGTCCTTGGGTCCGTCGGACCCCAAGGCCTGAGCTTGCCTCATTAGCCTACACTGACCATCACCCTTGGGAAAATGCAGTTGAAATGAACTCCAAGGGCAGGCATGAAGGGAAAAGGGATCTTAGGTGAGCATCCCAGGGGAGGGGGTCAGGGGTTGTGAACACATTCCTTTGCTTTGTGGCAGGTGGCGGTGTGTATGAACCTTGCGTCTGTTTTCTGTCACCCGTGGAACTGTTATTCTGCTGACGATTGTTCCAGCCACTGCAGAGCAGAAATCTCTGTGTCAGTATTGTCGAATGCACGCTGGTCTCAAGATGGCCCCGGCAGCCACAAGAGGAGTGTGGTGATTGGGTGATTTCTGGTTAGCGGTACTCGGTTATGCTTAGCCTAGTGTAGAGTGTCCCCTGCACTGCACCTCCCAAATGGGGGCCCACACAGCAGTGAGCTCTCTAACACGCAACCTGGCCACGTCTCTTCCCTATCTTCAGCCCTCCAGTGGCCATTCACTGTCCACTGTCCTCTTCACCTCCTCCCGGCCAGTTCTCCTGTGGCTACACCTCCATACACACACCCCCGTGGACCCCGACCAATAGTCAGGCCGGACCACTCGTGGCAACACCCTTCTGATTCCACGCCACGTATCTCCTCTGAGTACATGACCTTGCCTCCTCCCTTCTGCATGACTAATTCTTCCTCATCTTTTGGGAGCACAGTGAATGCTCCAAGATGCATTCTCTGACTCCCCTGGGTTAGGTGGGGTCCTGCCCCCTTTCCCCACATTGCTCTGGGTTTCTACCTGCTTTGACATCCATCACCCTGAACTGTGTCTGTTTATGCCTCAGTTTCTCCCCAATAGCCCGGAAGCTTCTTGGGCTGCCTTCTAGCACCAACATGCTGTGGACCACACACTGCGTGCTGAAAAGATGGGTGCTGAATGGAGGGATGAGTGGCTGCGGAGGTTTGGGTACTGAACACATACAGAGGGGAGCGCCGCCAGTTTAAGTGTATTGGAAATGCATCAGGAACGCAACTGCAGACCTCAGGCAAGTGTGTCATCGTGGCGAGATGGGAAACGTGTAAGGGAAGCTTCATATTTAACAAAAGACGGTGGACAATGAATGCAATCTTTTAGACAGCACTACACTTTCTTTTTAAAAAGATGTATTTATTTTAAGATATATGTAGAAAGGGACAGAGAGAGAGATTGAGTGAGAGAGAGAATCCCAAGCAGACTCCACACTGTTAGCCCACAGCCCAATGCGGGGCTCGAACTCACAAACCAGACAGCACTAAACTTGATGAAACAATGGGAATAGAAAGACAGAGTGCTTCAGAGAGCCGGGCGTTACACAGGTCAGAGGTGGCAATGGGGGCCAGCATGGAAAATACAGATATTTTCTTTTCTTTAATTCACATTTTATTCTAATTAAATGGGGGACATATAGTTTTCTTGAACAACTTTAAAAAAATTGAGATTCAAGTTAGTTAACATATGAAAACATGAACGTGTTCAAACCAGATGGTAGGAGGGGTGGAAGGCATTTGAGTAAGGATAATGAGAGGAAACACAGGCATAGTAGTAGGATGGGAGTAGTTCAGGAGTGTTCACTCAGGCCCAGGGTGCTTTTTTTTTTTAATGTTTATTTATTTTTGACAGAGGGAGACAGCACGTGAGTGGGGGAGGGGCAGAGAGAGAGAGGGAGACACAGAATCCGAAGCAGGCTCCGGGCTCTGAGCTGTCAGCACAGAGCCTGATCGGGGCTCGTAGCCACAAGCTGTGAGATCATGACCTGAGCCAAGTCAGATGCTTAACCGACGTTAACCCAGGGGCCCCAAACATATTTTTTAATATATGAAAAAATAGAGAATATAAAAAAGAACAAATGGAAATTGTAGAACTTCAAAGTACCAATTTAAAAAGAATCTCACTAGATGGGCTCAACAGGGCAATAAATGTGATAAAGGAAAGAATCAATGAACTAAACGATAGAACAATAGAAATTATCCTTCCTGGAAAATAGAGTAAATTGACTAAAAAAAAAAAAAAAATAAAGAGACTTAGAGACTTATGTATCAATAACAAAGCACATAATATTCATATCATTAAAATCCCAGAAAGAGTGTGAAGCTGAAAAAATACTTAAATAATGGTGGCTAAAAACTTCTCAAATTTGGTAGAAGTCACAAACCTACCAATTCAAGAAGCTGAGCAAAAACCCAAACATGATAAATTCAAAGCAATCAGTAACAAAACACATCATGAGTAAAAAAATCTGAAAAAAAAAAACCCTCCATACCAAGAAAATTAAAAATCTAAAGAAAAAGAAAACATCTTGAAAGTAGCCAAGGAAAAATGATCCATTACCTATAGACATATCAGCCTAAATGACAGCAGATTTCTCATCTGAAAACAGAAGTGACATGACATTTTTCATGTGCTCCAAAAAAATGAATTATCAACTGTATCCAGTGAAAATATTCCTTAAGAATGAATAGGAAATAAAGAGATTCTCAGATGAAGGAAAACTAAGTGAAGTTATTGCTGCTAGATCTACCTTTAAAGAATGGCTAACAGGGGGCACCTGGCTGGCTCAATTGTGACTCTTGATCTCAAGGTTTTGGGTTGGGTGTAGAGATCACTTAAAAATAAAATCTTGGGTGCTCGCTTCGGCAGCACATATACTAAAACTGGAACGATACAGAGAAGATTAGCATGGCCCCTGCGCAAGGATGACACGCAAATTCGTGAAGCGTTCCATATTTTTCCCTATGACCCAGCAATAGCACTGCTAGGAATTTACCCAAGGGATACAGGAGTGCTGAGGCATAGGAGCACATGTACCCCAATGTTCATAGCAGCACTCTCCACAATAGCTAAAACATGGAAAGAGCCTAAGTGTCCATCAACAGATGAATGGATCAAGAAGATGTGGTTTATCTATACCATGGAATACTACATGGCAATGAGAAACAATGAAATCTGGCCATGTGTAGCAACATGGATGGACCTTGAGGGTGTTATGCTGAGCGAAATAAGTCAGGCAGAGAAGGACAAATATCATATGTTTGCACGTATAGGAGGATTAGGAGGAACTTGACGGAGGAACAAGGGGGAGAAGAAGGGCGGAAATGGTGGGGGAAAGGGAGAGAGGCAAACCATGAGAGACTCTTGAATGCTGACCAAAACTGAGGACTGATGGATGTGGGGGGAAGGGGGGGATGGGCATGGAGGAGGACACTTGTGGGGATGAGCACTGAGTGTTATGTGGAAACTAATTTGACAATAAACTATTTGTAAAAAAAATAAATAAATAAAAATAAAATAAAATAAAATCTTGGTGTGCCTGGGTGGCTCAGTTGGTTAAGTGTCCAACTTCAACTCAGGTCATGATCTCACAGTTTATGAGTTCGAGCCCCACATCAGGCTCTGTGCTGACAGCTCAGAACCTGGAGCCTGCTTCGAATTCTCTCTCCCTCTCTCTCTGCCCCTCCCCTACTCACAGTCTGTCTCTGTCTCTCTTAAAAATAAACAAACATTAAAAAAATTTTTTTTAATAAAAATAAAATCTTAAAAAAAAAGAATGGCCGAAGGAAGTTCTTCAAACAGAAGGGCAGTGATAATAGCAGAAGACATGGCACTTCCAGAAGGAAAGAAGAAAAAAGAATGAGTAAACATGGAACTGTGTTTAGACCAACGCCCTTGTAGTTTTTTAAAAACACATTTGATGGTTGAAACAAAAATTATTATTATGTGATACCTAGTGCATGTAGAGGAAATGTTTAAGATGATTGCATTTCAGAATTGGAAAGTCTCAAAAGACATAAATGGAAATAAGATTTCCACACTTGACTCAAAGTGGTAGAAAGCTGGTATCAGTAGACTCTGATAAATTATGTATGTACATTGTAGTGCTCAGAAAAATAAATCAAGAAAACTATTTCAAATAATAAACTAAAAAACAAACAAAAACTATAAATAAGTCAAAATGGAATTCTAAAACATGTTCAAGTAGCTCATAGGAAAGTAAAATAAGAAAAACTGGTAATGGGAAACAGAGGAACAAAGAGAAAATGCATAATAACAGAGCAGATTTAAGCCCTAACACATCAATAATTACTTTAATGTACACGGTTTAAATATATCAATTAGGAGGCACCTGGGTGGCTTAGTCAGTTGGGCGTCTGGCTCTTGATTTTGGCTCAGGTCTCTATCTCACTGTTGTGGGATCGAGCCCCATTTCAGGCTCAGCATGGAGTGTGGAGTCTGCTTGGGATTCTCTCTCTTTATCTCTCTCTCTCTCTCTCTCTCTCTCTGCCCCTCTCCCACTCGTGTGCTCCCTCTCTCTCTCTTTCAAAATAAATAAACTTTAATAAACAAACAAACCAACTTGATGCAAAATTGATATAACTGAAAGGAGAAATCAATATATCCACAGTTTTGCTGGGGATGTTAACATCCCTCTCTAAGAAATTTGTAGAAAGTCAGCAAAGGTACAGAAGAAATGAACAACAGCATAAACCAATAGAATCTAATGAACAGTTATAGAATACTCCATGCTACAACAGCAGAATACACATTCTTTCCATGTACACATGGGATATTCACCAACGTAAACTCTATCATGCATCCTAAAACAAATCCCAACAAAATGGAAAAGAAATGAAGTTGCATAGAGTATGTTTCCTGACGATCAAATCAAAACAGAAATCAGTAACAGACAATATGAAAGACCTCTAAACACTTGGAAAATTTTTTTAAAAATTAAATGATGTATGGGCTATAAAGTCTTAAATAATTTTTTTTTTTTGAAGAGACAGAGGGAGAGCAGGGGAGGGACAGAGAGAGAGGAAGACATAGAATCTCATGCAGGCACTGTACTGTCAGTGCAGAGCCTGACATAGGGCTTGAACCGATGATCTGTGAAATCATGACGTGAACCAAAACCAAGAGTTGGATATTTAACTGATTGAGCTACCCAGTCACCCCTTAAGTAAAAATTTTAAAAAACAGAACTGATCAACAGTAAGAATACAACATATCAAATTATTGGATTCAGCTAAAGCAGTACTGGGAAGGAGTTCAGAGCAGCACTAAAAGGCTTACATTACAAATGAGGAATGGTCTCAATCCAATAAGCTAAGATGCTAGCTTGAGAAATTGGAAAAGAAAAGAAAAATAAACCCTAAGCAACCACAAACAAACAAAATAACAAAGATCAAAGCAGAAATCAATGAGATTTAAAATAGGAAAACAAAAGAGAACATCAATAGAACAAAACACTGGTTCTGTGAATAAAACCCATAAAACTGATAAGGCTATGGCAAGATTGACAAAGAGAAAAAGACACAAATCATCAACATCAGGAATAAAACAGGAGCTATTACCACAGATCCTGCAGCCAAGAAAATAAGAAAATCCTGTCACTGACTTTATGCTCACAACTTAGAAGAAATGAACCAATTTCTCAAAAACTGCAAGTACCAAAACTCAGCCAATATAAAATACATAATACAAATGTCTGTATTTATTGAATAAACTTAATTTGTACTGAAAAACCTCCTAAAAATGAAATATCCAGGCCCAGATAATTTTATTGGAGCATTCTATCAAAGCTTTTAAGAGAATTAACACTAGTTTTACATAGTCTCTTACGAGATAATGGAAGAGTAGAGGACACGCCCTAATTCATTTTAGGAGGTCAGGATTATCTTGAAATGAAAACCCAAGACAATATAAAAAAAGAAAACTGATTAGTATCTTTCATGAAACGTGACATAAAAATTCTCCATAAAATATTAATAAACCGTATTAAATGATGTATAAAAAGAATTTATGTGCCATGACTAAATGGGATTTCCAGGTATACAAGCCTGGTTCAATATCCAGAAATCGATCAATATCATCCACCATGTCAATGAAATAAAGAAGAAAAATCAGATAACCATATAACTGATGCAGAAAAAACACTTGACAAAATCAAATTCACAATAAAATTCTCATAATTATAATTCATAATTCTAACTCTTAATACGTAACAAATTCATAATTTAAAGCTTTCAACAAACTAGAAATAAAAGAGAATTTCCTTAACTTAAAAAAAGGAGCATCTAATAAGGTGCCTGGGTGGCTCAGTCAGTTAAGTATCTAACTGTTGACTAGGGCTCAGGTCATGGTCTCACAGTTCATGAGTTCAAGCCTCGCTTTGGGCTCTGGCACTGACAGTGCAGGGCCTGCTTAGGATTCTCTCTCTTCCTGTATCTCTGCCCCTCCCGCATGTACACACATACTCCTTTTCTCTCTCAAAAATAAATAAAATAAAACTTAAAAGGAGCATCTAAAAATTTTTAAAGGTAACATGATATATAATAGTGAAATGGAATCATTTTCTCTGAAGATTGGGAATGAGGCAAGGATGTCTGTTCTCACTCTCTTATTCAGTCACATGTGATATACTACTGGAAAATAAGTGGAAATTGGTGGAAATCACAACTAAAACATAATGGCATTTACAGTCTCTCCAAAGGAAATGAAATCTTTAGATATAAAGGCAACAAAATGTATACAGGACCTGTAGGCTGAAATTTTGAATACCCTGATTCAAAACCAAAACCAAAAATCAAATATAGAGATCTAAATAAATGTGGAGGTACACTGTCTTGAATTGGAAGGTTAAACATAGTAAGATGTCAGTTCTCCAAAACTGATCTGGAAGTGTCACATAATTCCGATAAAATCCCAGCAAGATTTTTGGTAGGTATCAATAAGCTTATGCTAACATTCGTATGGAAAGGTGCAAGACGTAGAATAGCTAGACTCATCTTGAAAAAGAACAAAATGTGAGGAATAACTATTTGATGTTTAGACTTGCAACAACCTGTAGTAATCAAGATGGTGCGGTATCGGTGGAGAGCTGGGTATATGGATTTAAAGAACACAGAAGGCATAAAGAACACAGAAATCATCCTTACACGAAGATAACCAACTGATTTTTTTTTCCACAATGGCACAGAAGTAATTTAATGGAGGAAGCATAGCCTTGTCAGCAAATGGTGTTGGAGCAATTGGACACCCATAGGCAAAACAAATAAACAAAGAAAACTTGACCTAAACTTCACTTCACATCATATATTCATATATATACATATATACATGTATGATAAAATAAAAGTTTTATAGTTTCACATTTTACAGTTAAGTCCATGGTTCATTTTGAGTTTATTATATATATATTATATATGTATTATATATAATTTGGTTTTTTTAAATTTAAATTCAAGTTTGTTAACATATAATATAGTATTGGTTACAGGAGTAGAATTTAGTGATTCATCCCTTACATATAATACCCAGTGCTCATCCCCAAAAGTGCTCTCCTTAATATCCATCACCAATGTAGCCCATTCCCCCACCCACCTCCCCTATAAAACTTTTAGAATTAAACAAAAGAGAAAAATTGTGGGTCCTCAGGCTGGGTGAAGAAGTCTTGACACCAAACACAATCTGTAAAAGGGAAAATTGCTAGGTAGGGCCTCTCCCATAGAATTAAATACTTTTGCTTCATAAAAGACTGTTAAGAGGATGAAAACACATGTTACAGACTGGGAGAGAATATTTGCAAACATTAGTAGCCATTAGGAAAATGCAAATCAAAGCTATAATAGGCTATCACAATCAGACACCCATCAGAACTGCTAGAAGAAAAATAGTAATGACACCAATTGCCGGCAAGGACCCAGAGAAACTCAATCCGTTGTACATCACTGGTGGGAATGTAAAATGACACAATCACACAGGAAAAATAGATCCACGGCTCCTTATAAAACAAAACGTACACTTAGAATCCAGCAATTGCACTTTGAGGCATTTATCCCAGAGAAATGAAAACGTAGGCTGAAACAAAAACTTTTCCATAAATGATCATAGCAGCTTTATTCATAGTAGCCCCAAACTGGCAACAATGCATTCATCTTTCAAGGGGTGCGTGGTTAAACACATACATTCATGTCTGGAGTAATTCTCATGAAAAATACCCATTAATAAAAAGAGCTATGATTCATAGACCACCTTGGATGAGTCTCAAGGGAATTGTGCTCTATGGGAAAAAAGTCAGAATTAACAAAGTTACGTATTGTGTGATTTCGTTTATATAACGTTCTTTAAACGGCAAAATTATAGACTTGGTGATTGTCAGGGGGCACTGGTTGCCAGTGGGGGGGTTGAGGGGTGTGTATGTGTGGCTGTGAAGATAGCCTGACACAGAGTCTGGTTGTGAAGGAACAGTTTGGGATTCAGATACTGGTGCTGGTTACACAAATATGCACACCGGATAAACTTGTAGAGAACTGTATTCACACACACTAACGAATGCATGCGATGAAATCTAAATTAACTGTAAGTTGTACCAACATCAATTTCCCGGCTGTCATATTGTAGCTATGCAAGATGTCCTCACTGCGAGAAACTGGGTGGGGGTCACACACACCTCTCTATACATGTTTTTGCAACTTTCTGTGAGTCTATAATTATTTCATAAGAAAAAGTTAGGGGAAAAAGAACCCTAGGGTGGCGCTGGATGTCTAAAAGATGCTGAGAAATAGTGACGTGACAAAAACAAGGTCGGAACAAGGACCTGACGTGACAGTAATCACATCAGCAGGGCTGACCCTGAATAGATTCCAGGGTTGAGGTCCATTGGGAGAATGTTTAAAATTATCTTTAAAGCAGGAAGAATAGACAGCTAGACCCACAGCTGGGAGCCAGTGCTGACTGTTAATTAAAACAAACAATAGCTTTGCAACCTGTACTTTTGGGGAGTTTTCTCTGTCAAGAAGAATGCTCTTCAGACTGAAAATGGTGGGAAGGCGTATCAAGAAGCAAGATGTGAAGGCTGAAATGGTTGAGGGCTCAGGGTGAGAGGTTCAGACAGATTACATCCCACAGGCCTGCAAGAGCTTCCTGATGTGCTAACGGAACTCCTTCTTGAGAAACCAGACACGCTGGGGGAAAGACAGGAAGCTCAATAAAGAAAAATGCCCATAGTTTTCCAAAAGGTGGACAGGAGTGCATCCCAGAAGGATACTGACATAGGGGGCAAATGGAGAGCCTCTTGTTCTAGCCCAGATGCTCTGCCGTTGAGGTGGAGGATGAAGCCGATACTGGTCCATGAGGAAAGACCTGGGGTTTGGGTGGACCTTCAGGGCAGCAAGGGCAGTGGTATGTTGAGTCTCTTCAGAAAACGAAAGCACTCTTCAGCAGACAATAAGGAAAGGGAGGGAGTGAGGAAGGAAGGAAGGAAGGAAGATGCTTGGAGCCATTTAGTGCTGAAGCAAGGAGTTTTCTTCATTTCAGTAAGCCCTGAGGGGGTTCCTATGTTACAGAGCCTCATAGGATTACTGTCCATAATGGCATTCATCTAGAAAGTTCCATATATTCCACGATCTGTGTATCAGAAGACAGAAAGTTGCGGATGTATTTATAAAATTGTTCCTTCCAACGAAGCTGGAGTGTTTTGTTGGTTGGTTGATTGGTTAGATTTTTAGTTAGTGGCATCTGTGAGCCAAATCAGAAATCTGGAATTCCCCCCTTGAAGCTGGTCTCCCCCCTCACTTGCCTTGCCCCACCATTATAGTTCTACTGACTTGACTTCTAATATCTTTCCAGAACATTCTCTCTTTTCCTTCCTCATAACCACTGCCTCTTATTGTCTGTTGCTGCCATGCTTCTCTCTGTCCTCAGAGTTACTCTTTTTAGCTCATCCTGGGTTTATGATATCAAGTAATCTCAAATGCAAACCAGGGCCTCTTTGCCCAACGTCAAACTTTCAACACTCCCCATTGCCTTCAGGACAAAGTCTAAATTAACTGGTCCTAGGCTCAATCTCCACTGAACTTCCCCACTCAGTGTTGGGGAACCATTCCACCTCATGGAACCATTTGTAATTCTCTAAATAGTCCCTATTGAGAGATCATAAACGTGTGGTCCTCTATTCCTGCCCCAGTCAGCATCTTCTTTCGCTAATTCCCTTTATCCTTCAAACTTTAGAAGAGCTCTCACCTCTGACCTCCACATCAGACCACGTTAGATCTGACCAGAGATCTGTCCTATGCTGGTGACAAATTGTATAGAAATAGTTCACGGGTGACCTCACCCCACCACCCTCCTGCCACTACCAACATGACTGAGGGTTGACTCCCCGTTAGCTTTTGCCTGTTTCCTCGGTGCTGAGAGCAGTGCCTGCCAGGTGCTCAGTATGTTTGATCAGCTGACATTGCGTGCACATTTTCAGTATCTTAAAAAGGCATATATGTAGAATGCTGCATTCCCCCAAAGTTCTGAATAGCCAACAATTATTAAAGTCATTTGCATACATGCCTTCTCTGTTACCACTTTGTAAATTCCTAACGGCAGAACATCCAACTCCCTACCATTGTACCCCTTTAATTTCCAGCCGGTGACCACACGCATAAATGCTGTGAGAGACAGATCAGATCAGGGGACAGAACTTCGCTTGTTCTGAACATACAACCTCGAGAAAAGACTGGGAGTAGGGATGACTCATTAGTTCAGAAGGTAAATCCAAGAGAATATTCTAGAATGGGAAACCAGAGAGCCCCTGAGTATGAAGCACTCACTGGTGACTTTAAATTCTAGAAGATTTTAAAAAATCCATCACCTGTATAACAAGGACGGAGGAAAGAAAGACGGCAGAGTTGTCTGGATTTTTAAAACCTGAACTGAATCTAAGACAAACTAATTATGAAGCGACAAATATAGCCTAGCCCACACGAAATGGAGAAAGCACTCCCTGATCAACACATCAGTTATAATGGAAGTCACCTTAAAGAATTTTAAAGGAGTCACATTAAATAGCTATGTGGCACTGGCTTTAGTTCTGTGGAACTTTCTCATCTCTCGTGTTGCTTTGCCATTTCGTCACACAACCTGTGTGTCCAAATAAGACGCTAATAAAAAGGAGGAGCATATGGTAAGCATTAGCATTAATCTAGGGGAAATTATTCGAATACAATTTATTGCAAAGCTAGAAAGACAACCCCAACTACAGGCTAATGATACAGCATCTATTACCAGCATTATACGAATTCCAGACTGAAGCATTCCAGAAATGGGTTAGTAAGAGTCTATGGTACAAACCAAGGCTTCCTATCACCTTGTCCATCCTTACGTTGCCAGCAGAAAAAGTCTATCACAGGCAATGTCATGACTGGGAAGGAGTACTTTACCATTGATTTCAAAGGTCTCCATTGCAGGGAACATGGCGTGGTCGATGGCTTCTCTTTCTCCGGTATTAGCCAAGAACTCGTCTTCCTTGAGAATTTCTTTATTTTCCATTGTGAAGCTTTATAGATGGCCCAAAAGTCCTAGAGCCAGCAGAAATGTTCCCCTCAAGAGGAACCACTTGGGGAAAGATTGTTCCCATTTAACTACTGCTGCTAACTGTAGGACACAAGCACTTCCCTTTGGCTCTGATTTCTGAATCTGCAAAATGTTTCCTGACATGATCAGAATTGGACGTTTCTCAAAAACAAGGTATTCACATGTGGGGCTCCTGCTCGGTGCAGCTGCTTGTTAAGGCGGGGGGGGGTGGGTGGGAGGGGAAGGGGAGCGTCGAGGTGGCTTTAGAGCTTAAGTCACAGGTCCTTGGAACCACCCAGGCCCCTGAGAGCAGGGTGTTGGACGGGCCAGGGAGGATGTTTCCCTCCCTGCCTTCTGTGCATCCGAGCCTTGCCATCATTACAGACCCAGGACACTGTCCCAAGCCTTCTATGCCTCACACGGAAATCTCCCTCCCTTGGCCTACTTTGGCCTTAGGGTTCATCTTTGATCCTCAAAGTATGGATCCTGGAGCAGCAGCATCAGGATCGCCTGGAAACTTGTTAGAAATGCAGAGTCTTAGGTCTCATCCCCCGTGAGTCCAGATCTATAGTTGAACTAGATTTGCGGGTGACATACCTACACCCTGGACGAGCACTGCTCTGTGCCACAACTCGTAGCATGTAATTCTGTTTCCGCTTGCGTTTTTCCATACTCTCTCTGGGTGGGTGCACATGCATGCTTGCTCTGGCCCCAGTAAGAGCGGAACTCCTTGAGGGGAGAACCCCCTTCCCCAGCTCCCTCTTGTCAGGCATTCCCCACCCCTTCTGATGAATAGCTGGGTGGTGAAGTTACAGACCCCATGAGTTCAAACGTTCAGGTTCAAATTCTGCCTGTCCCACGTAGCAGCTGTATGCCCACGGGAACATGGCATAAGGTCCGAGCGTCTCACTTTCCTCCTTCATAGTCTAAGGAAGACGGTGATATTTGTTGTGTTGGCGAAATGGACTAGACCACGTACAGTGGACAGGAGGACACCTGGCTATGATCACTAGAGACATGAGCTTCCTGGTTTCCGGGGAGAAAAGGGAAAGAGTGCTATTAAGTGAGGCAGTGACTGAAGCCCCTGACAGAATGGAGCAGGGCCAGGGGCGGGAACATCCCAGAGAGCTTACTGATCGGCCCCGGGTGCGGGGGCTGTCCGGGGCTTTGCCTGGAGAAAGAGATGGGTGGTGGCCTCCCAGGTCAGAATGACGGCAAGTTCAGCCACACAGGCAGGGCGGCTTGAGGGCGGAGGAGGCCTGAGACTTTGGGGCTGCTTGGAACCTGAGAGGTGAAGAGGAAAGGTGGCCCGAGATGAGGATGGGCCCCGCTAAGCCACTTTCTTCAGCCTGTGGGCATGGCAGAAAGCAAAAAAGGGAAGGAACTGGAAAGTGAGTTACTGGCAGTGCCCGCAAAGCAGAGGTCCCAGTGGCACCCGCAATTTCAGCATTCAGGAAGTCCCTGGCTGGGGCTGAGGTGCTGGCAGCCACAGCTGGCACCGGGAGGGTTAAAGATGGGATATGAAAGGAGCTAGCAGCTCTAGTCAGAAGTTTGGGCCACGCAAGATAGTAGGGGCTGCAGGAGGGTTCCCCACCCCCCGAGGGAGGGAAATCCTCCAGGGACAGGAACCTGCTCATTTAGGCTGCGGGGCCTCCTCCCCCTGCCTGGTCAGCTCTGCTCTGGCCAAGAGTAATCCTCATTTGCGGTGGGCTAGTAACCGGGCGCGGCCAGCCTTGGGGGGAGTGTTTAGTGGATATCAGATGTGGTTCCTTTGGCTCTAGATATGGGGCCAGAAAGACCCAGGCCACAAACCCAACTCTTTCATGAACTTGCTGGGTGACATTGGGTAACTTTTCACTTCTCTGGGCCTCAGCACAAAGGAATAGAGCATCGAACTATTAACGGATATCCAGGATTTATCAGGCGTCAAGCATTGCACTACACACACACATATAGTACTCAAAACTCTCAACAGCATGCAGCTAGTCTCAGCTCTTGTGGTTAGAAAGTGAGGCGGCCAGAATTTGAATCCAGGATACTCTCTTTCTTCAGCCTGGTTTAAACCTAGTTTGATCCAGAAGCTGTAATCCAGTAGTTCACACTGGAGGAATTTTTTGAAAATGCACATCCCATTTCTCCACCTCCAGCCTGAGAGTCTGGTTTTAATAAAAGCCCCACGGCTGGCTCTAATGTGCAGCCAGACTGAGGACCTTTGCGCGCGCGCGCACGCGCACGCACGCACACACACACACACACACACACACACACTAAGATAAAACAGTCACAAGTAGCACAGAGATGCTAAGGGACTCCTTCCTGGAAGGATCCATCAGGTTGAACCATACAAAATTACTGATACTCATCCCTTTTTGACATACAGTAAATGGCCACTTCCTAGGATTCGAGCTAATCCATTCAGCCTGCAAGGATGGGCCTTGAATAAGGCAATTGAGGCACCAGCTTTGGGTGCAAAAGATTCAGTACTCAGGGTCATTAACAGTGTAACACAACATTCTAAAAATCAAAGTTAATGCAAAAAGCTCGTGATGAACAAAATGCCAGTATCTTAAAAGAAAAGCAGGATCCCATGCTGCACTTGCAATGACCCATCACTTTCTCTCCCTGCTCCCAGCAGGGCTCTTTACCCTGTTTCAGTGATCTCATTTGCAAAATGGGATTCCAGTGGGTGCCCTGTTTGCCCAAAGGGTGGGTGTGAGGGTCAAACAAAAGAATAAGCGTGTGTCCATGTTTGTCAGTGAAAGGGCTCTCAGTAGAGTGACATCTCCTGTCAAGCTGGCACGTAATGTTTTGTTACCCTTAAAAATCCCTTAAATCTCCCATAAAGCACAAAACACACAGTTTGGGAAATATTGTACAGTCTCTTCTTAAGTGTCTTCCACTCAGACACTTTTATCTTTGGGAATAAGGATTGGGCTGTGTTTTCTCTCGAGCACCAGATGAAATAGTTAACTTGCACTTGGGACCATGTTGCTCAAGAAATGCAGGCTTCGGCTTTATTTTTCTAGTGCAGGTAATTGGGTTGGAGAATTTAAAGGCGTGTGCAGAGTGGCTCTGATGTAGTTACATCGAGTTCTGTTGTTCTCCGAAGTGACAGCCGAGTGGCTCACGGTGCTCTGTCAGACAGGGGTCATGGGTCTGGAGTCCCAGGCAAGTGTGTTCCCGTGCCTGGTGAGCTCTGTAAAGCTGAACTTTCTGTGAACCAGTGGGTCCCAAGCGAGTGTGGCTGACAGACCACCCAGCAGATCAAAAACTCCCAAGCAGCCCTGTTCCAGCTAAACACTGGGCAACCATGTGAACGCATGATGTAAAAACCACCGGCACAAACCCAAGTGTTCAAAACAGACAAATGAAACTCTACAGCCAGCAGGTGAGCCAAGTCACCAAGGGTGGCCCCACGGTCTCCGCTGTACCTCACTGGCTGTTTGGCCATTTGTTCTGTCGTCTGCCTGAGCTCGTCAGCAGAGACCATGGAAAGGAGGACCCAGGCAATATATAAAGTATATAAAGGAAAAATGTTAAACGTTCTATTGACTTTATTTTTTTTTCTAGTTGTGCGTGATGAGGTGGTGGTCAGTGTCCCCAGGCCGAGCTCATCACCATCGCCTGGTGCTTAATGAGGCTTAATAACTGCTGATTGAGCTTGGGGCTCCTGGGTGGCTCAAATGGTTGAGCGTCTGACTCTTGATCTCGGCTCAGGTCATGATCTCACAGCTCATGAGTTTGAGCTCCGTGTCGGGCGGGCTCTGTGCTGATGGTGTGCAGGCTGCTTGGGATTCTCTGTCTCTCTCTCCTCCCCTGTGTGCACAGCCTCTTTCTCTCTCACACAAAAGAAATAAACATTAAAAAACACTTTACAATAACTGCTGATTAATAAAAACAAACAGCAACAGAAAGGACCATTGATGGGTGAATAGGTAAATAAATGTGGTATGTCCATCCAATGGGAGGGGTAAATAAATTGTGGTATGTCCATTCAATGGGATATTAATCAACAGTAGAAAATAATAAGCAAAAGCATGAGCAAAAGAAGCCAGACCTCAAAGAGGACATCTTGTATGACTGCATTTATATTAGGCTCCATAAAAAGCAACATTCATCTATGGTGTCAGAAAACAGAACTGTGGTTCCCTGGGTGGGGGGTAGGGGGCAACTGATTGCACAAGATCACAAAGGAATTTCTGGGGTGACAGCAATATTCTGTATCTTGATTGGCACGTTACTTCCAAAACATACAGAACTTTATGCTTGAAATGGGTATACAGTTCGTAAAATATACCTCAGTAAAGCCGATTGGACATAGTATATAAATTATACCTCCCTAAAGTTAATTAAAACAGCAATTAAAGGGAAAAGATGTCAGAATCCTTCTTGTTGGACCTTGGCCCAATTCGCAGAAGTTCATCTTTTGAGAGCCATCAAGGGTGAACGTGCCAGCCAACCAGCGACATGTGTAGGTGGAGATGTTTCTCCAGGTGCGGTGGGTGTGAGGCCTCACTGAGCCACCCACACCCCTCTCTTCCCTGAGTGGGGAACCTTACCCACACTTTGGGACTGTCATGTCAGGACAACGGCCTGTGCTTTCAGAACAAAGAAAAAGAAAGTGAAGCAAACAGGTCTATGGTGAGATTTTCCCACTGACCCTGTACTACTCGTACCCACAGCGCACCCTGGGCAAAGGCCAGCAACTCAGCTCTGCCTCCCTGGTCTGATTTCAGGAACACAAGTTCTCCTGACCCCGGACTCCATGGTTTGCTTTCCTGACACCTGTAGTGTTTCCACAGAGGCCAAAATTTGTGTTCCTGTGCCCCATTAAAATGGGTCCTTCCAGGGGTGCCTGGGTGGCTCAGCTGGTTAAGCGTCTCACTCTTGATTTCAGCTCAGGTCATGATCTCACAGTTCATGACATCGAGACCTGCGTTGGGCTCTGGGCTGACAGCACAAAGCCCGTTGGGATTCTTTCTCTCCCTCTATCTGTGCCCCTCCCCTGCTCATGCTGTCTCTCTCTCAATATAAATAAACATTAAAAAAAACTAAAATGTGTCCTCCTGGGAGAGGAAACAATGACTTATTCATTCGGAGGTATAAACAGGCAATATTATTCTGTTCTCAGAGCAGGTTTAAGGGTTGGCAGTGATTCAGGAACAGGAAACAGTGGGACCACCCTAGTCCCCAGAAGTCTCTGAATAAGATGTTAAATTAGGAATTCTGGGGTTTAATTGTGCCAAGGGTCACCTGTGCTAATTCTAAGACCACTTTGCCTGAGCAATCCGGGGCTAAGAGCAAATGGTTGGAACAGGGAAGGAGGAAATCTACCAGAACTGCTGTAGAGGCCAGCTGCCAGTCACTCCCGTTCATTCAACTGATGTTTATTGAATGCCTACTTTGTTCCAAGCTCTATGCTGGTGGGGAAAGAAAAGAGAGCCCTATGATGAGCTTGGTCTTCAGCCTCCCAGAGTCCCATTCTCCTAGGGTCATCTCTACCTTGTCGTTTTTCATGATTGTAAATCCTTCATAATCTCTCATCCACTCCCCTCTCTTGCCACACCTCCTGTCTTTGATTTATTGTTCTGCCATCTTCCACTGTCCCTTACCCCCCCTTCCTGTCCTCCCTCTTCTACTCAATCAACTTAAATTTATGCTCATTATATTATAAGCACCCGCTCACCCACATGCTCAATTCCCTTGCCCCTCTCTTGCTTCACTGTATTCACTTGACAAAAACCACAATGCGGACTGGATCCAACCCTTCGCACAACAGAGCATGACTGGAGAAAAGGATGCTGATGGTGTTATTTTGACACGCACTGGGAATGAACCTTAATCCTATCTGGCAGTTGTCATACAGTTCATTTGTTCATTTGTTTGCAGTATACTTCCTTATTCAACCTCCTCTCCCATTCCCCAGTCTCCCAGCCAGCTCTTTCATTCTTGTCTTCACTCATCTTCACTTTGTCTCCATCTTCCCTCGTGGCTTAGACTTTGCTCTTCTCTTTAGCAAGAAAATGTGAGCAACCTGAAGAGAAATTCTCCAGACTTCCATCACTAGCATCTGCGCCCAGGATCCAGCCTGTGTTCCTGTGGCATAAATGAACTTTCCAAGCTCCTGTCAAGAGCCAATCCTTCAAACCTGTGCACTGAATGCGATCGCCACTCACCTGCTCAAGGGTACCTTCCCCGCGGCTGTTCTTCCTTTTTCCTTTATAGCATCCATTGTATTGTCTCTTGGGTTATTCTGAACCACTGAACATACATAACCATTGTTTCTCCCACAGTTATTTTTCCCCTTCGAAAACACTGGCACTTGACCCACTTCCCTACAACCTACTACCCAGATTTTTTGCTTTCTTTTATAGCAAATTTCCTCAAAATTACTGTCTGTACCCCCTGCCTGTAATCATTCTCCTCTCACATTCTTTTAAATCCACTCCAATGAGGCTTTTATCCCCATCGCTCAACCAAGACTACTGTCGTTAACCTCACCAACGGCCTCTACATGGTGCCATCCTGTTTTCAAGTTTTAGTCCTCATCATACTAATCAGAAGCATTTCAGAGGGATGCTCATGCTCTTCTCCATGAAAAAGTCTTTTCAGTTTGTTTTTTTAAGACATGACACTCTCTTCATAGTTTTTCTGCCTCACTGGTCACTCTTGGTTTATTTTAGTGATTCCTTCTCGCTCTTTCACCTCTCAGTGTTAGAGTACCTCAGGGCTCTATCCTTTTTGGCTTTTCCTCTTACACTCACTTCCTTGGTGATGCTATCTCATCTCGTGGTTTTAAGTTCCACCTGTTGTGATTACTCACAAATCTACATTTCTAGGTCAGACTTCTCTCTTGAGCGTCAGGCCCATATTTCTGCATATTCGCCTCGTGGGCATCTCAAGCTGGCTGCTAAAACTCTCCTCCTGATGCTTCTTCCATCTTAGTCGATGACAATGTCATCTCTCCAATTGTTTCAATAAAAAAAGTCTTGAAGTCAATCTTCACTTCACGTCACTCTCTCTCTTGCCACATTCAATCTATTTGGAAATCTTTTGCCTTTACCTTCAAAAGACACCCAGAATATGAAACTTCTGATTATCTCCCTTTTGCTGCTCTGGTGCAAGTTACCATGATCTCTCACCTGAATTACTTCAGTCAATTTAAATGGTGTCCATACTTCTGTCCCTGCTGCCACAGAGCCCACATTCAACATAGCAGCCAGAGTTATCCTTTAAAAATATAAATCATTACGGGGCACCTGGGTGGTTTAGTCAGTTAAGCGTCCGACTTTCGCTCAGGTCATGATCTCACGGTTTGTGGGTTCAAGCCCCGCGTCGGGCTCTGTGCTGACTGCCAGCTCAGAGCCTGGAGCCTGTTTCAGTCTGTGACTCCCTCTCTCTCTGACCCTCCCCTGCTCACGCTGTCTCTCTCTCTCTGCTAGAAATAAATAAAACATTAAAAAAAAAAAAGAAGTCTGGTTTCAGAGGGACACTGCCTTTGGGGAGAATCAGGATTCATTCACTAGCTCTTCAGTATCATATGATTTCCTGGGGGCCCAAAGGAATGAATGGAGTGATCTGAGCCTAAAAACAGAAGTGAGTGCTTGTGAATGAAATGCCGGGGCTGAGGTTATTGTTTAGGTTTCTCTTCTTCTGACTTTCGATTCTGGGCATCGTTAGCATGGGCCCTCTGACATTCAGGGGGGCTGCATGGTCATGTGGTCTGGAAATGCAGGTGAAGAGGTTTCATGATACTCTCATGGCATTCCAGAGAGCACGTAGGAGCTTTGGGAAGGAGAGTAGTGAGTTGCAGTTTGAGGTAACTGACAGATGGGCAGACAGAAGATACCTGATTGCCTCATCATGGCGGACAGTTGGCTGCACAGATCCAAACAGAATTCTGTATCACACCATCTCCAGACTGGCTGCAGCAGGGGACAGGGCAATAAAATCAGGAAGGGTGAAATCAGTGCTCATTTGACTGTTAGACCTGAGTTAAGTTCAGATGCAAGTGGATAGGAGGGGGTTTCTGAGGTCACACCAGTCTTGCACAATTATTGGAGCTGTGCTGCACACTTGCTCAGGATTGCTAAACTGCACTTTCGTTTGGGAGTTTGGAGCTGTCCAGCATCTGCTTTCCCTTCCTAGAGCACCCCAACGTCCTTTATCAATATCACCTCTTCCTTATTGTCATTCAGACCCCTGCTGTGATAATCAGGCACCTGCAGTAACTCAGCCAAGGGGTAGGCAAGCAAACAGAGCCACGCCAATGGCATGATCCTCTACTGGTATTTAGTTCATAAGCAGAGAGAAAATAGCTTAAACCTCACTGGGGCTTTACTCCTTCCTAGCAGTGTTGTCCTGAGCAGGTCAACAGCAACCTAGCCCTGCCCTTCTCAAACTGCCTCAAATTGCCTCAGTTTCTCTCTTTTCTAAACCCAGGTCTTTCTGTCAAATCTCAAAGTCCTCTCTATTCTTCCCTTCAGTTTCCTCTTGTTAAGTTGGCTAGATTTGCTTTCTACTGCATAGAGCTAAAGAACACAGACTCCTCTCGTTCTGCACAAAGGGCTTCCAGAACCTTCTTCTGACCCTCTTTCTGCTTTCCTCTCAAGTCTGTTTGCCCTCTGATTCTGGATTCTCACCGTTTGGGGTAAGTTACCTTCTTTACTAGCCTGAGCTTTATGGGACTCAATTAGCTCAAACTCAATCCAGGGGAGAGCAGTCTCATAGATTTCAGAAATGATATGGTTGATTCATTCTCCAATAACCTAATTCACTCCATGATTTTTTCCTTTCTTTAAGTTTTTACTTAAATTCCATTTAGTTAACATACAGTGCCATATTGGTTCCAGGAGTAGAATTTAGTGATTCATCACTCCCATACAACACCCAGTGCTTATCACATTGACCACCCTTCTTAGTTATCCATCACCCATAAAATCCATCCCCCCCACCCACCTCCTCTCCAGCAACCCTGTTCGTTCTCTATAGTTAAGAGTCTGTTTCCTGGTTTGCCTCTCTTCCCCTGCCCCCCATGTTCAGATTTAGATATAATAACCATTGATCCTTTTTTGGCAGCTCTCAATTTTACCTATTTCTGGAAGAAACAATATTTTCAATAGTAAAAAAAACTAACACGCTTTTTAAACGACAGCAACCCGGAAACAATCACCAACTGGCAGTGAGTAGAGCGTTCCTCTCAAAAACTCTCTCAGGAAAGGCCCAGAGGCAGCTCCTCTCGCTCTTGTAGCTCATGACTTGGTATCGAGTCGAGAATACTCCAAAGGCTGTTTTTCTGTTAAGTCATGGCTGACCTGCATTTGAGCCCCTTCCAGTGTTTGGGGTCCTTCCCACCTTTGGAGATTTAAGGGGGTGGGGAGGAAACACGTACACTAGTGAGGATGGAGAGTCTAGTTGCTTGAGTTCCCAGGCTTGCCTGCAGGGAGGTGTAGGCATGTGGCCAACCAGACACAGCTTCCACATTCCTGCAAAGGGGCAGCAGGGAAGGGAAGGAGGGGCATAGTGAATTGAAGTTTCTGGTGACGGACAGATGAGCAGATAGAAGGTAAGGGGCAGCAGCTCCAGTGAGGCCAAGCGGCAGCACACACAGCAGCAGGTGGGTCCTCGCGGGATGGGATCTATGGCATGATCTGGGCTGTGGCCTGATACGCTGCACCTGACCTTTTCCCAGGCCTGATGCCACAGTCTTTTTTTTTTTTTTTTTTTAATTTATTTCTAGGAGAGAGAGAGAGAGACAGCATGAGCAGGGGAGGGTCAGAGAGAGAGGGAGACACAGACTCTGAAACAAGCTCCAGGCTCTGAGCTGGCAGTCAGCACAGAGCCCGACACGGGGCTCCAACCCACGAACCACAAGTTCATGACCTAAGCGAAAGTCGGACGCTTAACCGACTAAGCCACCCAGGCGCCCCTGATGCCACAGTCTTATCAGCAAGTCTGTGAACACCCAGTAGACTTCCAATAATTTCATTCTCAGCTTAAATCAGCCAGATTTTCATCTCTGTTGCTTGCAATGAGTATTGTGGACTGGTACAGAGAGCAAATGGTGCAATCAGTTTTGCAGATATGCAGGAAGCCCAAGTGCTAAGATTTGGGGAGAATAATAAGGTCCAAGTGCCTTATTGCTTGGTAAATAAAAGCCTCTGTGATTGTGCCAATGCCTCAAAGAACTAGGTTCTTTTTTTAATTTTTTTAAAAAATTCTTTATTTATTTTGAGAGAGAGATGGGGTGTGAGCAGAGGAGGAGCAGAGAAAGGGAGGCACAGAATCTGAAGCAGGCTTCAGGCTCTGAGCTGTTAGCACAGAGCCTGACACAGGGCTCAAACTCATGGACTGTGAGATCATGATGGGAGATGAAGTCAGACGCTCAACCGACTGAGCCACCCAGGCGCCTCTCTCTCCAGGTTCTTACTGCTACCTCCTCCATTCACCTATCTTTCTCTGGTCATCTTGAATTACTACAGTTTATCAAGGCTCTTCCTTCAGTTTGAGGAGATTTTCCTACTCCCAAATCCCTGCTGGTGAACGACTGTCAATCAACCCTGGGGACATGTTCCCTCTGAGCCTATTGCCAAGTAGAACTGATGATCCCTCACACTATTGACCCAGTTTTTCAAAATATATTCTTTTTTTTTAATGCTTATTTATTTTGAGAGAGAAAGAGAGAGAGAGCATTCAGGAGACGGGCAGAGAGAGAGAGAGAGAGATTTCCAAGTAGGCTCTGCACTGTCAGCACAGAGCCCGACATGGTGCTCAGTCCCATGAACTGTGAGATCATGACCTGAGCCGAAATCAAGACTTGGACGCTCAACTAACTGACTCATCCAGGTGGCCCTCAATGTATATTCTGCACAGAGATTCCTCAAGAGCACAAATAACTGCACCATTGTTTTTTTTGTTTTGTTTGTTTTTTAATGGTCTCCCTAAACTGTGAGTTCCCCGAGAGCAGGAAGCATGCCTGGACTTCGGTTCAAGCAGGAAGTGTTGGGAGTCATTCTGAGCTCACTAGTCGAGAAAACTCCTGGTGAGGTTAAAGCAAGTTTGCACGGTCTCTTGCCAATCAGATGATGACTCATATCCACCCCCACTCAATTATTTCTGCTTGAGCACTGACCCCTAGGGTACCTTGTTGATCAATATCGGGACTGACTCATCCCCTTATTCCGGCCCTGGTATGATGATTTCACCTTGTGAAGGAACTTATTGTAGGGACTTCTTCTTTTGATTATGGGAACAGACATCGTGTCTCCAGAAGGTCCTGTTTCCCTACATACTTTCCCTTGAGCTATGAACAAGCTAATGACCCTTACTCATAAAAGATTGACCTTTATATGTACAATTCTTTTTCTACCGTTGCTTTAGTCCAAGATGTTCATACATTTCAACATGTAAATCAACTATCCAAAAATGTCTCTCATGCCCTAGCTATTCTAGAAATCATAAAAGTAGACACAAAGGTAAATGCACTCAAAGAGGCTATTCTATGTATGGGAAATAAGCTAAACTCTTTAAAGGTATGGTTGGCTCTCTGGTGCAATAAAGCATATAACTGGAAAATCAAGTCTTGCTTGGAGACAAAGAGCCTAATTTAGAAAGAAGGACAGAAAATAAGTTAGTACATACACCTTTACTAACTAATGGTGTATAGCAGCCCCTTCCCTAAGGCCTACTTTCCACAAACGCCTTCCCTTACCCTGGCAGCTGTGATAAGGATGGATAAGAGTATCTACAAACCTGTGAATGACTTAATCTTAGCGTTATTAAAATGTGAACACCTTGTTATTTTCTTAGTTACTCAACCTCATTATAATTGGGGCAGTTCTGCAAGAAGACTTCTGTAAAACCTGTTTCTGTACATTTTCCAAAAACACCTTATCACAAGGAGCTATCCATTGTAAAAATTCCATTTCCTGATGCCGTGTTAACATTTGGCTGTTAAATAAAGACACCAAAACCGACAGGACGGAGATGCCTGCCTGGTGATCAGAAAGGATCTCGGGGCTCTCTCACTCTCTCTGTCGCCAACACCGTCCATCCTTCAGGGACCCCTGGACCTGCCGGAGCCGGCCTCCGACAAGGAAGAAAGAAGGGGAAGGGTGGTTAGGAAGTCTCCAGACTCTGAGGAGCCCATGCCCACGCAGCATGTCTGGCACCAGGAACTGAGCGTCGCCCCCCCTCCCCCCCACGGCAGGTGGAAAGAGGGAAGCAGAGAGCCGGCCAGAGCCCCTTTTGTTTTCTTTGGGACTCTGTTAGATTGGATCTCAAAGAATGGTGATCAAGAAAAGCTTGGTGGGGACCCATGGCTGTTTTTACCCAGCACATAACTTCTCTTGCAAGGACTGTAAGGAATTTTATGGCCAATTCCGCCCAAGATGTTTTTCTTTAGGATCCTGGATGTTAAGTACTGACCCTGGATATTCGTCTTTCTGAGAACTGGACACCTTGACAAGGAACCTATGTATCGATGGGCTAGATTTCTGCAGAGGGGAAACACTGGGGGGCTGAGGACTTTTGCTAAGATTGTATGTCCTCTCTATCTTGTTCTTGTGGGGAAACAAAGTGTACACATGAGAGTATTTCCAGCCATCCAGAGCCAAACTCTGACCCTCCTTCCTTTCCACCTTTTTTGTTTAGTGGGGAAGATAGGCAATAAAGCAACACAGCACTGACTCCATCATTTGTTCTGACTTGCCCTTTCCTCTATATGAGGCTGTAATCTGAGGACTCAGCACAGTGCTGGGTGTGGTGAACCCATAGAAAACGTAAGTGCAAGGAGTTCTACTATTAGTCTACAAAATTCCCAGTCTATTCTTGTGTCATTTCTGAAAGGAGTTAACTAGCGGTGACGGTACAAACGATACCAGCAAGAGGGAAAGCAAAGTCCTGATGCAGAGGTTTTAAGGGCTGGGCGGAGAGGAGCTGAATTGACTGCATTTCCGGAGACTCCCTTCCAGAACAGTAGATTTCACAGAGCCACTTCCCCCGGAATGTATGTTTACATTTTAGTTCCCACTTCGGGCCTGGCACATGCAAGCGTTTACATAGGCTCATTCTTTCATTCTTTACAACAAGCCTCTTTGCATTGTAAATGCCAGTTTTCTTTTTCTACAGGTGACGGCACAGGCCCTTGCTGTCCCTCTGAAAGAGACTGTGTCCTCAGCTGAAATTTACCCTAAGGACATGCTTAGGGTAGCATGCATAGTCTATTATAGCAAAGACCTGAAGTCGTCTTAGGGAACACAATTAATACGTTAGAGGATACTACACAGCCGTCCACAAAACAAGGTAGATCTGATGACGTTAATTAGGAGAGCCTTGCAAGAGTTATCACTAAGGAGGGAAAAAAGGGGGCAGAGCAAATGAAGTTTGATTCCAGAGATGCAAATTAGGAAAGGTATGCTTAGGCATACTATATGACTGGTCATTTGTAAGTTAAAAAAAATTTTTTTTTTTACGTTTATTCACTATTGAGAAACAGAGAGACAGAGCATGAGCAGAGGAGGGGCAGAGAGAGGGGGAGACACAGAATCCGAAGCAGGCTCCAGGCTCCGAGCTGTCAGCACAGAGCCCAGTGGGGGGCTAGAACCCACGAGCAGTGAGATCATGACCTGACTCGAAGTCAGGCGTTCAACAGACTGAGCCATGCAGGCGCCCCAAGTTTTTAGAAGTAGAATAATAGCCAAAGACCTTTCAGCAGTGTCTTTGAGACAAAAGATGGGGAGCGAGAGGGGTATAATTTTTAAATCATTGTCAACCATCATTTCATAATAAAAATACTTAAGCTTTATGCTATGTGTGTATCATCCTTACACTGTCCTAAGCTTTTCATGTATTTTAAGGTATTTGATCCATGTGATAATTAAGGCTATGAAATTGGTATCGTCAGCTCCGTTTTGTACATAAGGAAATCTGGTTCAGAGAAGTTAAATAATTTGCCCAAAGTCTCTTAGTTTTTAATTGACAGAGTACGGGTTTGAGCTGAGCCACTCAGGCTCCAGAGTTTAGGTTTATAACCACAGCACTACGCTGCCTTCTGGCATAGTGTCATGCACGCATATCAATTGCAAAGGAAAATTGATAATAGGCTGATCTCTAAAAAGCAGGATTCCACTCACCCACACTACCTCTTTAGGGGCAAAACTTTCAAATTTTTGTAGCTATTACTTCTGATTATTATTCCCCCCCTCCATGTGTATGCTGCTATTGTTTTTAAGTTTATTTAGTTATTTTTGAGACGGAGCATGCACATGTGCAAGTAGGGGAGGGACAGAGGAAAGAGGTTCCCAAGCAGGCTCTATACTTTCAGCTTGGAGCTGACCTGGGGCTTGAACTCACAGACCATGAAATCATGACCTGAGCTGAAATCAAACCTGGCACTTAACCGACTGAGCCACCCAGGCACTCCAATGCTGTTATTTTTGATGTATTAATTCTAGAATAATCTTTTGACTTTATGAAAGATAAGATCTTAGCTTTTCTACTGCTATTCTTTACTTCCTCCAATCCTACTTTCCCAGATTTAACTGAATTTATAGTCAAAGTTTGAATCTCCATGACCACGTGCATATGTTTGTGGCTTAGCTAAGTCATTAGCTATAATTGCATTGCCTTTTATTTTTTGGTCTTTCATATGTTAATACTTAGCTTATTTTTTTTTCCATTGATTTAGTTTCCTTTGAATCCATTCTTAAATTTTTCTAAATGTTCCATCAGTTCTGCTTAAAGACAGTAATTACTAGTTTTTAAGGATCAAGTATGTCTTGATA
The DNA here is from genome assembly GCF_003009895.1 of Hyaena hyaena. Classification (NCBI taxonomy): domain Eukaryota; kingdom Metazoa; phylum Chordata; class Mammalia; order Carnivora; family Hyaenidae; genus Hyaena; species Hyaena hyaena. The sequence continues at coordinate 476,157 of NW_024080725.1, read as the reverse complement.
GTCTATGAATTCCATGTGTTTTCTGAGAGAACTCTCTCCTGAAGTTGTTAATCAAATAGTTTTTTATACTGTTTGAATTTTTTAAATCATGTGCTTATATTGCATTAAAAATACTAAATAAGGGTTTAAAGCCATTTTATTGAGGTGTGATGGACATATGATAAACTACACATATTGAATGTGTACAGTTTGATACATTTGGCATATATATGTATACAGCTGTGAAACAATTACCGCAGTCAAGATGTCCATTACTCTTTGGACCCATTTGCATTGCCTTCATCCTGCCTGTCTTTGTAGTCCACATCCCCAAGCAACCACTGATCTACTTTCTATCACTATAAATTCGTTTGTATTTTGTAGAGTTTTTGCAAATGGAATCATACAGCATTGTACTCCATTTATTTGTCTTCTTTTGTTTAGCATACCTATTTTGTTTTTTTTTAATTTTTAAAATTTTTTAATGTTTATTTTTGAGAGAGAAAGAGAGACAGAGTGTGAGCAGGGGAGGGGCAGAAAGAGGGGGAGACACAGAATCCGAAGTAGGCTCCAGGCTCTGAGCTGTCAGCACAGAGCCCGATGTGGGGCTCAAACCCACACACTGTGAGATCATGACCTGAGCCGAAGTCTGACGCTTAACCGACTGAGCCGCCCAGCTGCCCCGAGCATACCTATTTTGAAACCCATCTACATTATTGCATATATACATAATTTATTCTTTTTTTCTTCTTGAGTAGTTTTCCATTGTATAGATAAACCACAATTTGGTTATCTATTCACCTCTTGATGGTCATTTGGGTTGTTTGCAGTTTGGAGCGATTCCAAATAAAGCTGTTATAAACATTTGCATGAAGTCTTTATATGAGCACATATGTCTTTTTCTCTGGGTAATCATCTAGGAGTGGAATAGCTGGGTCATATGGTAGATGTGTGTTTAATTTAAAAAAAAAACCACCAAACTGTTTTCCACAATAACTATACCATTTTACATTCCCATCAGCAGTATATGAGAGCCTCAGTTCCTCCATGTCCCTGCCAACTGTGATGGTTAATATTATGTGTCAACTTGACAGGGCTAAGAGGCATCCAGACAGCTAAACCATTATTTCTGGGTGTGCCTGTGAGGGTGTTTCCAGAAGAGATTAGTATTTGATTCAGTAGACTGAGTAGAGAAGATCTGCTCTCCCCTCCCCAGAGTGGACCAGCATCATCGAATCCATTGAGGATGAGGATGAACAAAGAGGCGAAGGAAGGGCAAATTCTCTCTTTTCTTGGGTTGGGACATTCATCTTCTTGATCCTTTGAATTTTGGAGCTCCTGGTTCATTAGACTTGAACTGAATTAGACAATAGGCTTTCCTCATTCTCCAGCTTGCAGATGGCAGATTGTAGAACTTCTCAGCCTCCAGAACCAGAAAAGCCAATTCCTAAAATACATACCATAGTATATGTAATATATATAGCCCATTGGCCTGTTTCTCTGGGAAACCCTAAAACATCAACATACTTGTTATGGGCACTCATTAATTTTAGCCATTCTGATAGGTATATCATAATATTTCATTGTAGTTTACATTTGCATTTCCCTAATGATTAATAATATTGAGTATCTTTTAAAGTGCTTATTTGCTATCTAGAGATCTCCTTTGGTAAAGAGTCTTTTCAAACTATCGTACATGTTTACATTGTTGTGTTTCCTTATTGTTGAGTTTTGAGAGTTCATTATATTTTACATGGTTTGCAAAGATTTTCTCCCAAACTTGGCTTTGTTTATCATTCTTTTAAGAGTTAAAAATGGAAGGGGTGCCTGGGTGGCTTAGTTGGTTAAGTGTCCGACCTTCGCTTAGGTCATGATCTCGTTGTTCGTGGGTTCGAGCCCCGCGTCGGGCTCTGTGCTGACTGCCAGCTCAGAGCCTGGAGCCTATTTCAGAGTCTGTGTCTCCCTCTCTCTCTGACCCTCCCTTGCTCACGCTGTCTCTCTCTGTCTCCTAGAAATAAATAAAAATATAAAAAAAAAAGTTAAAAATGGAAAACTATAAAAGAAAAGCCACATGGTTAACTCAGATTCAGAAAATAAAGAGCATTTAAAACAATCCAACATCGGGGTGCCTGGGTGGCTCAGTCAGTTAAGCGTCCAACTTTGACTCAGGTCATGAGCTCACGGTCCATGAGTTCGAGCCCCATGAGTCCAAGCCCTGCACTGGGCTCTGTGCTGACAGCTGAGAGTCTAGAGCCTGCTTCAGATTCTGTGTCTCCCTCTCTCTCTACCCCTCTCCGCTCATGCTTGCTCTCACTCTCTCTCAGAAATAAATAAATGTTGGGGTGCCTGGGTGGCTCAGTTGGTTAAGCATCCAACTTTGGCTCAGGTTATGATCTTGCGGTTTGTGGGTTCGAGCCCCACATCGGGCTCTGTGCTGACAGCTAGCTCAGAGCCTGGAGCCTGCTTCAGATTCTGTATCTCCCTCTCTCTCTGACCCTCCTCTGCTCATGCTCTTTCTCTCTCTCTCTCCTCTCTCTCTCTTTCTCTCTCAGAAATAAATAAAACATTAAAAAAATAAATGTTAAAACAATTTTTTAAAAAATCCAACATCAATTGCTGATAAAAACCCTCAACCAGTTTGTAATATAAGGGACCTTTTTTAACCTGATAGAAAACACCTATAAAATTTTTAAATTAAATATCATATCTAATGATAAAAGACTGAATGCTTTCCTTCTAACATCAGGAACAAGGTAAGTATATCTGTTCTCACTGCTTCTATCCAACACTATACTGGAGGGTCTACCTATTTGGTAAGGCAAGAGAAAATATAAAAGGAATCTTGATTGAAAAGGAAAAAGTGATACTGTCTTTATTTGCAAACAACATGATCATCTATACAGAAAACCCAATAGTATCTACACAGATGTTACCAGAACCAAAAGGTGAATTTAGCAAGGGTGCAGATTACAAGATAAATATGCAATTACATTTCTGTATGCTAGAAATAAACAATCAGCAAATAAAAATTTTTAAATCACACAATAGGTAACAGCATCATAAACATGAAATGATTAGAGATAAGGCCAACACGAGATGCACAAGGCTTATAGATTACGATCTATACATCACTGTTGAGAAAAATTAAATAAGACCTAAATAAGTGGATATGTGATGGTCATGGGTCAGAAAACTCATAGTTAAGATAGTATATCTTCTTAAATTTGAAGACATTTATTCTTAAAAATTTTTTTTAGTTTATTCATTTTGAGAGAGGCAGAGAGCGTGAGAGATGGAGGAGCAGAGAGAGAGAAAGAGGGAGAGAGAGAGAATTAAATTGGCTCCACGCTGTCAGCATGGAGCCTGATGCTGGGCTCAAATTCATGAAACGTGAGATCATCACTTGAGCCAAAACCAAGAGTCAGACGCTTAACTGATGGAGCTACTCAGGTGCCTCTTAAGAAATTTCTTCTTAAATTCTTAAATTTGATCTAAACATTCAGTGCAATCTCAGTAAAAATTAATAGGCTGATTCTAAAATTTATATGGAGGTGTAAAGGATCTAAAGTAGCCAAAAATACTTGAAAAGAAAAACAGAGTTAGAGGACTTAAACACTATCTAACCTTGACTCATCTTAAAGTTACAGCAATTGGGGCGCCTGGGGGGCTCAATCGGCTAAGCGTCCGACTTCGACTCAGGTCATGATCTCGAGGTTCATGGGCTCAAGCCCCACATCAGGCTCTGTGTTGACAGCCCGCTCAGAGCCTGGAGTCTGTTTCATATTCTGTGTCTCCCTCTCTCTCTGACCCTCCCCTGCTCACGCTGTCTCTCTCTCTCAGAAATTAATAAAAAGCATTAACATTTTTTGAAAAAAGAAGTTATAGCAACCAAGACAGAGCTGGGTTTGCAATTTAATAAAATGCTTGTTCAAATCTTTGCTTATTTTATTATTGAGTTTTGAGAGTTCTTTTACTCTCTGGATACAAGTCCTTTATCAGATATGTGGTGTTCAATTTTTTTTCCCAGTCTATGACTTACCTTTTCATTTCCTTGAGAGTGCCTCTTGACAAGCACAGTTTTAATTTTGATGACGACCAATTTATACATATTTTTCTTTTATAGGCAGTGTTTGCAGTGTCACATGTAAGAAATTTTTGCCAAACTGAAGATCACAAAGACTTTCTCCTATGTTTTCTTCTAGAAATTTTATAGCTTCAAGTTCTTGAATTAAAGTCTGTAATCCATTGGGAGAAATTGAGAAGCCTAAGACCCTTTCAAGCTGATCCTGACCTCATACCCATGATAATTTTTTAAAAATTTTCCAATGCTTATTTATTTTTGAAAGGGGGGGGACACATGCTGGGGAGGGAGGGACAGAGAGAGGGGAACAGAGAGAGAGGATCTGAAGACGGTTCTGAGCTGAGAGCAGAGAGCCTGAGGTGGGGCTGGATCTCACCAACGGCAAGATCATGACCTGAGCCGGAGTCGGATGCTCAACCAACTGAGCCACCCAGGTGCCCCCACACCCAAGATAACCTTTTAGCTCAATGAGCTTGAGTGATTGATAATGGTTGTGTGTAGACCACACAGTGTGTTCAGTTGCAAGTATCAGAGCACCATCATAAATTGACTTTAAAGATAAAAGTAATCATTGATTCATCAACTGAAAGTTTCAAGTGGGGTTCAGTAGCTCAGTGATGGTACCAAGGTCAGTTTCTCTGCTGTCAGTTGTTTCCTGGCATGAGTCCTTCTTGGCTCACATGAGGGCTCTGCCTACACTTCCTAACAGCTCAGCAGAAGAGGGGAACTCCTGGCTGCAGACCCCATCTCATCCCAAATTGGACCACATGTCTAGCTTTTCACATACAGCGGTCACCAGCCAGAAGGATAGAGAGAAAGAGAGAGAGAGAGAGAGAGAGAGAGTGAGGAGGGGAAGGTCAGAGAGAGAGGGAGACACAGAATCCGAAGACAGGCTCCAGGCTATGAACTAGCTGTCAGCACAGAGCCTGACACGGGGCTCAAACCCACGAACTGTGAGATCATGACCTGAGCCAAAGTCAGATGCTTAACCGACTGAGCCACCCAGGTGCCCCTGCTGTGATTATTTTAAATATGAGCCTCATACCTTGCCACCAGACACAGGGACAACATGCCCTGTGCAGACAAGGTGGGGACGGGGAAGTATTACTTGAGGTGGCTCTTAGAAGAAGAGGAAATGCATGTTGAGAAAGTGGCCTCAATGCCATTACAGATGGATTTAGGGGCAGGGGAGAAGGCATGGATGGTGACTTATATCTGAAAGAGTTAAAATGTTCCATAGAAATTACTATTATTTGAAGATTATATACCTGGAAAACTCAAAATGATCAAATACAATAACAAAGACATGAAGAAGGTGGCTCGTAGCAAAGTTAACATGCAACCATAGATTTCCTCTTCTTTTTTTTAAGTTTATTTATTTGAGAGAGACAGAGACAGCACGAGTTGGGGAAGGGCAGAGAGAGCAGAGAGAGGACTGCAAAGCAGGCTTTGCACTGTCAGCACAGAGACCCACGCAGAGCTCGAATTCATGAAACTGTGAGATCATGACCTGAGCTGAAATCAAGAGTCAGACGCTTAACCTGCTGAGCCACCCAGACGTTCCTGCCAACTATAGCTTTCCTTATAGAAACTACTACCAATTCGGAAATAAACATAATGCAAGAAGATATCTCATACCTATGGCAAGTAAAGGGATGAAATGCCAGGAATCAATATTTAAAAAAAAGAATGCTAAGGCTCTGAGTGAAAAACACTTTGAAATTCTACTGAAGTACATATTTAAGAGACTTGAATAAATATCTTGGATAAGAAGATTCAATGTTATAGCAATGCCAATTGTCCCTAAATGAATCTATAAATCTAATGCAAGCAACAGGAATTTTTTTAAGAATGGGAAATTAAGGAAAGTTCTTTCTAAAGTTTATGTGGAAAATAAACATGCCAGAGTAGCCAGAAAAATGAAAACTAAGAATTACAAAAGACATCTAATCTTTATCACAAAGTATCATAAAACTGTAGTAATTGAGTCTGTCTTTGTCTACTTATGACTAAGCAATAGCAGTGGAAGAAAAGAGAGTCCACAAATATTGAAAACATACACGAAAATTCAGGTTCCAGAAAGGGGTATATTTCACATCAGAAAAAAAGGTGAGCTATTTGATAAATTATGTTGAGATATATGACTAGCAATTCCTTGCCAAAAAAAGTAAATGCTGATATATCAAAGATTTAGGTGGGAAAAAATCTTTTTAAAAACCCGGCAGTACCAGAATGAAGAGTGATCTGTTTTAGCATTTTTTTTTTTAACATTCTTAGAGTAGAGGGGAACTTTCCAAGTAAAACCAAAACACAGGGGCTGTAAGTTTTACCACATAAAAGTTACAATTCACTACATGGAGAGAAAATAGGGTAAAAATGTTTTCATTTTAAAATGATAAAGTCAAGAAAAATATTTAAAACACGTTTCACAAAGAGCTGATTTCTTGACTATATAAAGAGTCTACAAATAAATAAAAATACCAATAGGCGAATGGACAAAGCACATGAGCAAGCACTTTGTAGGATGAAAAATGAGTCATGACCAAATGATAATGCAAGTCATATCTCCATTTTTAAAATGTCACATTGGAAAATATCAACACATTTGACAAAACATTATGAAAAGTAGTGTCATTATTATCACTCTCATGCAAAATTGATGAGAGTGTAAATCACTCTTCTTTTGAGGAGTTGCCCCTTCTTTGAGGAGCAAACGCAATTTTTATTGAGATAGTTCTGTTTCGACTCAGTAATTCCACTTCTAAGTATTTATTTTACAGACATTCTTGCACGTATGCAAAGGATGTTCATAGAAACAGTGTTTGTAGGGGCGCCTGGGTGGCTTAGTTGGTTAAGCGTCCGACTTTCACTTAGGTCATGATCTCACGGTTTGTGGGTTCGAGCCCTGCGTCGGGCTCTGTGCTGACTGCCAGCTCAGATCCTGGAACCTGTTTCAATCTGTGACTGCCTCTCTCTCTGACCCTCCCCTGCTCACGCTGTCTCTCTCTCTGTCTCTCTCCTAGAAATAAATAAAACATTATATATATAAAAAAAAAAGAAGAAACAGTGTTTGTAAGTAAAAGACTGAAAACAACCTGAATGCTCCTTATGAAGGAGTCAGTTAAATGAATTATGATCCGTTCATACAGGGGAACCCCACTGTACCACAATCATGATTTTGAAATATCACCCAGTGTATTTATTTTGCTGCTTGCTAATTTTTTTCTTTTCCTTTTTTTCTTCCTCTGTGGCTGGGCCATTCAGGTGAGGCCTGGAAGCTCAGGAGAGGGGCTTATACTGCCTAAAGGTATAGAAGGCAAATACAGCCTAGAGCACAGAAGCGATTTTTCAGCTTTGATTTCAGGACCATAATAAGGTTCAGAGTGAAGCCATGATCTTGAAAGTTCACCATTTCCTGAAATAGAAAAGGGACAATTTCTCAGAACTCCCAGAGCTGGATGTTCATATTTCCCGAATGAAAGTTTGCAAGACGGGCCACAGAGTAAAAGACAGTGAAATGACATAGAAGGAATGACTGAGGGTGACACCAGCCTAATGCAAGAAGCAGCCAGCAAGGAGGTGCTGGGTTGGAGGAGAAACGGTGAAGTGATGGGGTTTGGAGTGGCCAGTGCAGGTTTGGGGGAGGGGGGAGGGATCCAGAGTCCAAGGCCAAGAAAGAATTCTTGAGACGTCTTTGGTGCAAAAAGGTGATTTTATTAAAGCCCGGGGACAGGACCCCTGGGCAGAAAAGCTGCACTGGGGTCATGAATACTGACTGGTTATATACTTTGGAGCTGGGGGAGGTAAAGTCAAGCACGAGGCCTCCAGAGGGACTTGGATATGTGAAAGAGGACTCCAAGCTACCTGAGGCCTTGCTATTGTCAAGCTCAGGTTGTTTTCCCTCCAGGAAAACATTAACATCGGAACAGTAGGGGGTCCCTGGGGAAAAGTTGTGCTCTGTATTTGCCTCAAGTATCTGTGAATGGGCTGCAGGTTATGAGGAAATTTAATTTTCCCTGCCATTTCCTTTTTGACTTTGTTCCCTGTGGTTACATGGAGGGGTGATGCTGGGGCTCCAGGAAACGGAGTCTATAGGTTTCTGGAGATCAGGCTATTGATAAGATTGCCTTTTTCTTGTCATTTACTAAGACATTTGTAAACTGATGGAGACTCCTGTCCTGCAGACTGTGATCTTTATCAGTGAGCCATTAGTTTTCTTTCCCTGCCTTTGGTCATTGGGAGCCAGGAGTGCCTGAGGAATATCACACACACCCCACCTGGGAGCCCGGGTGGGGTTGCTGGCTATCAGCTTGTCTGATGCTCCCTCATCATTCAGAGGAATAAGCCTGGCTCCCCTTTCAGGGAGCAGGAAGATAGATGAGGGGGAAGGGAGGGGGGAAATCAGATCATCTTGAGGCTTTTGTCCTGCTTTTCCAAGATAGTCCTACGGACATGACAAGCTTTTAGCAAACTGTCATGTCCCCCTTGGCTTGGGAATGACTGGGGGCCATACCCGAAGGGTCAGTAAGCCTGAGGGCAATCCTCAGCCCCCACAGATCTCAGTGTGATGTGGAGGAAGCACCCAAGAGTCCCCAAGGAGCTCTGGAAGCCCTCGTAGATCAGACCTGGACACAGAAATACTTGAGCTTAAGACAAAAAGCCAGATCTTGATTCCGAAGGCACTGGCAATCTCTGAACACAGAGACGGAGGGTGCCGGCAATTTGTGGGGCCAGCCTATCCCAGTAAATACCAGTGGGGGTGCCCCAGGCCAGGAGCTGATCACTCTCAAGAGGTTCTGCGATAGGGAAAAGGTAGATTAAAATAGGCAGAGAGGGAAAGATTAGGACCTAAGGTCCCTGGGTGGGGGAAAACATATTTTAGAACAATGCTGGGAGCTTCTGACCACGGCAACCCCCCTGGGGTACAAGGTTCCTCTAAGAATGTAACAGACACCACCCACTCCCCTTCAGGTTCCCCTGAGGAATCTGACAAACAACTTAACTAAAAATCAGTAGTAGACCTTAAAACACATGACCCACAAGGACTGGTATGGCCATAGACCATCCCCCCATACAGTGGAAATGAGCCGATCAAAAAGGAATGACGAGGCACTTAGAGTTATCTGACCAGTGAGAGTAGAGCGTGAGAAGAAATGGGTGCAGGGGCACCAACCAAAACCCTATAAAACAAAGTCCCTTGCCTAGAGTTACAGGCATTCACTGTAAAGAGAGCTTCCATACTATTCTTGCTTTCTGATCTTTTACTCTAATAAACTTTTGCCTGCTGCGCGTTTTATATTGTGTCCACCTCTTAATTCTTCAAAGCCACGAGACAATGAATCTTGGAAAAGGAGGTAAAAAAAATCCTGCAACAATACAACCCCCCGAAAGTGTACAATTGGGTAACCTTCTATTTACAATGCCTACTTTACAGGATGGGGCATAAGAAATTGATTCTTGTGGTTCTGCCTGGGGATGGGGCTTGCCAGATTGAAGGCCTGTCAAAGTCTACACAGACTCAGGGTAGAAGTGAACTCCCCAAAGCAAGGGTCAGTGTTGCACCCCATTAGACTAGGGACTCACTAAGCTCAAGGTCCTTGTCTCCCCTATCAGACTGGGGCTCTGTGAAGGCAAGAAATATCACTTCCCCAGGAAGCGTTGGGTCTGCAAGCTTCCTGATTGTGTCTGTCTAGAACTTGGTGGTGACCTCATTGAGTCATCCCCCTCAGGCCACTAACCATCTCCTCCCAGACCTCAGCAAACTTGGGCTGCATGAGCTGGCTGGGGACTGAGTGATGGCTGGAAAGGCAGCCCCACAAGCGGACCTCACCAACCCTGTAGAAAAGAGAATCTGATTTATGCCCCATTACTCTTAAAAGTGTCCTGGTTTTGATAATAAATCATATGGTCACTATTTCTAAATAATCTGCATAGTGTCCTGTCCCCCAAAGCTCCTGGAAAATAGAGTCAAGGCCCCTCTCCCTGTGGTCTCCCAAATGCCTCAGCTCTCATTCAACAAGCTTTCATTCATCATCTCCTGAGAGAGGGGTGGAGGTGTATCCCACTCGGTCCCTGGCCCAGTCCAGCCAGGGAGGAGACGGGGAGCCAGGCAGAGAAGTACCACCACCAGACAGGGTTTTGCCGAGTGCTCTGCAAATGTTCCAAGAAGTTCTAGAATTCCTAGTCAGTGTCCTTCAGGCCTTTCTCTCCAATGGAAATATGGTCATTGCAACAATGATAAAAAAAAATAACAACAGCTATCCGTTGTGTGGTGCTCTGAAAGAGTAAGCCCCTTCCTTCAGGAGTTCTCAGGCTAAGTTGGGGAAATAACTTTGACTCTGCCCCCTGGGAGAGCCCAGTCTGATGTGAAACGCAGAGCTTCAATCTTTGGGAGTCCCCAGATTGATGAAAGACATTAGCCAGGCACTTCACTGAGAGACTGGTATAAATTCTTTACAAGACTCTGCAAGGTAACTGTCCTCATTCCCCTTTTACAGATGAAGAAGCTGAGGTTCAGAGAGGTGATATAACTTCACAAGGTCCTACAGGAACTTAGTGTCATGGAGGGAATTCAAACTCCAAATCCCATCATGATGTGACAGACAATGCAATTTGGTGACAGAGTTTAGGGGAATGGCTGTACCTTTTAAAGCCATTTCCATTCAGAAAGACACCAGTTCTTCCACGCTTCGAGAACCACGACAGTTTCTACACCCAGGTATGTTGGGAGAGCACACCCAGCATGTGTCCTGCACACGCGGGCGGCGATTTCCTTGGAGGCACCAAGAGCCACCTCCCAAACATCCTACCTGGCATCTGGAGCAGAGGTGAGACTGTCAGCACCACCAGGAATGAGGCTCCCTCCCAGCGGCTCTGCTCACTAGGGTTCCTTCTAGAATGATGGTCAGATTTCCTCATCTTCTTAATTTTTAGAAAATTTTAATGTTTATTTATTTTTGAGAGACAGAACAAGATAGAGAGAATGGGGGTGGGAGCAGAAAGAGAGGGGGACACAGAATCCGAAGCAGGCTCCAGGCTCTGAGCTGTCGGCACGGAGCCCAGTGCTGGGCCAGAACCTACAGACCATGAGATCATGACCTGAGCCAAAGTCGGACCTTAACCGACTGAGCCACCCAGGTGCCCCTTAATAATACCTTTCTTGATGGACTAAACCAATCCAAGTTCCTCAAGTGCTCTTGGAATTAGTTTACCATCTTACTGGCTCTCTCATTCATTCATTAATATGCTGAATAAAATCTGTGACACGTATGTATTCTATGTTTGTAAGAAAAGTCATGTTTTTAGCTTTTTCAAAATTAGTATTTTGACATTCGAGAGAGAGGCGGGTCCACTGTTTCTCAGTTTTGTACTCCCAGCACCTAGGATGGTGCCTGACCTAGAACTGGAAGTCATAAATGCCCACCCAATGAACGACGAAATTAGAGCCTACCCATCACGATCATAGCTCATAGATCTGCATTTTGTCAGGATCTTTGAAGTTGTAACTCAAAGGAGAAGCTCTGATGTAAGAATTTCAAGGACTAGGAGAATCTGTAGGGGAAACATCTGGGCTTTTGTGAGCCTTGCCTGCAAAAGGACTGCCTCCATCTTGACACAGAAACAAGGCACTTCTGTCCTGATGTCCTTGGGGACACACCTAGCTCAGCAGAAGCTAGGAGAGGCATAATCCTCTGAGCCCCCTCAACCGGATCCTGGAACAGCAATGTATACTTTGCCCCCTGAAGTTAGGAGGAAGAGTCAGTCTGCAATTCCACTCACTCATCTTTCACTACTGCCTTCCATTGGCTTAGCTGGTCATCACTGATATTCAGTGAAACCCCACCAGGCAGCCAGGAGCCCGCACAACCTATTCTGTTCCTCTTCTACCTGCTCTGATTATAGCCTTTGTACCAAGAACACTGTCCTTCAGAAAGACATGGCTTACAAAGGTGCCATTTCCCCGAAATTTCTATAGGGACTTCTTAGTTTATGTTCCCTTCTACCTGGAGCCACTGCCAGGTCCTCAAATACATCAGGCAGCGAACCCTCCACTAAGCAGACCCTCGTCCCCTGGGGTAGGTCTTTGGAATGCGGCGGAACAGAGTTTTCTCATAAAAAGCAGTGTCCTTCCCTTGTCCAGGAACTTTGCTTGAGCTGAAGGAAACAATTCGTTTTGCCTGTCATGATTTATCCTTCCCAGCAGCAGCCCAGTGTTTATCATTCAGCACAAGGCTTGGGTAGGACTGAGTGGATCGGAACTAAAGCAGCTGATTTATATTCAGAGAGGAGTTTAAATTAACTGTGCAGAAGTCAGATCTCTCATTGCCCGTGTTTGCTTTTTCTGAGCAGTGCCGAGGACTTAGGCTTTGGTCCATCCAAATTCCTAATGGGCCAAGTGCCCCAATTACAGATGGTTCTGTGAGCCTCCAGAGCTCCTGAGAGCTGAAGCAAGGATGATTCAGGAGAAGGTTCAGTGTCCTTTGGCGGGTTGTGGGCAGGAGACCCCGAGGGAAGCTGGCTGCCGTGGGCTTAGAGGCACTTGGGCTGGGTTGAGTGACTGTCACAGTTCCCCATGGCCTTCTCCCAGTGGGGTCTTCAGAACGCAGTAGACCCCAAAGGGACTTGTGTGCTGGGTAGCGCTTTTCCGTGGAGTGAATACTAGGTGGGGGAGTGGGCAGCGCTATCGATGAAACAGAACTAGCGTGTTTGGATCAGGGTGTTGCTACGGTTGAAGCTCTGGGAGAGGGATACCAAGGGGTTATTGCACCATTCTCCCTACTTTGAATAGGCTTGAGATTTCCATAGTCAAAAGATGTTTGTTTTTGTTTTAACAGAAGAACGTTTTGCGGGCGAGGAACCTGACGGAGAAGCAGAAGAGATGAGACCGTGAAAGCTCATCCTTAGACAAGCCCCTGAAATCCAGACAGACCCCGCTGTCTCCTGATGCCTTGCGCTGTGAGTTCAGAACTTGCTGGAGGAGCCAGGGGTCTGGATCTAGACTTGACCACTGGTATCAAGAGGCAAAGTGCTTGCGTGGGAAGTTTCTGGGTGGCTTACACTTTTGGTTGCCTACCCAACAGACATTCCCATTTGCTGACAGAAGTCCCCTAGCTTATCAACATGCATTGGAGAGGTGGGTCCCACCCTGGGAATGAATCATGTCAGTGATTGGCTTATGGGTGGCCATGTGACTTAGTGCAAGGAAAAGTCTTTGGGGGTGGGGCTGCTGAACAAAAGAATTGCATCAGAAGAAACCTTCCCTTCCTTGTATGTTTTTGCATGCTGTTGTGGCCCTTCGAGGACCAGAGGCCTTCTTTTTCTTTCTGACCTCACCTCCATGATGGTCCTCCTCCATCAGACCTCTCCAGCCACACTGGCCTCCTTGCTGTCCTAGAATATGCCAAGCACACTCCTACCTCAGGGCCTTTGCACTTGCTGTTTCCTCCACTTAGAATACTCTTCCTCTAGATTCTCACTGGCTCCTTCGATCATCTCCTTTAAGTCTGTTCTCAACTATCAGCTTCTCAGTGAGATCCTTCCTTGCCCTCATTTTAAAAATATTCTTATCTTGGGGTGCCTGGGTGGCTCAGTCGGTTAGGCACCAGACTTTGGCTCAGGTCATGACTTCCTGGTTTGTGAGTTCAAACCCTATGTCAGTTCCTGCTAACAACTCAGAGCCTGGAGGCTGCTTCAGACTCTGTGTGTGTCTCTCTCTCTGCCCTTGCCATGTTCATGCTCTGTCTCTCTGTCTCTCAATAATAAATAAACATTTAAAAAATTTTTAATATTCTTATCTTTTGCTTCTTTCCACAAATATACTATGTAGTTTCCTTATTTATTTTTTCCCTCATCTCCCCTTTATACTCTAGAATGGAAGCCCCTGAGGGCAGGAATTTCTGTCACTTGTCTTTATTATTGTGTCCTCAAAACTGAGAAATGTGCCCAACACATAGTAGCATTTATTAAATATTTGCTGAATGAATGAATGAATGAATGAATGAATGCTGTACTTCAAGCTCCAACAGCCATTTTGTGACTGTGAGGACAAATAAAATCACAGAGGGGCACCTCGGTGGCTCAGTTAAGCCTCTGACTTCAGCTTGGGTCGTGATCTCATGGTTCGTGAGTTCAAGCCCCACATTGGGCACTGTGCTGACAGCTCAGAGCCTGGAGCCTGCTTCAGATTCTGTGTCTCCCTCCCTCTCTGACCCTCCCCTGCTCACACTGTCTCTCTCTCTCTCAGATATAAATAAAACATTAAAAAAAAAAAAAAGAACTTTCCACGGGCTCTGAAATGAGAATGCAGCTTCTTAGCAAGGGTCCCTACCCCTCAGACTCGCCTCCACCATCTTTTCACCCCCATCTCACTAAGCTCCAGGATTTCCCTGTTCCTGCCTCAAGAATTTTGCAACCACTGTTTCCTCTCTCTCTTTCCCTCTCTCTCCCTGGGATGCTCTCCTCCTCCCCCTTTGCATGACTGACTCATTCTCAGCCTTGAGGTCCAGTCGCTATTTCCTTAGAGAAACACTCTGCCTTCCTTCCTCCTGCAGTGGTAATAATCCAGTTCTGCTACAGGTCAATGCGGTGTTTCCTTCAGAGCTCGTACCAGAGCCTGCAGCTGTCTTGGTTGATTATTATTTGCCGGATGTCCCCCAGCTAGACTGTCCTCCCTCCTTAGTGGCATCTACAGGCCCTCACTCAATGCCCAGCACAGAATAATGCTCAGCTCCTGTGTTTGAGTGAATCAATAAAAGGATGATCGATGCTTCTGGTCATCTCAACCACAGCACTAGTGAGCCAGTGGTCCACAGGACCCCCTGGTGGCCCCAGACAAATCAGAAGTGTCATAGCCATGAAGAAGCGATGCTCCAACTCAGTCCAAAGGGGATGGCTCAAGCCAGGCACCCTCCAGGGCAGGTGTCTGCTTCCGGCAGTCACCCCCGGTCCTGCCCTGAGTGATGCCCAGCCTTCTGACCACACGTGAGCTCTGTCTCCCCAGGGGCCCCCACCGCGATGGCCTGGCCTGCTTGCTGCCAAAGGGGCCATTCAGAAATGACGGAGGGATGGCCCCTAAGGTGTTGGGACATCACCACGCGGGCTGCCTGGGTCTCTCCCCCTGTGCTGGTGGGCTCCACGGGGACATAGTGAGAGGAGTATCCCAGAGATCAAGTACGGTTGGGGAATTCCGAAGAGGGAAGTGGAAACGCTCACCATGTATAAGGGGTAGGGTTTGCAGCATTAGATAACTAGTAAGGTCACATGCGCCCTGCCTCCTCACACCCAGCACCTGTGGGGAAACAGCTCACACATGCAATACACACACACACACACACACACACATACACATGCACATATACAAGTATGCATTTCCTGCAACAAAAAGATGGATTTCCCTGTCTTTCAAAGTATCGAATGTGGCGCGCCTGGGTGGCTCAGTCGATTGAGTGTCTGACTCTTAATTCTGGCTCAGGTCATGATCCTGGGGTCATGGGATTGAGTCCCGAGTCTTGCTCCTTGCCAAGCATAGGGCCTGCTTAAGATTCCCCCGCCCCCCGTCTTTGCCCTTCTCCCTACTCATGCTCTCTTTCTCTCTCTAAAATAAAATAATAAAGGGTCTCCTGGATGGCTCAGTTGGTTAAGCATCTGACTTCGGCTCAGGTCATGATCTCACTATTCGTGGGTTCAAGCCCCACATCGGGGACTGTGCTGACAGCTCAGGGAGCCTGCTTCGGATGCTGTGTCTCCCTTTCTCTTTGCCCCTCCTCCACTGGTGCTCTGTCTCTTTCTGTCTCTCAAAAAAAAAAAAAATTAAAAATTAAAATAAATAAAATAAAATAATAAAAAATTTATTAGAAGTATTCAGTGTTTCAGGGAAAGTTATTTTCAGATCAGAAACTCCCTGGCCTGTACCCTGATGATTAAGAAGGTCAGAATGGCCATGTCAGGTCAGCCGCTTGGCTTACACAGGCCAGAATTCTGTACCTGCTGGAGATCTCTGCGAAATGGTTAACAGACTGATGGGGATGTTTTTCCTGATAACAAATTCTGAGTGCTTCTGATGTTCCCAAACATCCAGTTTCCCTTAATATGTTCCAATCTTGGTCTGTCATCCTCGTCTTAAATCTAGTTATAATTTCAGCTGTCAGTTTATTTCCCCACGTGAGGGTAGTAAACACGACTTTAATGAATCATCAGCGGGCGCCGTTGTGCAAACAGGAGCTGGGGAAGGATGGAGATTGCACCAAGAAGCGCAAGTCGGGGGTCCCGGGCCCTTGCACCAGTCACTGGCTCAGAACCAGGGAAGTGACAGCCTCAGGGGCTCTCACTGTCCACGTCTGCACGTGAGAGAAATATTAATACCACTCTGCCAGGAAAGGACCCAGGGTTCCCCGTGGCACTGGATTGTCTGCATGGAACAGGTTGTGACACCGACGGGCACACGAAATACACGGCTCCTCCCCTGGGAAGATTTGCTGGTGTGTTAGAGGGAGTGCTCCATTTCTTTGCACTTACCCACCAAGCATCAGTGAGGATCATGATTCAGTCCTTTCTCCTAACTCTTGGAGAGGAAAACGGGGAGAGAGGACACGGATGCCAAGATCCCCTTTATAGAAATACTATTCAGTGTCCTCATGCTGCAGGGGAGGATGGGCTCCATGTCTGGCCCCAGGGGAGGACTCTGATTAGTCTAACAAATCAACATGGAGTGGCACCTGGGTGGCTCAGTTGGTTGAGCATCCAAATCTCGATTTTGTCTCAGGTCATGATCTCATGGTTCATGGGATCGAGCTCCGAATCAGGCTCTGCACTGACAGCAGAGCCTGCTTGGGATTCTCTCTTTCTCCCTCTCTCTCTCTTTCTGCCCCTCTCCTGCTTGCTCTCTCTCAATATAAATAAATGAACTTTAAAAAAAAAATCAACATTGATCTCTGTCCCCACGCACGTGGTGGACACGTGCCACAGCTCCAGCTGAGCTGGTTTGGAGGAAACTCCACTGGGGGAAGGAAGGGAACTTCTAGAAAGGTTATGCTCCTTCTCGAGGAGGGAAATGCTCTCTCCTGACCCCTGGATATTATTGGCAGAGGATGTGATGGCCTGCACTGCTGATGCTACTTTGACCCACTGAGGGGAGGATGGCAGGTGGAAACTCACGTGAGTCCCTGAGGCTTGGAATTGCCCGAACTGGGAGCTACGGATTTGGTGTTCCAGGAGATAATAAATGTCCTTACTGTTCAGCCATTTTCTGATAGGTTTTCTTTTTTCCTGCAGCTGAAGCCTTATGACTGTATTAGGGTAAGTTAGTTATGTGTGAAAGCACACGACATTGACCTCCCCCGATGGTCCTGATACATGTGAGTTTCTCACTCAGGCCATATGGCCTTCAGGGTTGGCAGGAGACGGTGCTCACCATGGCCCCTCACCGAGCTGGCTAGTGGAGGCTGGGAAGAGAATCCTGTGAACGGCACCCTGGCCCTTAAACTTCTGCCCTGAAGTGACATCTATAGCTTCCCCTCACATTTCCTTGGTTAAAGCAAGTCACGTGGGTATGCTTTCCCTCAAAAGCCCCTGGGGAGTCAGAGCCTGCCATCCTCCAGGAACATGGGAAGGCAAAACTATTTACTGAAGGACACTAATCTCTGCCACATTCATGGACAGAAACCCTATCGACAGCAGAGTTGTATGGCCTCAGCGCAACATCGTTACTTCTTTGAAACTGGGTTTCCTCCTTTGTAAAATTCCATTACTTTAACAAACGTTTCCCCCTTTTCCTACTGTTGTGCAGATATGGGGAGTAATAAATATGAAGGCATTTGTTAAGGCACAGCAGAGCCTCCTTGAGTGGGTAGCTGAGGGGGTATTTGTGTCTTCTCAGCAAAGATCACAGGCTGGTTCCTGACACTGTTTGCTTTAGGCCGGCAACTTCCTGACACTGTTTGCTTTAGGCCGGCAACTTCCCTCATCTCGGCCAAGGCTGCAGCCCGTGCACATGGTAATGAAGACATAGGCTGCTTTCTACTTTTAGAAACAATGTTTTGGCAGTGGGAGTGGGGGAGGGTGGAGGAAGGGGGGATGAGGTTGGAGACTCTTTCCCCCATGGCACTTTGAGGAGGCTGGCTCAGTCACTTTGGGTTGGTGTGACAAAATGTCACAGACTGGGCAGCTCAAACAACAGAAATTTACTTTCTCACAGTTTTGGAAGCTGGACGTTCAAGTTCAAGGTCTTGAACCAGCAAGGCTGGTTTCTCTTCGGGCACCTCTCCCCTTGGCTTGCAGACGGCTGCCTTGTCTCTGTGTCCTCGCATGGTCATCCCTCTACATGTGTCTGTGCCCTAATGTCCTCTTCTTCTAAGGGCACGTTGGATTTAGAACCCACCCTGATGGGCCTGCTGGCCTCATTTTAACTAACTTACATCTTCAAAATCACTATCTTCAGATAGGGTCACGTTCTGAAATTCTGGGGGGATTAGGGCTTCCACGTATGAATGTCGAGGCCATTCTTTTCCTTCCAATGAAAAGTAGTCCACAGGAGAAACACATAGTAGTTTCCACTGCAAGTGAGCAAAAAGGAAGAAGAGAAACAAGAAGGAGGTAGAGGATCAGAAGGGGAAAGAAGAGAAGGGGAAGAGACAGGGAAAATGAAAAAGACCAGAGAAATGCAGCTGCAGAGGGACTCAGTGTGGGGACATCACGCAGCTCTGACCATCCACCCACCTGGGAATCTGGGCCAAGGCTGCAAATGACGGCGGGCATGATTGCGAGGAAAGCCAGCTCGAGCCACTTCTGGCCGGTGAATGTTGCCAGCTTGCTGTGTGCAGAGGGATTGGTGGTCTAAATGAAACCCAGCGCCGCGGAGTTTACTTACAGATATAGCTGCATAAGAAATTCATAATTAATTGCGTAGGTTTAAATGCTTGTGAAAGTTTATTTTTCATCTTAACTGGAGTCTCTGCATCAAGTTCATCTTAAACAGAATCCTAATGGGGGAGCTCCGTAAGATAGGAGCCCTTGTGAATATATTGACATGGGGGCAAATTCTCAGCTTCATCTGAGCTCTTACAAATCCTACTTACTGAGCAGAGCAGAGGGGGTGCAGAGAAAGAAGCATGCAAGTATAAAACATTATGATGATGAGCTCCAGGTGAATAATACATGTGCTGCCTGTATTTGTTTCTCCACCTCCCTGTAACGGACTCAGTTTCAAGACCTACAGGAGACGAGAGTGGGCAGTAAAGGGCTGAAATGATCTTGAAAGCACTTGGTTTTCAAGGGGAAAGGGGGATTTTATTGGACCTTCTTGCAGTTACTTTACAGCTTAGTTGGGGGCTAGGGGCATTTTCATCACCCTTAAGGCTCTTAGAAGGACTCTGTTCTTAATGGAGGCAGGTGAGTCCATACATATCTCATGAAGTGCAGACCGAGGGGCTGATACAGTCAAATCAGCCCTCAGACACGCAGTTCTGCAAAGCATCCAAATGACAAACAGGTATTTCCTGCACAGTCCCAGCGTCTCACTCCCTCTTAGCCTCCAAGGGCAGCCTCGGCCTGGCGCTGACTCACCAAGCGCTTTGTCTGACTGCAGACAAGTGAGCAGGAAGCCATCTTTATTGTTATTGTTACCATCCATCCCTCCATTAAGGTCTCTTTTATTCATGTTAATATCCCGCCCCTCGCTCCCCTCCCTCCCCTAAATCTCATGCGCTGGGCTGGTTTCTCCAAGCTCTCTTCGCTCAAATTTTAATTAAACTGAGCCACAAGCCTTGAATCTATAATGAGCCCCTCTCCCAGATTCCATTAGAAATCAGAGTTGCCACATTCCATGGTGGTGTTCATTAGTGTGATATTATTTCTCGAATACAGACCGCTCCTGTTCTGCAATGCTCTGCTTTAAACGGACGTTTGGATCTGAAATTGTCCCTTTCTCACATTTTGCATGGGCTAAAGTGACAATGTCATTAAGGATATCAAAGTGAAACAGGCAAAGGATGTGTGCCCTGGGTCAGGCTCACCCCCAGAGAGGGGTTGCCATTTATCCTGGGTCCATTAGAGACTGTGAGGTGGGGGGTTCCATACTGGGGGGCTTTTCAGATGACGGAGACCTCCCCTTCGAATTCACAAGACTTCCTTTGTTTTACTCAGTTAATGGAAGTTTTCAAGAATACAGCCTCTTCTTAAAGAGAGACCAATGCTTTCTTGGTGCTTCAGACCCATCATTATGATGCCTAGTCAGCCAGGATTTGGTACTAAGCACCTGCTAGGTTACAGCCCTGCTCTGGCAAGCGGAGGTTTCCCCAAATTGGGCTTCCAGAAAAGTCTGCAGGAGGGGGTGCTGACAAGGAGAAAGCAGGTTGCTGCATTTGCTTTTTGTCGCATTGTAGGATGTGAGCCCTGGAGCTGTCAGGATGCCGGCCCTTTTTTCTGAACAGGTGCGAGGAATGCATTGTCATTGAGGGTCTGCCAGCATAGAAGCAGGTGAGTGGACTCTGTGACCTTGACCCGATGATCCTGGGGAGAATCACATTCATCTTGGTTCTCTTGCCTAATACATGTTTCCTTGTCTCCAGTCTTTCGCACACTCACCCTTACGATTATTTGTGAATGCTTTATGTATGTGTTATTCATATGCTCCTTTAATTCAAGTTCAGTAAAAAATTTTTTTAGCTTTTATAATACAAATCGTCAAGCATGTGTAATTGTGAGGGAATAGTGTATAGGGTCCCCATGGAGCCTCTCACACACACGGCAATCTTCCATCCATTTCCCCACTCACCTTCCAGCCCAGGACAGACATCATACCACTCCATCCAAAAACAGTTCAGAGTACATCTCTAAAATTCCACTGTTTCTGTTACTATTGTCTTCTAACAATAATTTCTTGTTTTAAAAAGTTTATTTATATTTATTTATTTCAAGAGAGAGAGAGACCAGGAGCAGGGTAGGTGCAGAGAGGAAGGGAGTGAGAGAATCCCAAGCAGGCTTCACAATGTCAGCATGGAGCCTGACGTGGGGCTCGAACTCACAAACCGTGAGATCATCTGAGCTGAAATCAAGAGTCGGATGCTCAACCAACTGAATCACCCAGGCGCCCCCGATTTCTTTTTTAAAAAGATAAATACAGTAATTCTTTCTTCTATTTTCTTTGGTTTATATGTTCCCACTTTTCTGGGTTTTTTTCAGTCTTCAATGTATTTTCATGTTTTCATTTCAATCAGTTAGAGATATGTAATGGAGTTAATTTCCTTGTGATAACTGCTTTCCCTGGTTTTATATAGATTTCTAATCTAATATCTATCCTACAGACTCTGTAGGGAATCTGACATATGATATTTTTATTATTCTTTTTTTAATGTTTATTTATTTTTAAGAGAGAGAGAGAGAAAGAGTACAAGTGGGGCAGGGGCAGAGAGGGAGAGGGAACACAGAATCTAAAGCAGGTTCCAAGGTTTTGAGGGTTCAGCCCAGAGCCCAAGGTGGTACTCAAACCCACAAACCATGAGGTTATGACCTGAGGCAAAGTCGGACGCTCAATTGGCTGAGCCACCCAGGCGCCCCTCATTATATTATTTTTAAGACATTCTGTAATTTTGTTTTGTAATTCTCTTTTTACTCAAAATTTGTTTATTTCAGGGCAATTTGTTTTTCTTTTTTAAATTTCCAGCTGTAAAAACCTTTGATTCATTATAAATTTCTAGTTTTATTGCATCATGATTGAAGAATTTTGTTTTTACATGATTTCTGTGTCTTCAATGTATAAAGGTCTCCTTTGAAGTCCAAACATGGTCAGTTACTGTGCAAGTTACATGTGTATTTCCTATTGTCAGGCTTCCAAGTCTGATACACATCTTTAAACTTACCTTATTGATTATTTGTATATGTCTTCTACATTCTTACTGTTTGTCCATTTGGTCTTTCTTATACTGAGAGTGATATATTAAAACTTCCCTGGTGTTGTATGTATGTCTACTTTTCCTTTTATCTCCGATAGCTTGTGTTTTATAAACATTGTCAACGTGTAACTGGCCAGGTAGATATTCATGCTATTCATCAGCATTGTGAATTGTAGACTTTAACGCAGTAAATAGTCCTGGGTTTCTTCTGATGCGTTGTGGTATGGATTCTACTTTGTTAGGTATCAAATTGCAATTCGTAATTTCTTTTATTTGCAGTTCTCAATATAATAGGCACCTGTTGTATGTTTGTCCAAACATTTGCCTTTAACCTTTCTGAATCTCTCTCTTTGAAGTGTAGCTCTTTAATAAAGCACTGCATTGGAGTCTGTTTTATTAGACACTCTGAAATCTTATGATCCATATATTTGGCCTCAGCTCTGTTTCACTGAGTGGTTGTTGAGTTTCCTAAGAGTGGTTTACTATGTGGTCTTTTTTCTTTGCTCTCTTTTGTCAGTGTATATTTTTGTTTCTAGGAAGGTTGGCAGTTTTGTTCTGCACTTTACTATATCTGACTAATACCTTCATGTAATACTGCTAGTCCCTCCTCCTTTTTTTTAAAATCACTTCTTGTATATTGGTTACTTTCTGTGAACAATATTGAAAT
Source organism: Hyaena hyaena (assembly GCF_003009895.1). Classification (NCBI taxonomy): domain Eukaryota; kingdom Metazoa; phylum Chordata; class Mammalia; order Carnivora; family Hyaenidae; genus Hyaena; species Hyaena hyaena. The sequence goes on along the minus strand of NW_024080725.1, from coordinate 453,545 downwards.
TGGCTTGTTCAGTTTTCTAGTTTTCTCCCCCTTCTTTTCTCTATCATCCAGCACTAATTGTAATGTCTTTGGGCTCTCACTTAATAACTCTGAGACAATCAGCAAGTTTATTTCACTGTTCACATATTCTTTCCATCCCCTTTTGATAGTATTGTATTGTTATCTTATTTATTTATTTAAAAAAATTTTAAGTGTTTCTTTATTTTTGAGAGAGAGACAGAGTAAGAGCAGGGGATGGGCAGAGAGAGGGAGACACAGCATCTGAAGCAGGTTCCAGGCTCTGAGCTGTCAGCACAGAGTCCGACGCAGGGCTCGAATTCACGAACTGTAAGATCACGACCTGAGCCAAAGCTGACGCTTACCCGACTTGAGCCCCCCAGGCGCACTAGTTGTATGCTATTTATATTGTGAGAGCTGATAGTCATTACTTACTGCACTGTCTCCCTTATAAGCATCATTTACTCTAGATCCAGAGTACACATATATTTTAATATACGTATATATTAACACCAACCCCCGTCTTTGCATCGATGTCACCCCAGGCACCTAAATATTTTAGCTGTTTAACACTGCTTTCTAATACATTCCTGAAAAATGAGCCAGGAGAACAATATCATCCCCGTTGCTCCCTGAGAAGAACAGTAGGGTCTAACCTTTTACTCAAAGGTCGGTTTGGCTGAGTATAGAAATCTACAGTATTGATGTTGAAAAGTCCAACGACCATCTGGTTTTCTTTCCCTCATGAAAGGCATTATCTTTTTGTCTGGACTCGCAGTGGATTATTATTGTTATTATTTTAATCCAGTAGTTTTACTGGACCATGTCTCAGTTTTACCATTTTGGGTCATTTTTCCTAGGTTTGTGCAGTGGCCTTTCAATATATGACTTCAAGTGTTTTTGTTTTCTTAATTTCAAGAAAATTTTTTTTTAAATTTATAGACTACAGTATTTGTTCTATTCCATGGTTTTGGTCTTTTCTGTGAACTCCTCTTACACAGAGGTTGGGTTTTCTTTTCATATCTTCTGTATCTATCATTTTTTTCTCTTTTTTTCCTTTTTCCTTTTAAAGAATTTTTTAACATCTTACGTATTTTGGGAAGACAGAGACACAGAGCACAAGCAGGCAGGGGGCAGAGAGCAAGACAGAGACGCAGAATCCTGTTGTGCCCTATTCGTGAGTTCCCAGAGACCTCCAAGGAGCCGACACCGATGCAAATACAAAAGGGTCTTTATTACAAGCTCGAGCAGGGGCTCATCTGCCTACCGGTGTCGTGGCAGCAAGATGAAGCCAAGAACAATAGCGAACAGGGTTTTTAAGGAGTAAGGGATGGGCTGTTACAGTACAGGTAGCATCATCACATAAGCGCCAATTACAATCGTACAGCACCCCTGGTAACAGCTTTGACCATTCAGTGTCTGTGAGGTGTTCATTACTTTTGGTGGGACCCAATCATGACCTTTGAGAATCCTTTGAAAATGACCAATTATGAGGTGAGTTCAAAGGGCCCACGTGGGATTCAGGCAAGCGGTGAGAAATTGGCTAGTTTGTACCTGCAGTTCCCAGCTTTGACTCAGACCATAGGAGTGTTTCTTTTTTCTTTTGATTAGCTGAACTGAAGGTGGTCCGAGGATGGCTTTAGCCTTGAACAGTCTGAAGCTTTTCCTGGGACTGCGGTTACGTGCAGCCAGAGGTTGCTCTTAATGGAGGACTTAAGGGCTCTTCAATCCAAAGCAGGCTCCAGGTTCTGAGCTGTCAGCACAGAGCCTGATATGTGGCTCAAGCCCACAAACTGTGAGATCATGACCTGAGCCAAAGTCAGACGCTTAACCGACTGAGCCCCCCAGGCACCCCTATCATTTTTTTTCTTGACTACTCTAAACATTTTTTTCCTTGTTTTCCTCTTTATGTTTAAAATTGTCTACTTGCCATCTTCTTTGTGTCCTAAGTCACTATCCACTGTTGTTTGCCACTCTGGTGTTCACTTTTAATTCAGTTTTCACTTATTTTTTTAAATTTTTTATTTATTTTGGGTAGGAAGGGGAGAGAGAGAGGGGAGAGAATCCCAAGCAGACCCCATGCTTAGCGTGGAGCCCGGCACGGGACCTAATCTCACCATCCATGACCTGAACTGAAATCAAGAGTCAGACGCTTAGCCAAATGAGCTGCCCAGTGTCCCTCAGTTTCCATGTATAATTTATTTCATGTTTTCCAAATTCTTTTCTGAAAGCTAACCTCTGTTTTCAAATCGTTATCTCTAATGACCTCATTTCTGAGCTTTCCTACTTCATTTTTATGTCATCTTTTCTACCATTTCAAAAATTATTTTAGCTCATTTGGAATATTAGGGGGTAGCCTGCATGGTTTGTGGAATGTCTTTTAGACAGCTTTCATCATTTCCGGTGGGGGGGGGACATTATTTTATTCTTATTTTTTCTTCTTATAATTACTTTGTAGGTTTTTTTAGCAATCCTTTCCTGTGACTCATTTCTTTTCCTTCCTTCCTTCCTACCTTTCTTTCTTTCTTTCTTTCTTTCTTTCTTTCTTTCTTTCTTTCTTTCTTTCTTTCTTGTGTTTGTTTTAGAGAGAGAGAGCACAAGCAGGGGAGGGTCAGAAAGAGAGGGAGACCCTGAATCTGAAGCAGGCTCCAAGCTCTGAGCTGTCGGCACAGAGCCTGACGTGCGGCTCCAAATCACACACTGTGGGATCATGACCTGAGCCAAAGTCAGACACTTAACCGACTGAGACCCCCAGGTGCCCCCAAACAACATTTTCTTATACTCTCAGGAGAGTGAGTGGGCCAGCTTTTCACAACCATGGCTTCCCTCTTGTGTTATTTTTATGAAGGAATAAAAAATGTAGTTTCTATTTTGCCTCCTCTGCTTCTTCCCCTTCGATCTTTTGCTTCCTTCGCCTCTGCTGTCCCCATCTTACTCAATTTGAATTCCACCCTCAGTAGCTTCTCCTCAGGGGAGGGCTTTATCCTGGAAGCCATACCTTATTTGCTTCTGGTAAGTTCACAGGGCCCATGCTATTCCAGCATGTTCAGGCCTTCCCGAGGTCTCTCTGTGCTCACCCATAAATTGGATTCTGTGGAACTCCCTTCCGGTTTCAGCTGCTGACCTCAGACCAGCCCTCTGTGCTGTCCAGTGAGTGCCTGTGGTGATTCTGGGGTTCTGTTCGCATGGCCAGCAGACACCCTCTGCCCTCATTCTGAATAGATGCTGATGAAACAGGGCTCGTAGCCGTCTGCGACTTGTCTCCACCTACTCCTACTTTGGGGGTTGTGGGCCTATCTTTTCATTCAGTTGTGTGATAGAGATGGCCTGAGCATTTTAAATATTGTTACTCTGATCAGCAGATATCCATTAATGAGGAACTTACAGAAATTTTACACCTACACTGCTACAGCGTCTTGCCAGAATTCATCCCAAGTCACTTTGAACATATTTAGGCTACGGGTTTTTTTCTTTCTTTTTTGTAATCTTTAGTTTTGAGAGACAGGGAGAGACAGAGCATGCGTGGGAGAGGGGCAGGGAGAGAGGGAGACAGAGAATCTGAAGCAGGCTCCAGGCTCTGAGCTGTCAGCACAGAGCCCGGTGCGGGGCTGGAACTCATAAATCATAAGACCTAACCTGAGCTGAAGCCAGACACTTAATCGACTGAGCCACCCAGATGTCCCAGGGCTACTGTTTTTTTAAATCACAAATTCTTTGAAGACTGGGAGAATAATAATCTGTGTCCTAGAGCCACACATGAATAGGTCTGCATTCTTGTTAGCAAATTTTTGCTAACATTCATGTTACCATCCTTAGTTACCAATGGAAATTCCAAGGCCTAAAAAGAGAGGAAATGACTGGTCTACTTCTTATTGCCAGGTGGTGAAATCAAAGTTGTTCTAAGCACTGGGAACTTGGGAGCGCAGGGAGAAGAGCTTTCTGGAAGCTCTATGCATTTTCAGGGTCACTTCTCTGAAACATTTAGCACATTGACTTAGGTCTCCTGCCTTGGTTGGAAGGAGGGCATTCATTTCCTGACGTATTTTTATAAACAAGTCCCTTGATACACAGGCCTAACACATAAAGAATATCAAGAGCAGATAGATAGTGAAAGACAAAAACACTTTCCCTGATGGGGACAAGGGACCAAAAATACACAGGATTTTAAACAGGGAAGGTTAAGGAAAACATCATTCCTTAGTAAGAGGAATGCAGTAATAGGGCTTTGGCTGCTAACGGCAGGAGAACGCTGAAGATTCCAGAAAGGCAGATATAGGGAGCAGGCCTGCCCTAGGGCTCAGACAGATACCCTGGGAGAAAAACAAACTTGGGAGCACCCTCTTCTCCACCCCCCCACCCCCCAACTCCCCAAGGCTGAGATTCAGAGATTGTTGGAGTGGATGGAACCCAGGCCCACTGGGTGGGTGCCGTTTGCTGAGGCTGTCACAGGTGGAGACAGCCAAGCAGGAAACTGACCCCGGGGATGAGAACGGAACTTTCCAGGAAGTTGCCAAAAGGAATGCTGTTGAATTTTCCGGAAAGCAAGCTGGGGCACGAGTGAGATTCACCAGGAAACTTCTGGACATCTACCCACACGGGTCGTTCTCGAACTCCATGAGGTGCCCGCCAAACTCGCCGGGAAGCCACACACCGGGGTGGGGAAGGCTCCACGGGTGCTCCGCGCTCGTGGAAGGAGCCAGAAGGAAGCAAAGCCTGGGGACGGGAAGAGAAGCCCCTTCCTCCCGCAGCGTGCCTCCGGCGCCCTCTGCTGGCAAAGCGTAGCGTGGTGCCAGTTGGCAAAGGAGAACCGTTTGCAAGATTCAGTTCCAGTAGCACACGCCAGCCGGGGAAACGAGGATGGGTTGAGACACGTGAGGCAATAAACTGATAAGGACCCAGGAGCACAGTCACTGAGGTGGTGCGCGCGCGCGCACACACACACACACACACACGGCAAAGGAAACAACACACATGTGGCTGTCTAGGTAAAAACTCTGCAACAAGTACTCTTCTTCTTCAGCTCACAGTCTCCCCCAGACGCACAGAATGTCCACTTCCCTGGGATCACAGGTAAGGCACAGCATCCCCGCCCTGGTCTCGGGCAGTACTCCAAGGTCCAGCCTTTCCAGTTTTTTCACTCACCTTCCCGCACATCTTCCATTTTGGCTGAACTAGATGATCTCACCGAGTCATGAAAGCTGGGGGGAAAAACCTCCAAAGTCTCACTTAGGTCTCAGAAGCCTGATGTATTTATTAGAGAGGAAAGGTACCTGAGCTGTGCGGGGTGTTCACCTGTTGTTCCAGCTACTGCCCATTTAGTGCCCTTCCTTACTCCTCAAAGCATCCTGCTTTAGGCAAGATACTTAATAAATTACATGCTCACGCCCAATGTAGCCCGCAGTCAATCCATTCCCCCCAGGGTTTACAGATGAGGAACTCTCCCACACTGATGGCAAGAGGCTCCCCGGGGCCCTGGAGAGGACTGGACTTAGGTTCACAGTGTGACTGTGGCAGGTTACTCAGCATTCCTCTAAAATGGCCCAGCAGGGCGGGTGCTGGTATGGTCAAAGGAGGTACGCTGTGTCCTCCCCCGTCCCTCAGCTCCTCTACCTGCCCACCTCCCCATTTCCTGCTACACGTCCTCCATCTATCTGTCTTTCAGATCAGGATGACAGGATGTATTCTGATAGCACGGAGCATAGTAACTATTAATAATCACTGCCAACAGGGAGGTTGAAGTGGGATCAAGGCTGTAGGTGCCCCAGACTTGCTAAGGAAGAAGGGGATATTGAATCCTTTCTCCAATTCGTGCTTCCTTCCGTGCAAATTCCCCCTTCCTGAAGTCTACCAGGTGCCTAGAACCACGGCCCAGGAATATAAGCCACCCTCAGGGTAGACCTGCCTACTCAAGTGCAAGTATACCTGGGAAAAAGCACCCAAGATCGCCACCTGGTGGTCATGCTGTAGAACACAGTCCCTGGCCAATTTGGGGACTAACCAGGTGGGCAGCTACCCTGAGGCCGTTTATAACAGAACCACAGGCAGGGACTCAGGGCGCAGGACACCTGGAGATGGCTGCTAATGGGAGCTGCTACGGAGCAGGTGTCTGTGAGATTCAGGCCACGCTCTGACATGGATTCAGAGACCAATCAGCCAGGCTTGCTGCCCAGGGTTCTCAACCTCAACTCTACGGACATTTGGGGCTGGATAATTTGTTGTCACAGGGTGGAGGGGGGGCCGTCCTGTGCACTGTAGGCAGTTTGGCCGCACCGCTGGTCTTTCCCCACCCAGTTCCCAGTCATGCCCACCAAACATGTTCCCAGATGTTACCACATGTTCTCTGGGGGAGAGGGGAGGGATCATCCCTGGTTGAAAACCACTGGGATACCCAACCAACTCGCTGTTCATTGAACAGACATTCCCGTTCTTAGAAAAAAGGCCACAGGAGGGCAGGGGCGACTCTGTCCAAGTAGGTCAGCAGCAGTCTCCAGGTACCCAGAGTGTGTGAGGTTTAGGAAGCTGAGATCCACCAGCACCAGGTCCCAGTCCCCTGGAGCACGCCTCCATGGAGGTTTGCCCACGGTGTCCCCCATCTGCCACATGCACAGGTGTCGTCAAGCTGACTCCTTTCTTAGGTCTTAGGTGCAGGACATTATCATTTGAGGGTCACCCTTCTGAAGAGACAAACAGCTCTGTGCTGTTCATGGGGTTGCCTCTTCAAGGGGTCATTGGCCCATCCTCTGTCTTTCAGTAGGTCTTTCCTCTAAACCTCAAAGAAAAACAGAATCTGTTCACATGAGGATTAGGTGAGTTCATCTCATAATCTTCAGAATCAGGAGAGTCTGTAGTCAGAAGAACAGCTACTGTGGGGTGTGTGTGTGTGTGTGTGTGTGCGTGTGTGTGTGTGTGTTTATCAGCATGAAACAAATGCCAAGCTTCATGGTCTGCATTTTCTTGCCTTCATTCCTCACTGTAACACTGTGAGGTGGGTGCCATTTTACAGATGAGAATTGGGCCATGGAGAGGTTAAGTAACTTGTCCAAGACCATGGGGCTCATACTTGCTAGACCTGAATTTTGAACGTGGGCTCCACACAGCCTTCCTCAAGTCCCTGCCATCCCCGGTGAGCTGACTTCTCAGCCATGCCATTTGGAACTTGTCATTGGTACGTCATGGTGTAGGCTTTAACAAAATTATTTATTTACTTATTTTATGAGAGAGAGGGAGGAAGAGAGAGACTCCCAAGCAGTCTCCTCACTGTCAGCGCAGAGCCTGACATGAGGCTCGAATTCACCAACCGTGAGATCATGACCTGAGCCGAAACCAAGAGCCAGACACGTAACCAACTGAGCCACTCAGGTGCCCCATTACATTGTGGTATAGGCTTTGATGAAGTTTTCCTTTTCCTTGATCTTGGGCATGCTTGTTGTTACTTCATAAGCAGCTGGAGGCACCTCAAAGTAAAGGACCATGGCTTTGGCTTCCCTAGGATTGACTTCAGAGCCAGCACTGTATTTGGCAGAGAGGTGCTCAAAAGTACCCAACAGGCTCACCAAGGCAACCCTCTTCCATGAAGACTAGGACTTGCCTAGAAGCCCCCCGAGTTCCTATGGGCCCCTCTTTCCTTAGAACCATCCCTAATGAAGAGATCCGTCTCTTCTCCACCTCCATCTATCTCTGGTGGGAATATAATTAGGTTCTCTCCGCAATTAACCATTCGTAATTAAAGAGGAGCAAAGCCCGTGTGTCATTCTTACACTTCATCCATTAAACAACAATGTCCAATTTTGAAATCCCTCTTCAGACAAGGAGAGGCAGTACATGTGTGGGATAAGAATTCTCCCGATATGCTAACCTCAACGTAATTATGCAAGGAGAACAGAGGTTTAACTTTATTCTTCCTGGAAGTGCTGTAATTAAAACTCAATTAGGGGCAGCGCTGGCCAACATCATTATTTGAGTGTCACCCTATCGAAGACACAAAGAGCTCAGCGTGGCTCACGGGCGTGCTGGGCTGAAGCCTTTTCAAGGAAAGGTGTCATTTGGTCCATCGTCTGTCTTTCAATAGTCTTCCAAAAACACCATTGGTTCGCTTGCCTTCTCTTCGTCTGTAACTTAGAAAGACTATTCTATCCAAGCATCTAGATCAAAGGATGAAGCAGCCATTCAGAAGTCTTGTCTATTAACCATTCACTTCGGATGGGCCTGGTGTTTCACATGCAGTATCTTGTTTAATCTTCACCTCAATGGTAGCAAGTACATATCGTCCTTATTTAAAGACAGGAGAGTCAAAGTTCAGAGAAGTTAAAGAACCTACCAGTCACACTGGTGTGAAAAGTTGGGACCCGCCAGCCCACCTCCAGAGTCTGTGCTCATTATGTTATATCGGCATTTTGAAAGAGTTTTCCAAGTATTTGATATTTGACGTTGGAGGCCAGCGTACTCTGTTTCTGAATGTCAAGCACACACACAAACCACGAATGTGGGGGTTCTAAACGCTTCTTGCAGGCTCTGTGTTAGCAGGATGGCCGACGAGCTTCCCTTCCTAAATCCTTGCCAGGAATCTGGGTGATTCCATGTGTTTTGGGATCAGCCATAAGGGAACGATGGTGTTTCCATGGGCAAGGAGGCGGCGGGACCCAGAGCAGGCACCACCGTCAGAGAAACACATTCCAGACACAGTCCCTGTCTTTGGCCGGGCTGTCTGCACAGGCTACCTGTGTCAGCAGGTGTTCTTTGTGGCTCTTTCTCGGGATGGCCACCGAGAGCACACATCAGTCAGGCCAGGCACCTCGCCCAGGACCACCACTGGAAGTTTTCGTACGCGGTCTTTCTAAAGATCCAAGATCCTGTCTCCATCATAGCTTTTCTAATGATCTCATTCTGCCTCCCGCCTCCCTAGTGAATGGGATTTTGTTTCTTTAGGGTGAAGCATGGCTGGATTCTCTGCCAATGCATCTGCAATAAGAATGTGGTTGAAAACCCGGGAGGGGCTAACGCGGGCAGCCCGGGGATGCTCGCTCAGTGTGGTTTGCTGGACAAAGGGAAGAGCCATGAATTAGAGAAAGAAAGTGGGAGGCAGCCAGTGAGCTGGGGGGCTCCATTTGGCCTCACGTTAGGTTGGAGGGTGCGTGGTTTGTTGGGTCGTTCATTCATTCATTCATCCATATCTTGGCTGAGCAGTTTTATGCCTAGGTCTCTACCCAAGAAAAACAAGTCTGTGTTTGTCCATGGAAGACTCGACAAAAATATTTGTAGCCTCTTTATTCATACTAGTCAAGAAAGAAAAACGTCCATGTATCTATCAAAGGAGAAAGAATAAACAAACTATAGTGTATTCATATAATACATTTCTGTTCAGTCATAAAAGGGAACACATTTCAGATAGGTACAGTGTGGATGAGTCACACAGAAATTATGCTGGGTAAAAGAAAACAGACACAAAATCAAGTGTATTTATCAGTCCATTTCTATGAGGGTCAGGAAACAACAAAAGTAATTTGGGATCATGATTATCCCAGTGTAGGTTGGGGGAGTAGGAAGGAGACATGCAGGAGCTTCCTTGGATGGAGGAGATGTTGTATATCTTGATTTGAGCATGAGTGACACGTATATGCATTTGGCAGAACTTATCACAGCTGTGCATTTCATTTTATGTGGAACACACCTAAAACAAAGCAGAACAAGCAACAAACACCTCCCCAAATTGCTTAAGAGACAAACAAATGAAAAGCAGAGAGCCTAGAGCCAGATGGGGCCACATTCAAACTCTGGTCCAGCTGTTACCAGTAGTGGAATTTCCATTGCACTGGTGGATGGTGAACTCTCAATGCTGTTTATTTATCTTTATTTTAGAGACAGCTTGAGAGCAGGGAGAGCGACAGAGAGAATCTTAGGCAGGCTCCACATTCACCATGGAGTCCAATGCAGGGTTGGATCCCACAATTATGGGATCATGAGCTGAGCCCAAATCAGAGTCGGACACTCAACCGACTGAGCCACCCAGGCACCCCTCAGTGCTATTCAAAAGAGACACTAATCTCTCGGGAAGCTTACCCTCCATAAATGGAGGTCTCCAAGATGGGGTTTTAGAAAGGGACTCACAGACCTCTCAGAAGGGGGCTGAGCATAATGTACCTTTGTGTCAGGAGTGGGTTCATGGTTCTCTGTGAGACCTCTAAGGTAACTGCTCCAGGACCCTAAGGTGAGGTGATTCCTGTACATGAGTGACAAGGTCAATCATGGAGGCCTCTATTCCCTAGAAGTGAGGCGCTAAATCCAGCTTCCCTTAAGGGAGGGGATTATACAGAACCTGGCCCTCGGAAGTGGCTCCCACAAGGGGGAAGAAGTAACACACATGGCTTCTTGGGGTTCTGCTGGAAACAAGGCCAAGCCTTGTGCTTTCCTAGCCTTGGAAGGGCAATGCTCATGTGTGTGGACACATGGGCGGGGGGCCGAGTTGGGCCATGGGAAATGCGGATAAGAGAAAGTCACAAGCTTGTAGAGAAGCTGTGATTCAGACTTTCAGGAAGGAGCAAAGGGCGCTTGAAATGGGGGGTGAACTGTGGGGTGGGACCCAAGCCCGGGAGAGGGGGTAACTCCCTCTCCCCACCTTCCTGTTCTCCTCCAGCCTTGCTTCCCAGCTTCTAGCCCCCAGAGGAAGCCATTGGAGTCTCTCTTCAAGGCCTTAGCAGCTGCTTCTACTCTGAAAATGGAGAACAGCAGACAATGGAGCTTGCTCCAGCCCCACTGCGAGATGACAGACAGATGGTCGTTCTCGAGCTGCAGAACAGGATGGAAATGATAGACTCTGGAGCTGGGCAGACTTGAGATTTAAAGACGCCTCCACTGTACATTCGCTGGGTGACTTTAGTGAGGCTCTTCATGTCTATGTCCCTCAACTCATCGTCTATAAAATAGGAATAAAAATCTCTCCTGGGCACCTGGGTGGCTCAGTCAGTTGTACATCTGACTCTTGATCTCAGCTCAGGTCATGATCTCAAAGTTCTCAAGATCGAGCCCTGCATCGGACTCCGTGCTAACAACGAGGAGCCTTCTTGAGATTCTCTCTCTCTCTCTCTCTCTCTCTGTCCCTCCCAGTCTCTCGCCCTCTCTTGTGTGCTATCAGAAATAAAGAAAAATAAACTTAAAAAAAAAAGAAAGATAAAAATCTCTCCTTTGCTTGGTGTCATAAAGCCTAGTACTAGACAGGGTCTGACCCTTAGCAGGGCTCTGTATACAGTAGGTACCACATTAAAGCTCCCACAGCTACTACTGACCCACCAAGGGTTTCTGACTTCCTTCCTTTCTGTCACCTGATGAATTCAGTGTGTGTTGCTTGGATTTATTAATTCATTGAATTATAACCCATGAGACCCTCCTGAATGCTTGGTGCTGTGCCAGGACCCCCTCCCCCGGCCCCCGAACACAGGGGAGGATTATGTGGGCATGGCCCTATCCTTATGGGGCCCACAGGCATCTTGGAGCCTGGGTCTGCCAGGGTCTGCCAGGGTCTGCCAGGGTCACAGCACCCCCTGCTTCCATCCAGAGACTCCTGGTCTTTCGCCTTCTCAGCCTGCTGGACACACTGGGGCCCAGGGGGTGAGGGGACGCCATAGGCATCTGCAGACTCCCGGTTCTGTCTGGTGGCACCTCTGATGAAGGGGCCAGAGATAATTTCCTTGTTATGATTCCTTGTGACTCATTACTGCTGGGTGCCGACAGCCACCCTGGGGTCTCCCTGGCTCTGCATGGGGCTTGGTGCCACAGTATACCTTGCAGCCCTGTGGGAAAAGCCACCACATGTATGTGTACTGGGAAAGCCGGCACAGAGCTAGGGGTTCCTGCCTGTGGAACTGGTCTGGGTGTGGCTCTGAGTGCTGGCAAAGGTCTGTCCTATACAGGAGCCAGTGCAGCCGGCACGGTCCATCCAGCACAAGTCACAGCGGCGTCTGAGGGTGGGCAGTACCCAGGACAGCCGTGGGGGGAGGGGGCCCAGAGGGGGCTAGAGGGACACACCCTCATCACTCCTAAATAACAACAACAACAACAGTCTTGTCCCGAGACCCATGATTCTTTATCCAAAATTCTGGGAGCCAGACATGTTTGGAAATTCAGAATTTGGGGAGTGGTTTAGGAAGGTGGATGGGATAAATGCTATGACTTTCCTGACACCCGCAAGAGGTTTGGGACAGCACCCCATAATCAAACCCCCTAAGTGGATGAGTATTCAAACCAGGGCAGAGAAATAAAGACTACAAATGATTTCACGTTCATTTAGGAAAGGATTTACTGCCAGACAGGTTATGCAAAAACATGGTTTTCTGAGGCCCTTGATGGACTCCTGATCCCATAGAAGGGATTGTGGGCAAGTGCTAATTACAAGAGCAGTTACCTCAATGATATTGTGTCTCCAATTGTTTTCTCGATCTTATCCAAGTGAGGGAAAAACTCTTCTGGAAAATTGCATTTGTATTGATCCAAAACATGCATTTTAACTAAAAACAGCATTTGGTCAGGGCCTTGACCTGCAGAAACGCTTGCCCACAGGAAGGCCTGCATCAGGCGGTGCCCGGAAGGACTTTCAGGCATCGAGGACACTCCCAGAGGTGAGCGAGGGCCGGTCACAGGGAGGCACTGATGGGGTCTTAAAGGTCTGTCTCAATCACCTGGGGGGCCAGTCCAGAGACTTAATTGTCAACCTCGTTACCAAAGAATGTTTGCACACTACGTTTAGGAAAGTGTGACAAAGAAGAGGCAGCCTTGAGATGCGGCGGTCTGAGAATGGCAGGTCCAGCCTCCTCGGCCCACCATGGGCATCCCTCGCCATTGATCTTGGAAGGGCCCCTGAGAAAGAACTGAGTTAATGAACATAAGCCATGCCCCCAAAATTATTGCATTGTATCTTCAAACAATCCTTTGAATGAGATGCTGTCATTCATTTCAGATATGCACCCAGAAAGGAGTAGGCCAGTGGTAGAGCTGGGATTTGAACACCAGCCTGCTGAGTCTGAGGGCTTGATTCAAGGGCACCCAGGTGGCTCAGTTGGTTCAGTGTCGGAATCTTGATTTCAGATCAGGTCATGATCCCCAGGTTGTGAGATCGAGCTCCATGTTGGGCTCCACACTGAGCATGGAGCCTGCTCGGGATTCTCTCTCTCTCTCTCTCTCCCCCTCTCCCTCTCTCCCTCTCGCCTGCATGTGCTCTTTCTCTCTCAAATAAAAAATAATACAAAAATAAAAATAAAAAAGAGTCAATCCAAGGGCTGTGAATGCAAGTAACACTGCTAAGAATTTGTATGTAACTTACAGCTCACAAAGTCCTTCTCCTTGGTGCATCTTGTTCTGATACTCTCAGTGCAAAGGAAGGATCTATAGAGGAAGGCTTTATGTTTCTCTTTGCTGAGTCTGGGAACAGAGGCTCCCTGAGAAATGCGCATCCTCCCCAGCGAGCGGGCAGATGGCAACGACTCCAATATCGGCTTCCTTTACTGTATATGTGGTGCCCATTGGCCCCCCTCATTCTACTTCGAACTTCCTTCCCAGGCTTCCTGCCATGGTCAGCCTCTATCCCGTTTATAAGGAGTTTACTCTTTGAATTCCAAGAACCTAAAGATTTATATTGTTGTAATTGATTTATATCGTCATGCATAATTGCTCTCCAAGTAAGTGTTAATTTCAGAAAGTTGACATCAAAGGGTTGCCTAGCATGAGAGTCATGGATCCCCCCCACCCCCGACTCCATGGACAATGAAACGTCCACTGAGAGGTTGTGCCTTCATCAAACCTCACTTCCACTATCTTTAAAAGAGAATCTTCATAGGGAAAAATTAGCTCATGTGAAATCCCAAAGTCGGGGGCCTTCCTGTATGTTCAAACCTGTTTCCTAGTTGATGAGTTCATTTGAGAGCTCAGTTGTTAACTTTTTTTTTTCCCAACTGGACCTCCTTGCTGTAACCTACTAAGGGGCACAAATATTGATTTAAATACATGCAGTGGAAAAGCTTCTGTGCGTGTCTGCATTCATCCAGCAGAAGCAAGCTGCAGCGAGGCACGGGGTACATTTAGATCATGCTCCTGGGGGCCCAGAACTCCCCTCCAGCCTACTGTGTAAGCTCCTGTCTATCATTTCATTAACCACCGACAGTAGTGGCCTCACGAGTTACGGCATTGCTTTAAAACATTGTTTTGATCCAGGGGGCGCCTGGGGGTGGGGGGCTCAGTAAGTTAAGCATCTGACTCTTGATTTCAGCTCAGGTCTTGATCCCACAGTTGGTGAGTTTGAGCCCCGAGTTGGGCTCTGTGTTGACAGCTCAGGATCCTTTCTCCCCCTCTCTTTGCCCCTCCCCTCCTTGCTGTCTCTGTTTCTCTCTCAAAAGAAATAAACAGACTTTAAAAAAATTATAAAAATTGTTTTGATCCACTTAGAACCCGTGGCAGAGTTTTATTCATACATAATCTAAAACAAAAGTTTCATGAAACGCTCTTGCCCTTACCGGTGAATACACTCTGCAGTTTTTATTCTCTTATTTCTTTGTTTTCAATCCCTGACATATTCCACTAAGTTGATTTTATAATCCGCTAATGGGGTCAGATCTACCGTTTGAAAACTACTGGCCTAGGTGTTCTCACTCACTTACTTGTGTCTGATTGCCACCTTATGAGGTGAGCCTCTCCTGAATTTCTACTTTCTGTTTTGATGTAACTCTTGGGCTACACACTAACTGCCAGCTGACTACTGAGTATGGACAGAAGAACTCAAAGTTCTTGCAGCCCAAGCGGAAACCAACACCTTTCCACCCAGTCTCCTTCCCTTGCATCCCCCACCTCCTGGGCGGCTCACTCTTGATCTGGCGGTGGGGTGGGATCAAGCCAGAAACCTGGTTGGGATCTTCCTCTGCCTCCTCCCTCCCCTATATCCAATCAAACATTGAGTCCTATCTACTATCCTCACTAAATATCTCTTTAATTCACCTACTTTTTCTAATACGACACCCTGGCCCCTCAGGAGGCCATCATTGTCCCTGAATTACCCAACAGTCTCTAACTGCTCTTCCTACTTTCCAGCACTTCCCCTCCAACCCACCTGTCATGCTGGGAGAGAAGTCTTCTCCAGTGTGAACCTGATCAGTTCACTCTATTTTTTTTTTAATATTTAAAAAAATTAAAAAATGTTTTTAAACATTTTTATTCATTTTCTGAGAGACAGAGACAGAGCACAAGCAGGGGAGAGGCAGAGAGCAAGGAAGATACAGAATCTGAGGCAGGCTCCAGGCTCTGAGCCCCATGTAGGGCTCAAACTCACGAACCTCGAGATCATGACCTGAGTCAAAGTTGGCTGTTTAACCAACTGAGACATCCAGGTGCCCCTTAAAATTTTTTTTTAATGTTTATTTATTTTTGAGAGACAGAGAATGAGCAGGACAGGGGCAGAGAGAGAGGAGAGAAAGACAGAATCCGAAGCAGGCTCCAGGTTCCGAGCTGTTAGCACAGAACCCAACACGGGACTCGAACTCACAAGCTGTGAGATCACAACCTGAGCGGAAGTCTGACACTTAACCGAGCCCCCCAGACACCCCTGATCAGTTCACTCTGATTTAGCTTTCTGATTTAGCTTAAAAGCTTTGATAGTCTCCTGGATCGTGTGGTAACATAGTTCCTTCTCCCTGGAGCCCTCTTCCTTTCCCTCACATCTGCCTCTGCTCAGCCCCTGCCCAGGCTTCAGAGTCTGCTAAGATCTCACTGGCTGGCGGTCTCCCCCTACTCCATCTATAAACAGAAAATGCAGGTCAAATGTGATCCAGGCACCCCTGTATGTGTTCCTTTAGCACCTTCCCCTCCCCTATCCCACCACTTCCCACCCTGTAATAAATGCATTTTTTCTTTCTGGAAGCCTCGTAAACACCATCTCTGTCTAGTTCTCCATTTAGTGCCAGTGCCCAACCTAGGCAACAAATATGTGCTGACCAAAAAAAAGAATTTTGGTATGTCATCTATTCTTTTCATTCAATACCTTGTAAAACACTCTTCGACTCCGTCATTTTAAAGAAAGGGTCTAGTATATTACTGCACGAATGTCCGCTGATTTACTTAACTATGAGTCAGGCTCTTAGATAGTTACATGCTTTTCTGATTATATACATTGTCAGGGAGGAGCTTTGCACCCCATTGGCAACCCATAATCTTCGTAATTTTCTTGGGCTGAAATTCCTAAAAAGTGCTTTGCTGGGTCACCATGCGTGCGTGTTTTAACAGGTTCAGTTTAATGCTGTCAGACCGCTCTGCAGGGACTCAGCGAATCTGCGGTATTACCAACAATAGAAAAAGAGTCCTCATTCTCCCTCATCCTCGGCAACATTGGGTTTCATATTAAAAAAAAAAAATCTTGCTCAGTTTAAAAGGTAGAGAAGAACTCCCTGTTGTTTCTTATGAAATATTAGCATTGGCAGTTTTATAACATCTTTTCACGTGTTGTTGGTCCAGTAAGGCTACAGTTTTACACATGATAACAGCTGTAGTTTCAAGAGTGTCTACTCGAATGGATCAAGGAGATGTGGTTTATCTATACAATGGAATACTACACGGCAATGGGGAAGAATGAAATCTAACCATGTGTAGCAACGTGGATGGAACTCGAGTGTATTATGCTAAGTGAAATAAGTCAGGCAGAGAAGGGCAGATACCGTATGTTTCCACTCCTATGTGGAACAGGAGAATCTTAACAGAGGACCACAGGGGAGGGGAAGGGGAAAAAAATAGTTAAGGAGAGGGAGGGAGGCAAACCACAAGAGGCTCTTAAATACTGAGAACAGAGGCGCCTGGGTGGCTTAGTCGGTTAAGCGTCCAACTTTCGCTTAGGTCATGATCTCGCGGTTCGTGGGTTCAGGCCCCGCGTCGGGCTCTGTACTGACTGCCAGCTCAGAGCCTAGAGCCTGCTTCAGTCTGTGACTCCCTCTCTCTCTGACCCTCCCCTGCTCACGCTGTCTCTGTCTCTCTCCTAGAAATAAATAAAACATTAAAAAAAAATACTGAGAACAAACTGAGGGCTGATGGGGGTGGAGACGAGAGGAAGGGGGGAGATGGGCATGGAGGAGGGCATTTGTGGGGATGAGCACTGGGTGTTATATGGAAACCAACTTGACAATAAACTATATTAAAAAAACACAATGGGCAACAGGACTAGAGAAGAAGGAAAGAAACACTTGCTATTAAATGTGTAACGTTCTGAAAAAAATAAAATAAAATGGTGTATCTTGTGAAAAAAAATACAAAAAATAAAAATACAAAAAGAATAATAAGGAGTGTTCGAAGTACACCATTTGTTGAGAACTTTCTACATGCAGCCATTGTTAGAAAGTTCTATGGACATGAGTCCTCACCAGATCCTCACAAAATTCTGCAAAGTATGTAGTATGACATCGATTTTACTGGGAGGCTAACAAAAACAATGATAAATTATGAGTGAAAAATGGTGAATGATTAGAAGTGCTAAATATTTATTGTGCTATTACTACGTGCCAGGTATAGATGCGTAGTGCTTTCAGAGTTTCATTCAATTCTCACAACAGTCCTACTGCACAGATACAGATAGAATTTTTTGACAAAGAGGCCAAGGTAATTCAATGGGGGATAGACTCTTCAACACATGTGCTGGACCCACTGGAGCTCCATATGCAAAAAGTATTTTCCAACCCTTATCTGGTGCTGTGAGCAAGATGCAACTTGCAATGGATCATAGACCTAAATATAATGGCTAAAACTATGACAGTTACAGAAAGGAATATGGGAATAAACTCTGTGGTCTTGAGGTAGGCAAGAATTTCTTAGATAAAACACAAAATACGTAAACTATAAAAAGAAAAAGACTAATACATTGGATTTGACCAGAATAAAAAAACCTGTGCTCTTCAAAGACACAGTTAAGAAAATGAAAAAATAACCCACAGCCTGGAAGAAAACAGCCTCCAAATACATATCTGATGAAAGGCTTCTATACTGAATACATAAAGAATTTTTACAACTTAAAGAGAAGACAACTCAATTTATTTTATTTTATTTTATTTTATTTTATTTTATTTTTTATTTTACAAAAAGAGAGTGCAAGAATGAGAGAGAGGGGCTGAGGAAGAGGGAGAGAATCTTAAGCAGGCTCCATCCCAGGACCCTGAGATCATGACCTGAGTGGAAATCAAGAGTCAGATGCTTAACCTACTGAGCCATCGAGGCACCTCCAACAAATCGATTTTTAAGAGTAAACAATATGAACAGCACTTTGTGGCCTATAAGCCCAAGTCAAGCTAATTAAAACCAAAATGGGATACCAGTACACATGTCTACAATTGGCTAACACTTAAAATATTGACATACCAAGTGTAGGTGAGGACATGGAGGAACTGGGATGTTCATACATTGCTAGTGGGAAAGCAAAATGGTACAACCACTTTGGCAAAACATTTGGGTAATACCTTACAAAGTTATGTTATACTTACCATGTGACCCAGTAACCCTACTTCTAGGTGTTTATCTCAAAGAAATGAAAATACATTTCTATGCAAAGAACTATAGCAAATATTGATAGTGGCTTTATTTTATTTTAAGTTTATTTATTGATTCTGAGAGAGAGAGACAGCACCCATGCACACATTGGGGAGAGGCAGAGAAAGAATCCCAAGCAGGCTTTGCACTGTCAGCACAGAGCTGGCCCAAGGCAGGGCTAAAACTCACAAACTGTGAGACCATGATCTGACCCAAAATCAAGAGTCGGACACTCAACTGGCTGAGCCACCCAGGAGCCCCGTCGTGACTTTATTAACAAGAGTCCCCAAACAGAAAAAAAAAATCTCAACTATCTATCAAGAGGAAAGTGGGAAAATAAAATTCGGTACATCACAGGGAAATATGGATCACTCCCCAAATCAAAAGAACCGAACCACTCCCATATGCAATAACACAGATGAACCTCAACGTAATTATGAAGAGTGAAAGAAATGAGACACAAAAGACTGTAGAATGTCTGTTTCCATTTATCGGAAATTCTAGAAAAGGGAAAACTGTAGTGACAGAAATGAGACAGGTGGTTCCTGGGTGCTGAGGAGGGGAGAGTGTGCATGAAGGAGCATGAGGGAACTTTCGGAATGATGGAATTGTCTCATATCTTGATGACAGTGGTGGGTTCACAGTCACGTACATTTATGAATGCTCATTGTGTTGTACAGTTAGAATTGGGGTGATGGCATGTAAGTTATGCTTCAATAATGTTGATTTTCAAGAGAAGAAAGAAAGAGAGAAAGAAAGAGAGAAAGAAAGAAAGAAAGAAAGAAAGAAAGAAAGAAGGAAGGAAGGAAGGAAAGAAGGAAGGAAGGAAGGAAGGAAGGAAAGAAAAAGAAAGAGGAAGACAGACAGACAGACAGAAAGAAAGAAAGAAAGAAAGAAAGAAAGAAAGAAAGAAAAAGAAAGAAAAGGGAAAGAAAAAGAGAGGGAAAGAGAGGGAGGGAGGGAGGGAGGGAGGGAGGAAGGAAGGAAGGAAGGAAGGAAGGA